>NC_083339.1:8322064-8922064 GCF_019175385.1 Lycium barbarum | reverse complement strand
GCATTGACAATTGCTGTGTAACTGCTAAAACGGTGAACTTTTTCAAAAGTAAGAAGATTCGGGTACATAGTGTGTTGTTGACTTTAGTATTTAAGTAACCATGTTGCAAGAGATTTGGTCTATTATGAAGAATTGTGGGATTGGCAGAGAGTTGGTCTCAAATTGTGAAATTGCCATTCTTTTTCTGCAATTCACGTGCAACCTCATAGTTGCTCATTTTTGTTCCTTTGCTCATTTTGTTTCTTTTCTTTCTTTCGTCCTCTCTTTTTGTGTACTCCATAAATAGTATTTATTTTGGGATGCTGGGATTAGAACACACACACACACATATATATATATATATATATATATATATATATATATATATAAAAATATATTATATAATTGTTTATTAATGATATTGTGATACAATTTCCACTTTTTAAAAGAATTATGAAATCGAGGGATAGAATGTTGAGATTTAGTTCTAAACCTAAAGTTAAGGATTAGTTAAAGTTATAGGATTAGTTTCCCTAGACTAATTCGGACCATTTATTTATGGTATTTGAATAGATTGAGGCTATTGGAGATTGTTTGAAGGAAATTCGACACTTCAAGTGAGGTTGCGTTCCGGTTATAAGACAAGTGGGGCTTAAACTCTTACCCTCTGTTTGGATGGTTGTTTCCCGTGGTTCATTAATGTACAGTATGGTATAGAACAATATGGTGTTGTATTGTATTGTACTGTATTAATGAATACAATGTTTGGATAGAATGTATTGTTTGTTGTGGTTTAATAACATTTGTATTGTTTGGTTTGACTGTATGGTACTGTATAATAACTTGTAAGTTTACTAAAATACCCTTAACTCTTAATTAGAAATAATTTATATATAATAATAAAACTCGGGTAAAGAATAAAATAGGAACTTTAAAAAATAAGTAGGTAGTGGGTGGGGGAGGGGTGGGTGGTGTGAGGTGGGTGATTGTGAGATGAGAGTGGGGGTAGTGGGTAGTAGGGTGCGAGTGAGTGATTGTCGGGGTGGGGTTGGGTGGTGGTGAGGGGTAGTGGGTACGGGTGGTGGAGGAGTGGGTAGTGTGGGATGAGGGTGGGGGTGAGTTGTTGTGGGGTGGGGTTGGGCGGTGGTGAGGGGTAGTGGGTGGTTGTTGGGATGGTGGGGGTGGGTGGCAGAGGAGTGGGGTAGTTGGGGGTGGGGGTGGGTGGTAGGGCGAGGGTGGGGTTGGGGTGAGTGGCGGGGGTGGGTGGGGGTGGGTGGGGGTGAGTGGTAGCGTGAGGCAGGAATGGGGGTGGGGGTGAGTGGTAGGGTGGGGTGGGGTGGATGGTGGAGGGTGGAGGGTATAATGGAGAAATGAAATATGTAACCACGGAAAAACCACCAAATTCGTGGTTTCAAAAATTGGGACTTTTCATGGTTATATAACCATGGAATGAACCACGGGTTTACAACACCATACCACATAATTTTAAGAACAATGGAAACAAACATGGTTTCCTAGAAAATCATACATTAATGAACCACGGGAAACCACCATCCAAACATAGGGTTAGGGGTCGTTTGGTAGGAGGGATAGGATGGGCTGGATTATTAATCCAATGGGATTGGAATTAATCCTATGTTTGGTTGGTGGGATAACTTCTTTGATATCCTATCCAATCCCATATACATGGGATAAAGGGTGGGATTAGTAATCCCACATAAAGGGTGGGATTAGTAATCCCATTTTATCCCACTCAATCTCTTTTACATGGGATAACTTATCCTCCTACCAAACGACCCTATATGATGGATAAGCAAAAATAGTCCTGGATAAAAATTTTGTACTATCTTATCCCACGTTTAGTTGGGATAAAACCACGGGGTAACTAATCCCGCCAGTATTAGAGTGTTATTTTATCCCATATAGAGGGCGGAATAACAATCTCAGGATAACTTGTTCCCCAACTAAACGAGCCCCAGTTTACTTGTTTTTCATAAAAAGCATATGGTTTGCGTTGTATGTATGCATTTAAATCATTTAGTTCGTGTGAGTGGGCAAGTATGATCTAAATTGGATAATTTTCAAGTGTCTAAAGTAATGACTGTATGAGTTCTTTAGCGTAATTTCGCTTAAATAGATTACTTGTTATATATGTAAAGTTATGAAATGGTATTGATTGGATATTTGTTCCACTTTATCATATCTTCAGTGGGGCATACTCCGACAGGCCCCATTGAATTCCGTTGGAGGTAGATGCCAGAATTATAAGTGACCCGGGTAAGATTATGGGTAAATAATCCTCACTTCGGAATACGGGTTAAGACATGAGCAAATACGTACCGTGTCCCATAAGCATAGATTCAGATTCAATGTATTTCATGTGTTGCTTGTTTATGCTTCATGATTTCAGCTTCAACTTCAGTATTTATATATATTTAATATACTTGTACTGTTTAATTGCTATTATGCATTATCAGGGATTTTTAAGACTTGCCCCAATGGTAAGCTGAGTGGTGTGTTGATGATCTTATTGGGTCTTACTCACGCTTGTTGATGTTTGTATGTGTGCAGGTGTGGTTAACGATGACCAGGTAGCCGATACCTGATTATTCCAGCTTTCTTCAGTCCAGTTCAGTGGAGGTGAGCTACCATTAGATCATGGTGGCCTATTCTTCTTTAGTTGACTTAGTAGTATTTCGAGCTGTGTCTCGTATTTTTGTATTGAGACTAGTAGTTCCATGCCATGACTTAGACATTTTATGGGGTTTATGGGCAGACTTAATATTTGTATTTTGTTTCCGCACTTATCTTTATATTATGAGACTTTGAGTATAATTCTTCCTTATCTTTTAATTATCCGTAAGCTTAGCTTAGAGGGTTCGCCTAATGAGTAGAAGCTCATCAGGTGCCCTGTCACGACCTAATTGTTAGATTTGGGTCGTGACAAGAGCATGCACGAGTAGTAATTCTTTTGACATTGAGAATCCAACAATACCAAGTTACTATGTGACTTTTCCAGTCACCATTTACATGTTACTTTCACTTGTCAATTTTTATCTAAGGATAGAGTTGGAAAAAACTAGCTAATTTATGTCTTGATTTCTTAAGATGACACTTATTATGAACAATTTTGTTTAAAACTAAAATGACACTTATTGTGGGGCGGGAAAAATACTTCAAATCCCAAAGACACATTTCATAAAACTGTGATGATCATTTGTTCATAATTTAACAAAAATGTGATCGAAATAAGAATATTCTCAACGAATCGAGTGATCAAATACTAATTCTTAAATTTGTACATGCGTATAGGGAAAATTAATGGATGGGAATAAATTGAGGATGATTTTTCTCTCTAAAGTATCCTTTAAGCATTTGGGCCGAAGTGTATTGATATTCGATTTTGAGATCATCATTTAAGTTATATTCGTAGTACGCATAGAAATTTTCAAGTCTATCCACTTGGGCATAGATTTTGACATGTGGTGTATGAAATTTCATATGTTTGAAACTAAGTTATTTTTGCTTGAATTCAGTCATATGTAACTTCAGACACTGTGTTCCGAAGTAAATACACGTATAAAAAAGTTTTAAAAGATGAGTATACGTTAAACACATAAGGTATCCCGTGAAATTGTTGCAAACATTTGTATGACTAAAATGTAACAACAAGGGGCTTACATTATTAAAAACTTGATATATATCTTAAACACCTGGATTTCATGATAGTTCATAAATGTGAACTCAATTATAAGTGTGATAATTTGTTATTTCATCATGCATTTTATGTGTTTGGTTCGTCTAGTGTGGGGGTAATACGTGTAGGGCTAACTCGATGATGCCCATAATGTGAGGGACCATCAGATCACTTCATTAATTGCATTTAGGTCTCGTCTCTAATCTTTACATAAACACGCTATCAAGATTATTTCATAATATTTATTGTATGTGGTAGCTATCTCATTGATGTCGCCATATTGTGGATGGGGGAGATGACAATCAATGGGCGACATGGCTTAGGCAGGTACACAATCATTCTGGCTAATCTACATTATTTTTGTGTCCTAATATCATGTTTGATCTTGGTTTAGTATGTTAATATTCTTACATATAAATAATTTCATTAAGAGTAAAAAAGAATTTCAAGTTAAATTATTTCTAAATATGAAAATATATCATTCCTTTTGGAATAAACTAAAAAGAAAAGTGTGCCGCATAAATAGGACAAAATGAGTTATATGAATGTCATATTTTTATACTTAGAAAAAATATAACCTTAATTTTTATTTTTATATTACCCTTGATGAGACACAAATATTTCTAACTTGTTTTAGACCATAAAATTTAAAGTCTTTGTTTTAATATTGGATTTTATAATGAATTAAATAATGCCATGTAAATTGAATGAGTACATATTATCCAAAGCAAAATTCCAGTATTGAATTTACTTATTACAGAGTCGTCTATACACTATGGAGACTGAATCTTAACGTTAGCTAGCTGCCTTTTGGCTTAAAACAGAGACCTAGCTAGTAGTTACTGAATTTCTTAAATTTGTCCAAGTTGTGTGGCAATTAATTCAAATTCATTGAGTACGTTTATTAGTTGACTGACTTTAAAGTAGGAGTACTCTTTAATCGATGTGTTACACTTTCAAGGTGTTATCACAAGTTGATCGATCAAAATGAAATATTGAATCAGCTGAAAAGAACCCATTTTTTCTAATTCATTAATCCCTCCGTCCCATATTAGTTGTCCACTTTTCCTTTTACACGCTCTTTAAGAAATCATAAATAAAAGTATATATTTTATCTCTCTCCAATAAATTGCATTCTAATCAATATTGGTTACTTTAAAAAATAATTAATCTTAAGGTCAAAATAGGAAAATTTTAATTAATTCTATCTTGATTTTGTAAATAGACAAGTATTTTGAGACAGATAGATTTAGTAATGTGGACAACTAATATGAGACGGAAGTAGTATTCGAGAAATGCATATTTATTGTGGAGTACAGGTGCAAATTGCCAAAATCGTGGCTAGTATTTGTCATATCTGAATTGATTTATAATCCTTCCGTCTCAAATTACCTGTCATGGTTACTAGAAATAGTTATCTCAAACTACTCTTTCAATCTCAAATTATCTGTCGTGGCTATTAAAAATAGTTATCTAAAATTATTTGTTGTTTTAGAAGTTCAAGACGTCATTAATTATATTTTTTCTCATTTTATCCATAGTAGAGTTCTGTAATTAATATAGATGACAGATAAATATAGTAAACATTTAATGGAGGGAGATTACAACTTAGACATGAATAAGGATAAAGTTAGTCAAATATCCCTCCTAATAAATATTTTTTAAGGAGCTTGTAAAACAAAAACAAAAAAAAAGACAGATAATTAAGACGGAGGGAGTATTTGTTGTTTTCGAAATTCAAGACAATTAATTATATTTTCCCCATTTTATCCGTGGTAGAATTTTATCGTTAATGGAGATGACACATTAATAAAATAAACGTTTAATGGAGAGATTATAACTTAAATATAAATAAGGGTAAAGTAGTCAAATATCCTTTCTTATTTGACTGATAATTTGAAATGGAGGGAGTATTTGTTTACTTTGTTAATGTATAGTTGTTATCTGTATTATGCAAAATTGTGAAAAGGTTCTTGACCTTATTGATTGGAACTAAATCAATGATAATTTCAATCAGATTATTTGGGAAAAGATTGAAAATTGATACATGCAAATGAATATTGTATTATTTTTCTAGGTTAAAATGTAATTCCAATTTTAGTATTATATTCATCTGTTTAAAGATTGCCCTAATTTTAGTTTCGATTGGTGAAACCATAAAAAACATATATTGACGGATTAAATTTTGAGTTTTTTTATCAGTAGGTAGTGGTGTATACTTCCTTCATTCCAATTTTATGTTACAATGTTCCCTTATTAGCCTATTAAAAAAATAATTACTCATTTCTATATTTGAATATATTTATTTTACGCTTCTCATTTCACCTCTAATGAAATTCTTTTAGTCACACTAGTTAATGCTATAACATGTTTAAATCACAAGTTCAAAAAAATTTCACACGAGTTTTATAGCATATTTAAGATCACAAACTTAAAAAAAAAATTGTTTCTTTTTTAAGTTTCGTGTCGACTCAAATTAATTCACATAAATTGGAATGGAAAACATATTCATAAAGGTAAAAAGTTATGCAGAAAAGGAAAAACATTAAAGAGACAGTTGGAGAAATTTCATGGTGAACTTGAATTGACAAGTAATTGCAAATGGAGAAAGATACGTACGTACTCCAGAACTAGAGAATATTCGTTAAAGTTTTTGAAAAAAAAAAAACAAGAACTTTCTCCAAAATGGGACTTTTATATGGCCTTTTCTTGAAAACGTGACTTTTTACAAGTTTTTTTGTCTCAAAGTAAAGACACAAATAAGATCCTGTGACCGCAGATGCATTTTAGGTCAATCCAGACTCATAATAATATAATAGCTTCATTCGTCAACTTATATTTAATGTCATTCATATAAACACTCGTCTTTCATATCACGTAATCTCAAAATAAATGAACGTGTCACTGCTCGAACGAGGCATTTGCCACAAATTTCCCAATACTTTTTTTCTGTGGACCTTGTGGGCACTGACAGATGAAAGCAGTGTTGGAGCTAGCTTTGAGAACGTGAATTAATCGAATTCCTTTAGTTGAAAAATTATATCGTCTAAATAGAATAAAAATTATATATGAGTAATTTTGTATTGTATTAAGCTGTTGAATTTCCTTGATATTTGACATGAGGAAAATTCTTGTAAAGTAGCAACGGGAGTTTAAAAATCGTTTTAGGTCACTGGTTCAAATTTCATGTATGATATTTTTGAACCCCCTAATGTATAGCATTCACAATGTAGTCCTTAGAGAGTCTTGTTTAGGAGGAGATTTGTCCCTTAATAGTTTATGCTTTTATATTAGTTTTTCAGATGTAGATCACTTGACCAAACCGTATTAGAACATTATGCCTCTTTTAGTATGATCCTTTTTGTTATCCAATTTATCGTTGTTCAAAGTTTGCAATTGATAGCTTCCGCATGACGCCTGATTAATTTTGATCGCAACAAGTGGTATCAGAGCCGATGATTCAACCAATGGTTGAACAAGATTGATGACAGGTTTAAGGCGGGTTCAATTCAAGAGCAACCAATTTCGCGATAATGAAAAATTTTGTCAGAAGAAAAAAAAAGTATTTGAAGTACTACATGTGGAGACGACTTTCAATATTTTCAACATTCATGTTGTTGTATAATTAAAAATAAAAACAAAATATAAAATATAAAAAGTAAATAAAAACCTAATGTGAAATCTTAGCTCCGTTACTGGATGATTGTATGAGAAGTCCGATTTAATTTCTTTCATGCATGATATCAAACTCAACATTTCAAACCTTACATTTATTTACAGGATGCATGCTGATCTAGTCTAATACTTATTCACACCATGGTTGGTGGAAAAAAAAAAAAGGTGACAATGAGTTTTAATAAGTCATGATTGATTATAACATGATTGATTATAACTTATATAGACTATAGTAATAGCATATGGTGAAGATATATAGCATACGTTTATATTAGGTCGATATACATGTCAACCTATTCAGTTTTCATATTCCTACAGCCATTATAAAGAACAGAAGCCACAGAGGATATATACATTTTTTCGTATTGTTGGAGAGGCAATTCTTAGATGCTGTTCGGATTGGCTTATAAGCTGATCAAACCTGCTTATAAATCTTTTTTAATTTTTGGAGTGTTTAACAAAATAGAAAATTGCTTAAAATAAGTTAAAAATTGCTTAAAATAAATCAAAAGCAAAAAGTTGGGAACCCCAAAAACTAGAAAGAAAGCACTTAAAATAAGTCAAATCCAAACACCACTGCTTTTTAGCTTAAAAGCCACTACTTTGACGAAGTATATTACTTTTTTATTCCTTATATTTTTCATAATATCCGCTAATAGTCCCAAAACTCTTACCCTACCCTCCTTTCGTCTTCTCCGTTGATTAGTACCGAAACATTCTTCATTTTGTTTTTTTATCATTTAACTGGAATAAACAATGAGCAAGTAATTAACCTCCACGTTCGGTATTAATAATCCAAGAGGTCATTTCACTGAAGTCATTTAACTTTTCATATATTACACTGAAATCACAAATAAAGTAATTATAATACGTTATTTTAGTTAATAATTTTTGTTTAGTTAAAAAATAGTTATAACCAATTTTAGAATTTAAATTGAATTGAAATGTAAATTAAAATTTTGCAATAATCAATTTAGTTTTTGTGTTAACAGCTTTAAGGTCATTTCAGTCATTTTAACAAAAAAAAAATGCTTATCAAACACTTCTACCCTAACATGTACTTACTTATTTTTAAAATCAACTCAAGCAATTAAGAAGTGTTTTTCAAACTTGGTGCTTAAAAGCTACTTTTTTTAAGCCAATCCAAACTGACTCTTATTATAACGATCGCTTATAATATTTTCGTATCACTTTGTTTGACACTCCCACTTTTGGGATCACACTGAGTATGTTGTTGTTGTTTGGTTGACACTATTTTCTTGTTAATCCGTTTTAAAAAAAATGGAATGATGAATTTCTATATTTCTTAATCAAAAGCTTTTATAAGCACATGACTGTTATATATGACATGTTAAGACCACATGTTTCAGAATTCTTATAATTATACAACTATTATCATGTATTTTAAACCACGAATTTTTTTAAAATATTTTTTTTATTGCACTGATGGTGTCAAACTAGTAAAGTGGAACGGATCGGAGGGAGTCGTTTTACTCCTAGCCAAAAATAAACCTCTCCAGTTTTACCAGTTTTCCGTGGGAAAAGAAAGGTTAGTGGGTTTGGTTCTCTGTACTCTCTAGGAGGGTGTCTGGAGTCATATGTGGAAGAATGAATCTTAGTCATTTATTTAATTAAGTGACACGTGTCACCAATCAAAAGGGGGACCGGAGGAACTTGAGGGAAGAGGCACCGGAGGGGAGCCGGTTCCATATGACTCCAGACACCCTCCTAGAGAGTACAAAGAACCAAAGCCACTAACCTTTCTTTTCCCACGGAAAACTGGTAATATTATGTCCATTACTGAAAGAATTAAACGAGGGATCGTTCTTAATTTAATTTGCTGGCCTTTTGCTTCTTTTGGTATAATCTTTAAAACTAATGAACTTCGTTCGGAAAAAATTGGCAATTTTATGCCCAATAGTGGAAGAAGATCATTGCCCCCACTGTCCCAAATTATATGATGTTTTTGCTTCCCGATAATTAAACTGCAACATTTTTAAGATGTATTTTTTTACCAAATTGAACTGAGAAAAATTTAAACTTAGTAATATTTTTCATGTAGTTTTCAAATATATAAACTTTAATCTTAAAAGTTGAGTTAATCTAATTCAATTTAGCTTTAAAGTTTAGTCAAATTGACTCTTGAAAAGCGAGAAATATCATATAAATTAGGACAGAAGAAGTATTAGTTTGCCTATTGCTTCTTTTGGTGTAATCTTCATAACTAGTTCTAAATAAACTCGGCTCAGCCTTTATATGTTTTTTATGTGTTAATATTAGCATTTAACATTCATATACAGTAGTTGAAGATGGGACATAGATTAATGATTATGGACGGAGTTAAAGAGAACATAAATTAAAGTGGACTGTGTATTAATTAGCACTGTGTAGAAGGAAAAGAAAGGCGCACTCAGGGAAGAAGAGAAATGGGTTTACTTCCGTGTGATATATTAAATTATTAGAGATTAATCTTAGTCATTAATTTAATTAAGTAACACGTGTCATCCATCAAAAGGGGGACCGGAGGAACTTGAGGGAAGCGGCACTAGAGGGGAGCCTCTTCCCCCACCTTATGCCTACGAAATACTGAGACCGCAATTTAAATGACCCAAAAAATGGGTTCGGGTATCAAAATAACCTAGTAAAAAAGAAGTAACCAAATTACCCTCTGCGCACTAAATTAGTGCGCAATAGGTGTTTAATAAAAACCCTACCAGCTTCATTTCTCCAAGTTACTCTTCTTCACCTTCTTCATTTTACTCTTTCAACATACTTTAGAGCCCCCCCCCCCCCCCCCCCCCTCCCCGAAACAAAAATCATGTCTCAAAGGTCTGAAACATCAAACTTTGCTATAAAACCCGATGTTTGTGAATGTGGTCATTATTATAAGCTAAGAACATCAACGACCCTAGATAATCCGGGGCGTCGTTTTTTGCATTGTAATGTGTCCGAAGTAAGTGTTTTTACAATTGTTTTAGGATTTAAATTTTCTTCACATTATCTATATATTTTACTTTAAGAACTGATTTTCTTGTAATGTTTATTGGATGTGGGCTGTTGCAAACATTTGTCACACCCCATTTTTGCCCGGAGGTTAAAATTAGAAGTATGAAGTATTGGAGATTCCTATTTTTTGTGTTTGTTGTTAAGGAGTCGCCACCTAATTATTTATGGTGAATTAGGACACCTAAAGTTTATTAAAGTTATTAGGTTTAAAGTTAACTGTGTTTAAGGTCTGCGAAACTTAAGATTCTAGGTAAGGGTTCAATTAGTCTAAAGGGAAGATATTAGGCATCCTTTAAGACCCATTAACAATGGTTAACCGGCCGGACTTATGATTAGTTAGGCTAAGGGTAGATGTAATATTTAAATATTTAAGAAAATATCTTGTAAGTATTGTTAAAGTTATTTAAAATGAAACTTATAGAAAATAGTAGTCGCATAAAAGAGTTTAGTTAAAAATAAACTAAAAGATGCAGGATATGTAATGTTTACATGTATTTGAAGAAAAAATGAGTTATGCCGACTCATAAAATCAGAAAAAAAAGCTATTGTAAAATTAATATTAAATAATTTTTAAAAGTTTCATAGAAAGACTATTAGTTTAATGTGTATTGTACGAATGTTGTTTTAAACAAACATATATTTCAAGTGTTTGGAAAGAAACTAAAGTGAAAGAGTTATCTGTTAAATTAGTTTGCTCTTTTATTCCTTAGATTAAGCTAATCGCTAGTGCAAAATTTGTGATGCTCTGGAAGCATATCTGTCTTTCTAACTAACAGATGGCAAACTTATGAGGACAATTAAACTCCGTTTAATTTAAGATCTAAATTCGCTAATTGAGACATCCTAATATAAATAGGCTCGGTTAGAATAAGCAGTTAAATAATTATCACAATCACTCAGCTAGATAAAATGTCAGTCACACCAGACACATAACAAGCATCAAAAAATAAAAATGAGATGACTAAAGCTACATTTGACTACCATAAGAGTAAAGTTTTCAATGGTCTGCCGTTTGGCTAACCACTCTCTTTGTTCTCTGGTCGGATGAAGGTCGAGGGAATGAGAGCCGAATAGCAAGACACGTGCAAAGTTCAAATGCCGTATAGTCTCAAAATGAGACTGTTCGGATAATGAGTCTTTATGAAGACTCCATTGCGCTCCGAGGTGTACATGTAAAAAGAAAGATAAAGATTAGCATAAAATTATCATATGATAACTCAACATATTTCACTAGAACGCGTACGAAAGAAATGAATCTTGACGATACTATGAAACATCAGCTTATAAATAGGCTAAAGCTCCAACTTAAAGCCAATTCATACCAAACAAAAGGGCTGCTGCCGTTAAACAACAGCTGAACCATATATTTCTCACCAAGCCAAATTCCCAAGATAAGAGTGTATATCAATCATTAGTCTAAAAATTTAGTAATCAAACTTAACTACTTCAATCGGCATTTTTCGACAGAACAGGACTAGTATGCAATTGATAAACAAGGCTAAACGTGTATAGTATACCGGTCATACATATATATACACATAATCAATATGGTATACTTGGCAATATAAGAATCACAAAATTGAATATGCAATAACGCGACGGATCTGATCAAAGTGGCGACTGCACAGCTTGAACATGCTATGACTGATCCTCAAAATGCAGCAGTAAAGATAACAAAATGCAAACAGCAGCTTCAGTCCAAAGAATATGACAACAAAGATTAGAAATGAGGAAAACTAAGAGGTCACCACCATACTGTTCCGAATGCTGCGATTTAGTTTATGTTCAGAAAGAACACAAGGAAACCGCAACAGTTTGGAACTTATAAGTCAGTTCCATTTACAGTGGGTAATACAAAATCAACTCATCAGTGGTTCCTTAGATTCATAAAGAAGGAAAGAACAACAACTAACAGAGGAAACAATTCTATGGCAACACTATGTAGTTTAAAAAGCAGCAAATAACAATGTTCTGCCCTAGATTTCCAGCAACAAATAACTGATTTTAAAGGCAGAAATAATTGGTTCACGCCCTAACACAATAGTTTAAATTTAGCAACAATGCAGCAGTCTTTTAGTTCTAAACACTGACTCAAATAAACCCTTTAAACCCTCTGTTTTCCTCTTAATCTCAGCTAAAAGTCCAGGCCATAAATGGCTAATCTCATTTAAGGACAAACCAAAGAACCATAAAATGAATAATCAGCTCTAAATAAAACACAAACCAAACAACAAACTGAGTAGGACGATAGGGCTGCATCATGGTCAACTAGCACATTCAACAGAAGTGAAATAGCCAAGACAAATCATGTAGAAATCACTATACAGAACAGATGAGTTCAAAGACAATTTAAAAAAATGTGGGTATGAGCAGGAGGGAATGCACAAGTGCATACATATGAAATTCATATCAAAAGACTTTAATGACACCAAACAGTAATAACCAATCAAACACATACTCCTTTGAAGGGCAAAGAGGGATAATAACAACAACTGTAGGCAAAGCAAAAGGGGAGATATAACTAAACTGTAAACTCTTTGAAACCATGAAGTTTCAAACAGGAACATCACCTAACGCACAAATGGTTCCACCGACACTGAACTAATGCAGAAAACAGTAAATAAAAATCACAGTTGCATCATCATTCTCAAACTGAAGTCACAACTTAACAGAGAGTAAGAGCATAGAAATTAAGAACATGATAAGTGTTTCACCCGTAAGCCCTCTCCTAGGTTTCTTGAACTATTCTTTATTGCTTAGAAGATTACTTCAGTTCAATTACCTTCTCAGTGATCATACAGGACAGTAAAGGTTGTTTAGCCTTAGCATGCTTTCCTTCTAACTATTAAAAACACGAGACGACTTCCTCGTGTCCATCCAGTTAGCAGAAAAGTATATCAAACCTCTTAACGACACATATCAACTAGAAACAAAGACCTCTGTCTATTAGTGTTAATCTGAACATTGCTCTAAGATGTGATCACATGGCTTAACATGAGCACCAAGGAAGAAATCCAAACAGAGATAAAACTAGTTAAAAACTGCCTAAAACTAAGCCATAAATCTGAGAGACGGTGAAAAATGCAGTGGAAGTCAAGCAAAGTAATGAAACAACAGCCTACTCAACAGAAACGAGATACAAATTTTGAGTAAATGCAAACCATCAGTATGCCTATGTACTACTTCAACAAACTGAAGACCCGGGAAACAAAATCGATGTAGAAAACATGAAAGGCGAACTATTCATCCTATATTTATGCATACCAATATAAGATAAACCAACCAACAAACTAATCTAACCAAGGAACTACTCATGCTCATCGACATCGTTTCGGATAAAAATTCAAAAGACTAAACTTTAAATTCCAGCTTCAGCCAAACACTTCAAATTCGAAAAAGGAAATAAACTTCAACAAATGTATCTTATACTTAGCATGTGTATTCATATTCACAGAATCGTATTAATCAATAGAAAGCAACAAAGACTGCAAACAATACATTTTGTACTACGTAGGAACTTGTCTTAACAGCAACGAATCAACAAAAAATGGAAATAGGGATAAGGATTTTACCTGTTGTAGGTACAGTGAACATGGTACGGTGGTCGTGAATCTATGCTCGAACTCGAACGAACCCGATTAAAGTAATTAAAACGAAGAACTAAAAAATAGAGTAATTGTCGGTTGTTCTTGTTCTTCAAGGTGCAAGCTTTACGTTTTTTTTTTGTAGGGAGATTTTTCATTTTCCCCCCGATCTCCCTCTTTAAGAGCCTCAATTCGCCACAGATTTATAAGGTTTCGTTTGGTTCAAGAGAAGAGAGAGAGGAGCGTATGAAAGAGAGGGAGTGGGGAACAAGGCGACAGGAGAGTGGGGGAGGCAAAAGAATGTGAGGAGCATGAGTGGAGATGGCAGGGAAAAGGAAGAGGAGGAGCGGGAATGAAGGAAAAGGGAGAGGCGGCTAGGGTTAGAGAGGGAGAAGAAGGAGAAAGGGAAAGAGAAAGGAGAAAATAAAAAATGAGGGGCGGCTGAGGGTTTTAGGTTTTTTAGGGAAAAATTGGGATTGGTCCGGGTCGGGTAGAAATTAAATTGGGCTGGTCCGTTTGGGCTGGCCTATTAATTTTAAATATGGATTGAGAATGTGGGTTGGGTATAAAAATGTGGGTTGTTTGTTTGGGTAGGAAATAATATTGTATCTGTATTCTAAACCATTAATTAGCTGAAAATTGTTGGCCATTCCTCCGCTATTTAATTATCTTCGGGCTTCTAAGTTAATGACTGGTATAATATATATTATATAAAGACAATAAATAATTAATATGTAAAAAATAGATATTTTATAAAGTGTTGTCTTGTAACTAATTTAATGATTCTAAAACGATGACGAACATTTAAAATTTGTGATAAATTAATACTTGTAATGTTAAAAAATAAAAGTAGCGAATATAAATAGCAGTGAAAATAAAGTATTTAGCTTGTCAGTAAATTTAGAAACCCGAGTGAATAAAATTAAATAAAGGAGGGACAAAATTGGGTGTCAACAACATTTTCGTTGGGAAGATAGCATTCCCGTGGATAAAACGGTGGCGGCGAAGATTAAAAAGCCTCATGTTGATAGAGATACCCCGACCTCACGTATCACTAGAGATACCGTGAAGTTTGACTTATAGTTTAAGCTTATGGAAGCTCAAGAAAAAATTGACCTTTTGGAGGTCTTGCTAAAAGAAAAACAAAGTTTTTTCAAGGCTAACCTTAGAGATACTCAACACGAGAAAAATGCTTTGAAAGGGAAACTTAAATTTTGGAAGATTATTTCTGCTATGTTACTGTTGCTTATTATTTTTATGTATTTTGTTTATTAAGTTTAATATTTCTATGCATTTTGTTTTTCAATGTATTTTCTATTTAGTTTGTTATTTTTATGTACTTTGTTTTTACTAGTTGCACGTTTTCATTTATTATGTAATCCGCACCATTTATGTACCAATTTATTTGTGTTATTTTTTTTTTAAATTGTGAATTGTTGAACTTTTTATGTATTATTAACTTTAAGAAGATTATATAAATTAATAATAGACTACAAAAATCAAAGGAAATTAAAAACATACTAAAAATATTCAAATTGATGACTTCATCATAAACTAAAAATACAAATTAACCGCATGAGTCCGAAACTTAAATGACCCAAAATCTAAGAGAATGAACCAAAATAATCCCTAATCATCATCAGCATAGAAGCCCTCAATATCGTCCTCAGAACAATATTTTGAGTTTCTTAAGATATATCTTTTTTCTGTAGATGTTAATTCCCTACTTGTTGATGATGCTTGTTCTTCGCTCAACTTTAGCATGTAAAATCTACAACTTCAGCATGTAAAATCTACAACTTCTTGCTAGCATTCTGTTGTTTTCTTTTCTAATCCTTTGTATGGCAAGCTCACAAGTTTCTGGACCTACTCGAGGCATGGTTATTGAATACCTTGTTGGGATTTTAGCGTTGAGATTTTCCAAGTCACGAACAAAACGTTCTGATTCGGCATGCCGATATGCCCATTCTCTGCGTAACCCGCAAAAATATTCTCGTGGATCTGAATATTTCACGCTGCAAAAATCATCATTACGCTCTATAAGAAGTTGGGGTTTTAAATCGTCTTGTTTGAAATTATTGTTATCAAGAAAACTTGTTTCACTAGAATAACTGCTATGATTTGAACTATCATCACCACTGCTATGATTTGAACTATCATCACCACTGCTATTCGAATCATTAGGAAGGAATAAAAACCAATCTACATTTCTATTACTCGACATTGAATATGTTGTAGTCTAATAATAAATGAAATGCTACTTATATAGTTGCAAACCCCACAGTACCCTCGGGGGTGGTCATTATGACCCTATCTACTTACTTTATTATAAAAAAATATTAATCTTCATTGGACATCTCACAATCGGAATCCCACTTGGATCTGAATCTTATGTAACCATGTTAATCATATTCTACCCTTAGGCAACGTATTTTCATCCGATTGTTCTCTTCGCGAAAACGGTTAAGAGCAAAATTCAACTCTTGTGGAGTGTCACGAGGCATTGACATAGCACGTTTTTTGGGCGTTTAAGCCCTAATGACCTCAAGTTTTGTTCCAGTGCTGCAGCCTCCCTGAACATGCCAATCCCACTCCTCTCTCATTGTATTATTGTATTGTCGATTGAATCTGTTATTCTACTTATTTGAGTATTTAAAATCATCATCTAGTTCCCATGTCCTACCCATTGCTTCGAATATGTCTGCTTGGGCAAAATATGTAATAGAACCAATATCAGCAAATTGAGTATAGAATGACATAACTCGTTTTAATGTGAATGCTAGTAGTTCGTCAATCATGTTATATACTACTCCTTGATTTGACAACACCAACTTATATTGCGCAACATTTAAATGTGCCAAAAAAAGTTTTTAGACATACTATGCTTGATTTAATAACACCATACTGCATTATTTGACCGCTTTTTATGACACGCTATGCTTGATTTGACAACACAATCTGCATTATTTGACCACTTTTTATGACACACTATGCTTGATTTGACAACACAATGCTCCATTATTTGATCGCTTTTTATGACACACTATGTTTGATTTGACAACACAATGCTGCATTATTTGACCGTTTTTTATGACACACTATGCTTGATTTGACAACACAATACTACATTATTTGACTGTTTTTTATGACACTAACTTATATTGCACAACATTTAAATGCGCAATATATGAGTCATAGATGACCTACTTGATTTGACAACACCATGCTCCATTATTTGACCGCTTTTTATGACACACTATGTTTGATTTGACAACATAATGCTCCATTATTTGATCGTTTATATGACACACTATGCTTGATTTGACAACACAATGTTGTATTATTTCAGGAATCTTATCCTATTGCGCAATATTTTCATGCGCAAAAGTATTGCGCAGTATTTTCATGCGTGATAAGGGTTAATCCCACGTTTTTTTAATGTTCACTTTTGCGCTCAAATTTTTCCTATTTAATATGAATGTTGGATGAGGGAAAAACTCATCCATTTCATAAGTTTAAGTCTTTTAAGTTCTTGAAAAAAATCAAACTTCGGAGAAAAAATGTCTTCTCCTTCTTCAACTATTAAGGTTTCTCTATTCTGGGATGGAGATATACTTGATGACAATAATACCGTCCGTTATAGTATCAAACCACAAGCTCATGTAAAGTTTCCAACATCCATTCTTGGTATCTTTGTAGGGGTTACACACCTGATATGAGTAATATTGCGCAAAACACTCAGTTCGGTGGAGTTGATCTTTCAACCAGGGAGTATAGGGTTAATGATTCAACCAGAAAAGTATGGAGACTAGTTTGTAGATGACAGTATCAAGGCTGTCAATGGATGCTTGGGGGAATTGTTAAGCCCGATGGTGTGTGGGTTATCACAAAATTCCACCAAAGTCACACTTGTGATATAGGACAAAATCGAGCAGATCATTTTAATTTAGATATAAATATGATTGCTCAAGTGCTACTTAAAGACGTTGCTGAAACCCCAAGGTAACCTATTTGACCTAGTTTATTATAATTCTTACATCAATTAAATTATCATTGCTAAATGTTGTCTATCTAAACTTGTGCAGGATCCCTATCAAAGATTGCATTAGAAACGTTAAGACAGTATATCATAAAACGATAAGCAAGAGAAAGGGATATCTTGGGCATAGGCCTGCGTTTGAAATGATTTATGAAAATTGGGAGGGCTCTTTCCAGACGTTGCTGAGGTATATTGCAGCTCTACAAAAATTCAATATTGGTACTGTTGTAGAGTGGAGGCTTATGCCTGGTAATATTCTCAACTTTGTGTTTTGGACATTCAAACCATGTATTAATGGTTTTGCTCACTGACGGCCAGCCATATCCATAGATGGCAAGCATGTATATGGTGCATACAACATCAAGCTACTGATTGTGGTACGAATGGATGCCAATGGGTCGATATTCCCTCTTGCTTTCGCAATTACCGCTAACGAGAACTACGAGACATGGGGGATGTTTATATTATTAAGGATCGTATGGGCATATACGTGCTATCGGATCGACATCAAGGCATATTGCACAATATGTCTACTTTGGAGGGGTGGCAACCTCCCTTTGCTTACCATCGCTATTGTTTAAGGCACATAAAGGCAAATTTTCAAACGAAGTTTGGAAACAGCACACTCAACAAATTGATGTGGGCGGTTGTGATGGAGCATCAACAAAAAAAATGGCTTGTAAGGATGGAGACGATCAAGGCAGTGAGTCCAGAAGCATATACTTAGTTGAAGAATATCGAAGTTGAAAAATGGGCATTACATGCTGATGAAGGCAAGAGATGGGGATGCTTACAACAAACAGGTCGGAGTCATTCAATGGTTTGCCAAAATCTGCTCGGAGACTACCTATTTCTGTAATGGTGAAAATGACTTTCATGCAAGGTAAGGAGCGGTTTGTGACAAGAACAAAGCATGCCTAGCAGAGGGTGGGAGATGAATGCCAAAATCAAAAAAAATGATGGAGCTGTTGACACCTACTTTTCACCTCATAAAACGCGTATTTTAATTTTCAAATTTTCCGAGTCCAAGACCGAGTAAGGATGCCCTTAAAAAAAAAATCCCGAGAAAATTGCAAAAGCTGACGTATAATTATTATTCCATAAAAATTAACGATTACAAGAAATTACGAGTTATTTACTTTCACAAATATGATTTGCAAATAAGATACATATCCCGCTTCATCTAACTTGGAAAAATTGTTAATTAAAACGACATATGAATTACGGTTCATTTTTTACCGCATTTTTGACTTTTTTAAATATTACTCGGAAGTATATCAATATTGGGATCGTTTTGAAGCTCGTGTTTCAAAACAACGTATTATGATTTTTATTTCGTCAAAATATTATTTTACGAGGGGTGTATTAGACTAATTAACCTAAAACTATATAAAAACTATGCTACATTTTTATAAAATAAAAAAAATAAAAAAAGAGGGAATTTTATCCATTTGTACCTTTGTTGGTACTATTTGGATAAGGTATTTTTGGAGAGAAAAGAACGGCCAAGTGGCCTATTTTTATCCATAGAATTCTAAATGCTTAGTTGGATGATTTTTGAAAATTTGAATAAGGATTTTGGGGGGGAAAGCTATGGCACATGGCCAAATTTTGTCCATAGAATTCTAAATTGGCTTGCCTACAAATAGTAGGGATGGACATTAAACTCGGGGGTCACGTTTATTTATTTTTTTTGAGAAAAAAAAAAAGGAAAAATTTTATCTTTCTATTCTGAGGGATGGGGACCACACAATAGAAAACAAAAAATATCCATCATCATCTTCCTAGAAAATGGTCACGGATGAGAAAAAAAAAAAGGAGGGACCCATAGCAATAAAAAACATATCACCACCTTCTTTCACTCCATTTTTTACCTTCACCATTTTCACCACCTAAAAACCCATTATTGAAACCACACACAAGAGAGGAAAAAAGAAAACAAAGAAAGGAAGTTCGAAAATTAGCAAAAAAAAAAAAAAAAACTAAGGTTTGATTTATATATTCAAAAACTTAGTATCCTATAAACACTCTTACTAAAAATACACAAAATATAAATACAATAGATATATATACATAGAAGAATACGGATATAAAAAATTTAAAAACACAAAGGGGTTTTCAAAGATTTGTGAAGTGTTGGTGCTTGAATTTGGTGGACTCAATCTCTCCTTTTGATCTTTAGGTTGCCCCATCAAAAGATAACCTCTTATTTCATCCTCTGTTTCATTTTTAGTTATGATTATATATTATTTATGATACTTGTGAAGTTGAAAAGGATCATGTGCTAGCCTAACTTTATTTACATGATTAAGTGAGTATCCTATGGATTTATTGCTATTTGAAAAAATGAAAATAAATGAGAAGTTTGATTTAGACAATGTTAAGTGATTTTAGGTTAGTTAAATTGATAAAAAATAAGAAAAAGAGTAGCTTAAGTTAGAATTTTGACATTGTGTTGGTAGATTTAGTATGATTTATTCAATGTTGTTAGCTTTTGATATAAACAAAAAAAAAAAGAGAAAGAATTTTACGTTGCAATTCATTTTATAAAAGTTATTTGCATTAATATTAGAACTTTTTAAATATTTGAAAAATAGTATATTATATAACAAATTTAGCCAATAATTAAACATGAGTAATGTCCCAAATGAAGGGATGAATTTTACTCTCTTTCTCCCACTAAATTAGGAATTGAATGCTAGAAGCTCTTTTTTCCTCTTTTCTCTCTTCCCAAACTAAATTCGGATTAAATGCTAGAATAATATTTTCTCTCTCTCTTCCCTATTTTCCACAAATGCTAATACCACTAAATTAGGGGCTCGATGATAAAACATCATAAAAAGCATGTTTTTATTTTATTTTGATGGTATAAGTACAATATAAGTAAGATCTTTGAGAATATGCATGATTATGCTTAATTAATACAAAAAATTATTGACAAAATTTATGGTCTGTTTATGATATTAAACATTTATACCAGAAAATATGTCATAATTATAAAAAGCTTAAAAAAAAATCATATGCTCATATATAACATATTTGTGATATATTCACCACTTAAAATTTAATTACAGCAATATATACTTGGGATATAAAAAACATGTCATATATTTTCTAGATATATATACATAAAATACACGGGTACTAATTTAACATACATCTAATATTTTTTTTTTTATATTTTTAAAAAGATGCATACATTCTTTTTCTGAACATAGATTGTTTGTATACTTGTGTGTGTATATATATATAGGAAGTTTTTTTTTTTTTTTTTTGATGAGTATATATGGAAGTTATCCTCTCTGCATTTGTCTTTTTGCTTATTTATAGGGTTATTAATTGGTGTCCTTATTAAATGGAATGTAATAAGTTGTTTTAATTATGAAATAAATCCTTAAATCTGTTAAGTTACATTAATTCTGCCAAGACACGGGTTATGTTTTTTTGGGGGGGTCAGATATTATTTAGTTAAAAATTATATGTTTAATTTTGTGCTAAAATTATGTAATGTCAAATTTAACATTTTCTAGTTATGAAACTTACTCAAAAAAAAAAAAAAAAAAAAAAAAAAACTTAGTTCTTGTGAGTTTGTTACTAATTCATAGCAACTATTGAGCCTTTTGCATAAATTGTCCTTTTAGTATGATAATTATGGGCTTGGCTTAAAAGCATTATAATTCATTTTGGCTTTGTAAATTAGATAATTGACCTCGGCCTATTACTAATGTTTTGTACACCTATATTTTGTGACCTCCCAAATTTATTGGTGGGTCTTTCGAGGCCCACTAACATTTCTAGATGTAAAATTTTCACAAACAGCTACTTTTTAGCTCCTTCTAACAATCTATAACTGCATGTTCTACATTTACAATTCGTAACTGGAGGACCCTATATTTAGCTAGTAGATACGTCGACTTAAATATAGGATAAATGTAACGGAAATACACATGCTGCGAAAACTGAAAGTGCTATATTTATGGAAACAAAATCTATTCCAATTTAAATTAAAGTCAGTTTTTAATGTTCCCTGATTCATGCAAATATCCTCCCATTCCATATCTGATCTCATATCTCATTCAAACAACTAACAAGATGTTATGTTATATTGGTGGTTTAATAAGATTTGAAAAGTTTACTCTATATAAACTGATTTGATCTTTTGTTTTGGATTTATATTTTAATAGTTGTATTTTGGCTATATTTTAGTTGCATTTTGCTGATCTGTTAGATACTAATTCTGGTTTACTGTTAACTATATTTCATATATATTTTACGTAAATTGGGAGTGTATTTAGATGAAATTTTAACTTCTGTAACATACTGTATATTAAAAGTGGACTTATGGAATATATCTAAGTTATATTTGTTGTATATTTCGACTGGATTTAAATGGTTAAATATACTACAAAAAATTACAGTTATGGTGAAGAACAATAAACACGAATTAACTGAAGAAACATGTGAAAAAAATAACAATACAAAATATACTTAAAATGCACATAAAATATAGATATGGTTAAGTCACAGATCTATAATAACTGAACTAAAATATACAAACGAACTAAATATACTGAAAATACAACATAAATATATAGGTTAAATACACGGTGAAACGTAAAATCAGTATAGAATCTTACCTTTTTTGGGAAGTAGATTTTAATTATGAGTGAAATTAATGAGTAGTTAATTAGAGATAAACAAGGAAGATGAACTATTGTAAAACTGATTTGAAATTGGAGGAAATTAAGGGATATTGGGCATAATGGCGTGTATTTAGGGGATAGGAGAGAGGGACGTTTTTTTGGCTTAAATTTAGAGGTGTGGGAAGTTATCAGACGAGTGGTAAAAAGTGGTAGTTTCTAGATCGAGTCAACCCCTATCATGGAAGGACTAAGGCCTTGGAGCATAATTTGGAGTGAAAATTTTTACTTATGCATTTTTCTGTTGGGTTTGATCGGCCCAACTCCCTATCTCTTTACTATTTATTTGTCAAAATTGATTAAATGTGATTTATTGGAACCCTTAAAAACTGTCATGTATTAGAGTTGCCAAAAAACCGTTTTCTAAATATAAAACTGATTTTTACAATTATTAGCATATACAAATGATTTTTGGGACAAAATAATAGACTTGGTTGATTTTGCGAAACTAGAGATAAAAAATGATTGTAGACCGTGCATATGGACATCTTGGACAAAATTGAACTTAAACTATTTTTTGGATCAACTTGGATTAAAAGGATAAAAATCTAAAAAAATATAAAATATGGTTAAAATATGGATAATAATAGTATGCCAAAAAATAATTTTAAGCTTAAACTAAAAAATCTTTTTCTTAAACTCGGGTGGGCTTACGTAGTTTTCTACTTAGGTTAACGCTTTCGGGTTTTAACCTAGGTGTTCTAGTCCGAAACCCAAAACACCCAATTTTGGGCAAACCTTTACCATTTTCATTTCTTGAAAGTGTTGTATTTTGCGTGAATGACCAACTTTTTATCGCGGGAATCTAAAACAAAAGCAGTTTTTTTATCAAAAACCATTTATATCTACAAGGCATACTATTAGAATCCGTAGGTCAATCGTATTTTATGGATCCTTAATATCGAGGTGCTGTTATACCCCATTTTAACCCGGGTTAGAGCGGAGTACAACATATTGGAGATTCCTAAATTGCTTTGTTTTAAGGAGTTGCCACCTAATTAATTTAACGGTGAATTAGGAAACCTAGATATTAACTAAGGTAAAACTAACTAAACCTCCGTTAATAGTCTGCTTAACCAGTATGATTCTAGGTAAGGGTTCTCTATTATCCTAAAGGGAAGGGGTTAGGCATCCTTTAGAATCCGTTAACTACGGTTATCCGGCCAAACTTAGGTTAATTAATTAAGGCTAAAGATGCGAATGCAGTGTTTGAATTTTAAGAAAAAAAAACGGCTAAGAAGTATTGCTAGATTTTAAGAAAATATGATGATATCGTGTAAAATAAAATTTACAGAAAATAATAGTTTGCATAAAAGATGAGTTTAAATGCTATTTGAGAATAAGACTTATAAAAAGCTGCTTAGACTTTAAATGAGAGCAATAATGATGCTATTTAAGATAATGCCTGTAAAAATATAGTAACTTATATAAAAAAAAAAAAAAAGATTTTAAATGCTGTTTCAAATAAAGCTTATAAATGTTGCTATTGCTTCAAAGGGAAGTATAATAATGCTAAAATAAGATTTGCAAAATATGATAATTTGCATATGAATAAAGGAAAATACGAATTTATGCGATATTTCAATAAATATTTGAAACAACTCAATAATGAGGTATTAATTGATTGTGCAATTTAAAAACAAAACATAAAAATAGCTAACGTGAACTTTCTTTGTCCTTTATTAATTATACTTCAAACATATGTGTAATTAACTCAAAACTAAAAAAAGTTATTTATAAAACATATTTAAGTTTATATCGCGTGTTAGTGACGTTTTGAAATGTGTTTGATAGTAAGGATAAATATGATTCCCTTTACTTAAAATATAAAGTCATGCCATTTTGCAAATCCATTATTCTAAAAAATAAATATTAGACATTTTTAACATGAAAAGAAGAAAGTGAAAACTTATGGAATTAATTTAGTCTTCCTTAAACTAACTACCCATTGCTAAAACTAAACTCACTAATTTCACTAAGGTTTATCTAAATTAACAAAACAAAAAATGTTAGCCATGTAATACAAATTAAATACATAAAGGAAATAAAATAGAGGAATGAATAAAATTGAATGGGTTCAGCCCATTCTTTGGACTGCTGCGATCCATTGCTATTGGGGTTTGGCCCAATTATTTTTAGACTGCTGAGGCTGTTCTTGTCTATTGGGCTTTGGCCCGGAATTTCGTTTCCATTTTTTCTTTGTTGCGGACAGAATTGATGGGAAATGATCCGAGAAGATTGCATTGGGCTTTTAGCCCAACATCGAATGCAGGAGAAAAACGAGTCACGCGGACTCGTATATGACAGTCATGCATAAAACGAAAGGAAAAGGATTAGTATATAATCAACGAATAAGACCAAACATCTATAATGTAAACTTAAAACAGATCAGTAGATTATGTATATATTGTGTATATATATTCAAAGCATACTTTATGTATACACATTCATAGGGATGTAAAGAAGGTCAATATTGGAAAGCTTTCAGTAGGCAACAAATGGTTAATTCAGCAGGCAGTAAATGGTTAATTCAAATGCGACAGTTTCAGCAGTAAACAAAAAAAAAACAACAACAGCCACCACCCAGTTGAATCCCACAGTTTCAGCAGTAAAATTTCAGCAAAAGACTCAGCTAAAAGCTATAGCAGAGATCTCCTCAGATTGTAGAACAACAGCAGCAGTTTTGTCAAGGTATCAGTAGGCTAATTAAGTCAAGGCATGGCATGGCATGGCATGAAGGATTCAAAAATAGATAAGAAGGCATTTAACAAACATATGCAATGAAGCAAGAAGAAGGACCTATGTGTTAACCAGTTACATCCAGATCATGATGCAAATGAGGTTATACCATATGCAGATGAGTAGGTGATCATTGAAAATGAGTTCAGATGAAGTGATGTACAGACAAAGAAACAAACGTGAAACATTTAAAGCTAAGGAGAAGAAAGGGGTGAGCAGGGTCACACTTAGGGGGGTTCAGGTTAATTCAAACACTCACGGTAATATAATGCAACGTATAGTCTAGCAGGCATGTCATTTAGGCAGATATTTTCAAGAGGTTAGTCTATGACATATGTACTTATGCAAGATAGGGCATAAGTAGATTTAATAATCTCAAGTCACAAAAGGCCATCAATTTCAGCTAAACTGAGCAGAATCACAGCTATGCATGTAACAACAAGAAGTTAATGGCAAAGCAACAAATGGTCAGGATAAATTCAGAATCATCTTTTGGAATCTTTGCACATATTAGATATAGGCAGGACCATGTTCAGGAATGAGATGAAGGTAGTAAGTATGTTAGCTTACATGAGGGTCACAATAGGATTACATGAATGGGTCTGGACTAAATCATGTGTTTATATGTGACAAGATCAACAATTTGAGTTTCAGGCAAAGCAACAATCACAATATGGTGGAACAGCACCTAAACTTCTTATTAGTAATATTATTAGTTCATAAGTTGCATAACTTAATGATTCATACACATTGATTTAGAAAGCACCAGTTAAACAGTTCCAATTTTAGTTTCAAGAAAATGAACCTTCATACAAAACTCAGACCAAACATTACTATTGTAATTACACACTTATCATTCTTTCCAGAGAAGGGGATCTCTAAACACCATAACACACCAGTAACTATTCCTATGGACAGAATTCAAACACTTTCATTTGACAATAAGCACCATGTTTTGGGTTATACACTCTTTTATCAAAGGATCAACTAAACCAATAAGAACCAACAAGTGCTTCAAGTCATACATGGTCTAATTAATCAGCAGCCATGCTTCCCAACTAACTAGAACATTATTCTCAAAATGCCACAACCAACAAACTAAGCAAAGCAGCAAAAATACATCAAGGCAGAAAGTCAGGAACAGATAAGGATCGAGTTGGCCTATCTAGGAAAAGGAAGAAAATGCAGAGGTGTTCTTCACAAACTTAGGCTCATTCTATCAATAAATGAAAGCATCCATACCATTGTTTCAGTCTTCAAGAATGTTTTGACAAGACGAGACCGTTGGAAACAAAGCATTTTCAGTTGGGGGGGGGGGGGGGGGAATCAGAGTAGACTATCATATTTAACAACCAATTGGCACTTAAGCAGATATGTAGCATAACAGGCCTTTTTCTGGGTTAAGAGCTACCATATTGCATGCTTTAATCAATACAAACAACCTCACAGTAGCCAACTAATTGCAAGTTTTATAGCCTATGATGCCCAATTCTATATTTAATTTAATTGCTTACAGAGGCGAACAAACAGAACAACAAAGTATTTTGTATCGAAATATGGAGGCAACAGACACCAGCTAGGCTTAACACTACACTCTCATCAAATGAAAGCATCTGTTTCCTTCAAACTGAGCGGCTCCCTTAGTATAGTATTGCCCTCATATTATAGTAGCCAACAACTTAACAGAGAAAAACACAATGATGGGCATAGAACAGCAGCAAAGTTCAACCCATCGACATATCTAAGACATACGAAAGGCACTAAAAAAAAAGGGGGCCACAACATTCGACGAACATCACCTAATACACATACTAAATTCATATTCAATTTGGCATACAAAGATGCCTGGAAACTGCAAGATATACGAAGAAAAAGGAAAATCACGGCATGAACTAATTTCCATTACTGGTTAAATTGATTCATATAATCTTTACTCTTTTTTAAACTAAAATCAAAACTAAACACGAGTATGATTCAACACAGACTAACTATTCTAACATATATACATATATTTAGACTATATACACAGATCACATAGAATCAGTAAAATGAACTGCAACAGAACTATTAATCCTAAAATAAATTGAAAGGCACCAAAAGGAAAAGGAGAATCACCTCTTTTGGGTGCAGCGAAATGGGGTGTGGGGTTTCAGATTTACCTCGAAGACTACCCAAATCCGAGCTCGAGAGGCTCGGATTCACAACAACAAATAGAGCAGACGAAAACGAGAATTGTTTTGGGGTTTTTGACTTGATATCTTGAATTATCACAACTAACTGCAGGCTTAATATTTTTGGGACTTTTGTGCGGCTCAAAGAACTCTATTTTCAGGGAATTTCCACCACCGGAAAATTCGTTATTTTCAGGGGATTTCGCCAATGGAAAAACTTGTTCTTTTCAGGAAATTTCGGGGTTCAAGATCTGTATCCCTTTTTTTGGGGGGCTTTGGTTCGTTTTTTTCTCTTCTCCTCCTCCTCGTCGTTCCTCTTTATAGGTTTTTGCCTGCTTGCTTTTTTTTGTTTTTTTTGCGCTTGAAAAAGGGAAGGAGCGGGAGAGAGAGAGGAGTGGGGGACAAGGGTGAGTGGGGAGCGGAGAAGAAGGAAGGAAAAGGGGGGCAGTGGGAGCGGCGGCGAGGGAGGCGGGAAAGGGAGAAGGAGGAAGCGGCGGAGGGAGTGAAAAAAGAATGAAGGGAAACCCTAGGGTTTCCCTTATGTTGAAGCTGATGCGGGTTGGACCCGGTTCATTTATGGACTGGGTTGATTTTTGGACTGGGTATTAAGAGAATGGCCAGGGAATTAAAAACATGGACTGGTCTAAAAATTGAGATAAAAATATGGGCTAGCCCAAAATATTTAGGAGCTAATTGGACTTTGATTCGGGGTCCGATAAATCAAAATACGGACCGAGTGCAAGAAATAGTTTGGCTTCTAAATTTGAAATAAGAGACCCATTTTAATTAACGATGTATTAAGGGTGCCAGAATATCACCTAATATAGAAATATGTAATTATAAAAAGACCCGGGTAAAAATTACATGATGTCGCAAATGACCGTGCAATAATATTTAATAACAAACGCTATCATTAAAATGTGCGAAGTAAATGCGATGCGTATGCGGAAGTTGGTAGAAACATTGAGAAATGCAAGTTTGAATAATACTAAATAATGGCAGCAAATAAATAACGGTATTAATACTGCTAATAACAATAATGATAATGGTAATAATGATAATATTGATGATAATGGTGATAAAAAATAATAATAGATATAATAATAATAATAATAACAAATATTGATAATTAAAAATGATAATAATTAATAATAATAAAGATGATAATAATTAATAATAAAATAATAATAATAAATAACAATTATTGATAGTGGCAAAATGTTAATAAATTAATAATAATAACAATAATAGTGGTAATAATAAGATAATAATGATAATAATAAGAAATAATAATGATGATAATAATAATAATAAATAACAATTATTGATAAAACAATGATAATAATTATTAATAAAAATAACGATGATAATGATGATTAATAATTGATAACAAAATAACGCTAATAATAATGATTAGTAATTAATAATAATAATAATAATAATAATAATAATAATAATAATAATAATAATAACAATAATAATAACTGTAGCGGGATAATAAAACGTGGGTGTTAATAAAAGACTAATAATTATAGTAAAATTTAAATGCATATTTTTTAATTTCTCAAAACACTAGAAGTATTAATAGGTATTTCGGGGAGAGGCGGGACAAAATTGGGTGTCAACAACTTGTCCCTCTTTGCCTGACAATGATGAAAGAATTTTTGGGCAAAGACGTTGACTTAGTAGCCTATTTTGTCCCGGCTAAAGGATTGTGGAGGACTAAGGGTAAAGAAAATTACGGCCGAACTCTGGTTTCTGAATCGCCTACATATCTCGGGTTGCACGAGAATCAGGCCGTGTGTAGTTCTGGGATGACTACGACACCTATGACTGGCAACTCATGATTTGATGCGAATCTTCGCAAAAAATATTGTCCCAGTGTCGAATTATGATGACACTGGGTATTGTGATAGAACCCTAAAAATTGATTGTGCTGGAATGTGAACGGGAAATTTGAATTTGGAGCCGAGTGTTCGAGGTAGATCTTTGACCCTTGTCGAGAAGTCTGCTTGTCCTTCCCGACGTATTGCCCCAGTTCGCTGCCGAAGACATAGTTCCACGTTGCGCTAAAGCTCCTGCGAAACTAAAAACTAGATGAAAATAGTCAGTAAGAATAAATATTGAAATATAGCGACGCAAATGCGGTGCAATGTCCTTATGCTTTAATTTGAAAGGGCGGTGCATGGCCCATATAATGTATGAAAGGCGGTGCTTAGGGCGGTGCGCAGCCTATGCAGAAATTTACAAAGGGCGGTGCATGGCCCATGTAATAGATGAAAGCGATGCAAAGGGCGGTGCGCAGCCCATGCTGAAATTTAAAAGGGCGGTGCATGGCCCATGTAATGTATGAAAGGCGGTGCTCAGCCTTATGCAGAAATTTACAAAGGGCGGTGCATGGCCCATGTAATATATGAAAGGCGGTGCATGACCTTATGTAGAAATTTAAAAGGGCGGTGCATGGCCCAGGCAATATATGAAAGCGATGCGAAGAGCGGTGCGCAGCTCATGCATCATATGAAAGGCGGTGCATGGCCTTATGCAGAAATTTAAAAAGGGCGGTGCATGGCCCAGTAAATATGAAAGCGATGCGAAGAGCGGTGCGCAACTCATGCATCATATGAAAGGCGGTGCATGGCCTTATGCAGAAATTTAAAAGGGCGGTGCATGGCCCAGGCAATATGAAAGCGATGCGAAGAGCGGTGCGCAGCTCATGCACCATATGAAAGGCGGTGCATGGCCTTATGCAGAAATTTAAAAGGGCGGTGCATGGCCCAAGCAATATATGAAAACGATGCGAAGGGCGGTGCGCAGCCCATGCATCATATGAAAGGCGGTGCATGGCCTTATGCAGAAATTTAAAAGGGCGGTGCATGGCCCAGGCAATATATGAAAGCGGTGCGAAGGGCGGTGCGCAGCCCATGCATCATATGAAAGGCGGTGCATGGCCTTATGCAGAAATTTAAAAGGGCGGTGCATGGCCCAGGCAATATATGAAAGCGGTGCGAAGGGCGGTGCGCAGCCCATGCATCATATGAAAGGCCTTATGCAGAAATTTAAAAGGGCGGTGCATGGCCCAGTAAATATGAAAGCGATGCAAAGGGCGGTGCGCAGCCCATGCATCATATGAAAAACGGTGATTAATGCAGGTGCAGTGCAATGCGGCTGTAAGCACACGCAGTGGCAAAAAAATAAAAACAATGTATTCGAAAGCAATACAAAATATTTGTGCGTTGATATATATTTGAAGAAAATAATTTGCAAGATTAGCTTATGGTGATCGCCGAAAGTTATTTATATTTGAAGACATAATTGATAGAAGAATGCTCAAACCGTTTGACGCGCCATCATTTCAAGGTCGTGCCTATTTCGCTCCTGCAACTTGGCAACCTGCATCCAAAGAAAATTTGTAAGTTTGGGGAGGGGGTTGATTCGCGTTGACTTGGGGATCTGGCTCTTGCGCTTCGTGCCTCCAGCTTCGTATGAACTTGTAACCTCCGCTCATTTTAAGTCTTGGCCGACTAGTAAACAGTCTGATTAGAATCATATTATTTCGAAAAAATAGACATAGTAAACTATATGTATGGTGATAAATAATTTTGCTGAACTCGGAACTGTGACACATTGTGAAACAAAGCGAATGCCCCTTTTCTGAAGTTTTCTTCTGCCCGACGACTCTGTCGAACAATATTCTCCCGAGTCTGTCGATGTTGTCTTACGGTGATCCCTTTTTTAAAAAAATTGTCCCAGTTTCTGGTGCAAGGGATGTTGATCTTTTCAAAATGGCGAGACCGAGCCTACATAGGCTGCCTACGTATCCCACTAGGGGAATCAGGTCGAGCGTAGTTCAAATTACAAGCGGAAATAAAATTAGAATTTTGAAGTGATGTGACCGAGGCCTATGCGGGCCGCCTACGTATCCCCCATGGGAATCAGGTCAGGCATAGTTCATAATTACAAGCAGAAATAAAATTGGAATTTTGAAGTGATGTGACCGAGGCCTATGCGGGCCGCCTACGTATCCCCCATGGGAATCAGGTCAGGCGTAGTTCATAATACAAAAAGGATATTGAGGTTTTGTGAGAACGTGACCGAGGCCTATGCGGGCCGCCTACGTATCCCCCACGGGAATCAGGTCAGGCGTAGTTCATAATACAAGAAAAAAAATAAAATTCGAGAGAAATTCTATCTTAAAGACCTTACCCGATATAGGTTTGTCATGCGTCCCGCTAAGGGAGAGTAGTGCTATTACATGGAAAAGTGTTGAAGAATATTTCATGCAAATAAAAGAAGGTTTCTAAATATAATATCTCTTGACGGCATCTGCGTTGATAGCTTTCGGCCAAATTTCGCCATCCATTTCTGCTAGGATTAATGCTCCTCCAGTCAATACCCGATGAACCATATAAGGTCCCTGCCAGTTAGGTGCAAATTTTCCTTTGGCTTCATCTTGACATGGGAATATGCGTTTCAGTACCAATTGCCCTGTTTTGAATTGCCTCGGTCTTACCTTCTTGTTGAAAGCTTTGGCCATTCTATTCTGATAAAGCTGTCCATGATAAACGGCATTCAATCTCTTTCCGTCAATGAGCATCAATTGTTCGTATCGATTCTGCATCCACTTAGCGTCACTTAACTCAGCTTCTTGGATGATTCTCAAAGATGGTATTTCTACCTCAGCAGGTAACACCGCCTCTGTCCCATAGACCAAAAGATAAGGTGCTGCCCCCGTTGAAGTTCTCACAGTAGTGCGATAACCGAGGAGAGCTAACGGCAGTTTTTCGTGCCAATGCCTGTAATTATCGATCATCTTCCTCAGTATTCTTTTGATGTTTTTGTTCGCTGCTTCGACTGCCCCATTCATCTGAGGGCGATAAGGAGTGGAATTGCGATGAGTAATCTTAAATGTCTCGCAAATCTCCCGCATTAGATCACTGTTAAGATTAGCTCCATTATCTATTATAATTGACTCTGGGATTCCGAATCGGCAAATAATGTTGCTCCGAACGAAATCTGCTACCACTTTCTTTGTTACCGACTTGTGCGAAATTGCTTCCACCCACTTTGTGAAATAATCAATGGCTACCAAAATGAACCTGTGTCCATTCGACGCGGCTGGCTCGATAGGACCAATGACATCCATACCCCAAGCTGCGAAAGGCCACGGAGAACTTGTCACATTTAATTCATTTGGCGGAACCCGAATCAAATCACCATGAATCTGACATCGATGACATTTCTGCACGAAACGAATACAATCTGATTCCATAGTCATCCAGAAATAGCCTGCGCGAAGGATTTTCTTGGCCAGATTAAAGCCATTCATATGAGGCCCACATGTACCGCCATGCACTTCTTCAATCAACCGAGCCGCTTCTTTAGCATCAACACATCTTAATAATCCTAAATCTGGAGTCCTCCTATGCAGGATTTCTCCACTTAGGAAGAAATGGTTTGCTAATCTCCGAAGCGTTTTCTTCTGAACACTGGTTATGCCTTCCGGATAGTCTCCTGTCTTAAGATATTTGTTAATGTCATAGTACCAAGGCTCTCCATCAGGCTCTTCGTCCACATAGAAGCAATATGCCTGTTGATCGTGCACATTTATCTTGATAGGATCTATGCGATTCTTGTCCGGGTGCTGAATCATAGAGGACAGAGTGGCCAAAGCATCAGCGAACTCGTTCTGTGTCCTTGGAACGTGTTTGAATTCCACCCTGATGAATCTCTTACATAAATCTTTCACGCAATGCAAGTATGGCAGTATTTTCCCGTTCTTAGTGGTCCATTCGCCTCGCACTTGATGAACCAGTAAGTCTGAATCGCCTATAACCAAAAGTTCCTGTATATGCATATCAGCGGCCATTCTGAGGCCAAGAATACAAGCCTCATATTCTGCCATATTATTGGTACACGGGAACTTGATTTTGGCTGAAATGGGATAGTGCTGTCCTGTCTCTGAAATCAAAACTGCTCCAATGCCGACCCCTTTAGCATTTGCCGCCCCATCGAAAAACAGTCTCCACCCTGGGTACTCTTCTGCGATATCTTCCCCGATGAACAACACTTCTTCATCCGGGAAATAGGTTTTAAGGGGTATGTATTCCTCGCCCACAGGATTTTCTGCAAGATGATCAGCTATCGCCTGCCCTTTGACAGCCTTTTGAGTAACATACACAATATCAAACTCGCTCAACAACATTTGCCACTTAGCTAGCTTCCCCGTAGGCATAGGCTTCTGGAAGATGTACTTGAGTGGGTCCATCCTTGAGATGAGGTAAGTAGTATATGCAGACAAATAATGTCTCAACTTCTGTGCAACCCAAGTCAAAGCACAACAGGTGCGTTCCAATAACGTATACCGTGCCTCGTAAGGTGTGAACTTTTTGCTCAAGTAATATATTGCTCGCTCTTTCCTTCCTGTTTTGTCATGTTGACCTAATACACATCCAAACGCGTTCTCAGATACGGACAAATACAATAGCAAAGGTCTTCCAGCTTCTGGAGGCACCAAAACAGGCGGGCTAGACAAATATTCTTTGATTTTGTCAAAGGCTCTTTGGCAATCTTCAGTCCATTTGGTAGGAGCGTCCTTCCTCAATAACTTAATTATTGGTTCGCATATCACCGTTGATTGCGCTATAAATCGATTGATGTAGTTGAGACGCCCGAGGAAACTCATCACATCTTTCCGACTCTTTGGGGCAGGCAACTCCTGAATGGCCTTTATCTTCGAGGGGTCTAACTCTATGCCCCTTCTGCTCACAATAAAACCCAACAACTTCCCTGCAGGAACACCGAATGCACATTTTGCGGGGTTCAACTTCAGATTGTATCGCCTCAACCTGTCGAAGAACTTTCTCAAATCCGTCAGATGGTCTGAGCTCTTTCGCGACTTGATGATGATATCATCCACATAGACTTCAATCTCTTTATGGATCATATCATGGAAGATGGTGGTCATGGCTCTCATGTACGTGGCCCCTGCGTTTTTGAGCCCGAAAGGCATCACCCGATAATAATACACCCCCCAAGGTGTGATGAATGCTGTTTTCTCTGCATCTTCCTCGTCCATCAGGATTTGGTGATATCCCGCGTAGCAGTCAACAAAAGACTGCAACTCATGCCTTGCACAATTATCAATGAGCATATGGATATTTGGAAGGGGAAAGTCATCTTTCGGACTGGCTCTGTTGAGATCCCGATAATCTACGCATACCCTAACCTTGCCATCCTTCTTTGGCACGGGAACGATATTGGCTAGCCAAGTGGGGTACATCGTAGTTCGAATGACCTTGGCATCAAACTGCTTGGAGATCTCTTCCTTGATTTTTAAGCTCAAGTCTGATTTAATGTTTCTTTTCTTTTGCTTTATCGGAGGACAGGATGGATCAAGAGACAACTTATGCGAAACAATGTCAGTGCTCAATCCGGGCATATCATCGTAAGACCAAGCGAACACATCTATATATTCCTTCAGGAGTTTGATCAATTCTTCTCTCTGCGACGGGGTCAAATGGACACTGATTCTCACTTCCATAATGATTTTTGAATTACTCAAATTTATAATTTCCGTTTCATCCAAATTTGGTTTCGGCTTATTTTCAAAATACTCAAAATCCTTAGTTAATCCCTCGGGTTGCATATCCCCTTCATATTCTTCAGAATCTTGCTCGGAATTTCCTACGGGCTTGCTTGTTTCATTATGTGTCACATTCACAGTATCGGCAGATTTGTTAATTTGATTGCTGAAAAATAAAAGAAAATTAATTAAGCAAAGACGGAAAAAATATAAATAAAAGCATGGCTTGAAAATTGCATTTGAACTTCAAAGTTTAGAGGCAAAAATAACAAAAGCATAGACACGATTCAGGCCTCAATTTCAAATCGTGTCTGTTTCATCAAATGCTGAATACAATTAGTCTACCAAGACTCCCGGAGAAACGGGGGCGGGTTACAAATCCAATTGTTCAAACGACATCCTGGCTCTGCATCCCGGATAGTCGGGTCTTCAGAATACCCATCCGAAACCATACCGCATTCAGTTTCTTCTTCGGTGATGAATAAGTGTTTAAAACTTTCCAGGAGTTTGTCTTCAAGCGTTTTCTCTGGTGCTTGGGCAGCGGAAGCCTTAAGAAATGACTGATTCAGGCAAGGGACAGGCTTTGGCAAGGGAATGTCACTTCTTCTTTTGAGACTAGCCGAAGCAATCTCTTCGGGGGTGGGCTCATATCCGAGACCGAAAGTATGCTTATGCCCGGGCAGTTGAATTGGTTCCACAATTCCATTCAAGTTCGGACCAAGGCCTTGACCGGGTCGGAAGCCATTCTTCAGCATCTCCCACGCCACCATCATAAGTACTTGTGGCAATTCCATTCTTTTCGCTTAAGCAGTGCACACATTCTCCTTAATATGGAAAACCGATCCGTCTAGCCTTTCCACACTTTGAATAGGAGGAATTGAACATTCCGGGTATAAAGAATTGTTGCCTTCTCCATGGATCACTATTTCTTGGTGATTCCACACAAACTTCAGGCTCTGATGCAAAGTGGAAGGAACCGCGCCAGCCATGTGGATCCATGGTCTCCCGATCAGCAGGTTGTAACAAGTAGATATGTCCATCACTTGGAACTTCACAATGAACTCCACAGGCCCAATCTCCAGAAACAAATCGATCTCTCCGACAACATCTCTTTGGGCTCCGTCAAATCCTTTGACGCTGACTTGACTGTCACGGAGTTTCCCGACGTCTATCCCTAATGCTCGTAGAGTGGCAACAGGACATATATTCACAGCAGAGCCTCCGTCGACCAATACTTTGGAGATGAACTTATCCCTGCATTTGATGGTGATGTTCAATGCTTTGTTATGCCCCAAACCTTCAGGTGGCAACTCGTCGTTATGAAAAGAGACCCGGTGGGCCTCAAGGATCTCCCCTACCATAGCCGATAATTTCTCACTGGAAATCTCGGCCGGAACGTAGGCTTCGTTCAGTATTTTCACTAGAGCGCTCCTATGAGCTTCAGAACTCATCAATAATGCGAATAAGGAAATCTGAGTTGGCGTTTTCTTCAATTGTTCTACAACAGAATATTCCTTCGTTGGCATTTTTCTCCAGAATTCTTTGACTTCAGCTTCTGTAACGGCCTTCTTCGGACCATTTTCCTTGCTTGACGCCCCTCGTGCTATCTCTTCGGGGGCATTGCACCGTCCAGACGTAGTCATTCCGGTGGCAACGGCTTCCACGACTACTCTTCCTTTCCCTTTGTCTCTTTCACCAGATTGATAATCCCAGGGGACTGCTTTGGTGTTGCGAGAAGGTGTTGGGGCAACGAAAGCTGTGATCCTGGGCCTTGGGGTGAGCACTTCGAATGGGGCCCTCTTTTGAACCGTGATTATTGGAGCAACACAAGCCGACGATTCAACCTCCTCCCTTTCTTTAATTGGCACGATAGTCCCCTCCAGATTGCAATCTTCATCAAGGGTGTTCATGTGCACATTTGCATCGCCATGATTCGGCAGCGGATTGTTGTTTATGTTCGGGGGAGCTTCCTTAAGCTGTATGACCCCTTCCTTGATCAACGTCTCAACTCTATCCTTGAGAGAAAAACAGCTTCCGGTATCATGCCCTGCGATTCCTGAATGATATGCACAATGTTTAGTCCCGTCATACCATCCCGGGATGGGATCAGGAGTTCTTCCTTGAATCGGTTGGAGTATCCCTGCCATTTTCAGCCTTTCGTACAGTTGGGCTAAAGGTTCGGCTAATGGTGTGTAAGTTTTGGTTGGTCTTCTTTCGACATTTGGGCGTGGTCTAGGGGTGTTTTGTGGGCGATTTGGTGAATGGTACTGGGGTTGCGTTGCGTAGATTGGACGGTGTTGTGGCGGGTTTTGGTAGGAAGGTGACCGGGGTGAGTAATATGTTGGTTGAGTATGATAGACCGGAAGGGGGGTAGGTGGGGGTTGGTAATAAGGCTAAGGTATTTGGGTGTACTGGCTGTAGTGCGAGGGCTGGGGTGAAGAATATTGGCGGGTTGATTTTGGGGTGGGTCTTTGATCTTGGATGGCCATGACCGGGGATACTCCGTCTCTCTTTTTCTTAGCAGGGTCCGCCTGAATGGCCTTACTTGTGGCCTGCAAGGCCGCAAGATTTGTAACTCTTCCTGTTTTTATCCCTTCTTCTATGAAGTCCCCCATCCTGATGACTTCAGCAAACTTCTGCCCAATGACACTTAACATTCTCTCATAATATGTGGGGTCCTTTAGAGATTGTACGAAAAGCATCGTCATTTCACTCTCTGCCATTGGAGGCTGGACTTTTGCCGCCTCTGCTCTCCAGCGCATAGCGTATTCCCGGAAAGTTTCTGTTGATTTTCTCTCCAGCTTCATCAAATAAAACCGGTCCGGGATAGTCTCAGTGTTGAACCTGAATCTGTCCATGAATTCCTGGGCCATATCTCCCCAACTGTGCCACCTCTGCGGGTCTTGGTATGTGTACCAATCGAGTGCCTCTCCAGTTAAGCTCTTTATAAACAGTTTCATTCTGATAGCTTGATTTTTACCCACTCCGACAAGCTTATCGCAATATGATCTCAAATGAGCCCGAGGGTTTCCCTTCCCGTCGAACATGTCAAACTTCGGCACCTTATATCCAGCAGGTAACTCAATGTCCGGGTGAATGCACAGATCTTCATATTCAAGTCCTTCACATCCCCTGTTGGTTTGGATGTTCCTGACTGCCTCCCTCAGACTGCGAAGCTCTTTTGCCACATCTTCGTCCGCTCTTGCCCTAGCTTCCCTTTCCAACTCTTCATAGGGGTCAACTTCTGGATGTTGCAAGGCCTGTGCCTGGGTAGTGAAAGGATGAGCTTCTGCCGCATACTGTGTGTTATGGCTGGCAATATGCGCCAATGGTGTATGGTGAACTTTTGGTAGTTTTGGGTATGTGGGTTAATTTGGGTAACTGCAGGTTGAGGAATGTAAGGAGTAGCGAAAGGTTGTGAATTGGTTTGTTGGAAGTTAATTTGCTGGAGGTTGGCTTGTTGCTGGTCATTTGGTTGTGAAGTAGTTTGTTGTATGTTGGCTTGTTGCGGGATGGTTTGTTGTTGGATAGTTTGTTGCGGGATGGTTGGTTGCGGGTGGATCTGGTGTGGAATGGTTTGTTGTGGATTTGACTGTTGTGAGGCGGATTGTTGGTTAGTTTGTTGGGGGTTGGAGGTATTTGGATGGACTGTGTAAAGCGGAGGGTTTGAGGGAGAAGGTTGTGGAGCGGGTGAATCGACAGGCGAAAAGGATGGTGGAATTGTTGTGTTTGTTCTTTGCTCAGGGTGAGGGGCGTTCAAAGTGATGGACAGATTGTTGAGATTCCGCAGTCGCTCAATTTCGGTCTGCATATTGGCCATTTGCTGCAACAATTGGGCAATGAGTTCATCATTTCCCCCTCCTGAAGCCTCAGGTTCCTCTCTTGGAAGAGTGACGAGTCCCAAGCCAGTCTGTTCGGATGCCCCTGAATCATTCATATTACCGGATGTTCGTGCTTTTGATCTCGTGAAGTACGGGTGGTCTGCCAGTTCACAGTCAACGCGAATCAACCTCTGGGGGATAGTAAAAAATAAACCTTTTAAGAATGAAGAAAGTTGTGTTAGTATGATCCGAATGATTGTTGTTTAAAATAATATGGAGATTTAGCAGATAATGTTGAAATAAGCACATGTTGCATAGCAAATAGGCACATATTGCGTAGCAAACATACATTAAATAGCAAACAAAACATATTGCAAACAAACATATATTGAATAGCAAACAAAACATATCGGAAGGAAATCAATGCGTCCTATTATGCAAGGGACCTTTTGTGCCAAAGGTAGGCCTAGCGTGGATTTGAAGGATAACATATGTAGTCATGTGTCATTCCAGTGTGCTATTAATTGAAAGCCCAAAACGAATACAATCCCAATGCAAAAGAAATTATTACAATCGCTATTGAACAAGTTAACTAAAATGAAGCTGGCCCTTCGTCGCTCTTGAACCTCTTGGTTGCCCGAATTGACTGATCGATCTTTCGGCGATTCTGGGCAAGGTATGACATAGCTAGAACACCCCCTGTTTTGATGCCTTCTTTGATACAAGTATCGCCCTGTTCAGCCAGAAGTGTATCCAACTCTTGCATACTTTGCTCGTAACTAAGTGCTTGCTGCTTCCAATTCTCTGCTTCCCTTTCCTTTTCCTTAAGTTGCACATGATGCTCGGCTTCAGAAACAAGACTTTTCTTACGCAATTGTCGGAGTAATATGCATGCTTCGGCTTCCCCATCCTTAATCCGATCTTTCAAACTAACACCGGGTTTGATTGATTCCTCCAAATCAGCGGCCAGCCATTCCACATAGTTGTCCTCGCACCCAGCTTGGTATCTATTTGGCTCAACTGAATCTGTTTTTGTGGTCTCTTTCAATTTCCACATGCGAATAACCTCTTTTGCAAAAGGAATTTTCCCTTCTTTGTAGTCAACACAGTAATGACTCATATCTGCCACTAAAGGTATGTTTTGCTTCCTCCCTGATTGTCTCAAAACTCTCAGCGGGGCGTAAGGCTGCAAACCTCGAAGTCCTATCAAGACCAAAAATGGCACGATCTTCGTTCGAAACACCAAAACCTCAGACGGAAACCAACTGAACATCCATTGCATCGAGTCATCGTTCAAATGGCTAAGAAATTCTACCCACTCTTTCACACACTTTGGTTTCTCAAATGATTTTGCTGTCAAGATAGCGCCTGGAACATGACCCAGAATGTGATTCTCACCCATCGGCTTCTGGAACGCTAGACCCCCGTTGACTTTCTGAAGATGTTCCATCAGCCAAATTTGCAGAAGCAAGTTGCATCCTTCAAAATGCTTATACCCGCGCTTACAACGCCCTAATGCTCGGTAGATATCTGCCACGACCATAGGGACCAGAGTGTAGTGTTTCCCGTCGATGCCACCAAAAAGAGCCTTAGTTACAATAACAAGATGGGTGTGAATGTCTTTTGTGGTTCCTTTAGGAAATACTATAGTCCCTAAAAAACATACTGCGAAAGCGAAGCACCGTTTCTGCTTCCAAGAGTCATATGAGAAGAATTCATCCTGATGATCGACGAAACTCCTTTGATAACCGAATCTGTGATACAAATACTCGAGTGGTATCATAGACTTCTGCAAACATTCCACACCTTTATCCTCTCTGAACCCGAAGCTGTCAGCAAATTCTTTTGGTAAAGGTTGCCTCGGAATAATCATGCCACAATTTTGCCATTTTCTTGGTTTACGTAATAATGCCACATTTTCTATATAGCCTCCTATTTCCTCTAACAACGGAGTCATCTCAATGTTGCCAAATCTAAACACGACCCTCTTTTCATCCCAAAACACAGTTGCAGCCTCGATGATGTCTCTGCAGGGCTGGATATCCATCAAAGACGGTAAGTGTCCCAATGCTCCACGTACAACCCGCTGTCCGTAATCCCCCAAATCAACCCACCATGCTGTTAGTTGGGAAGGGACGCTCAAAACCATGCTGAATCTCGGGTAGGCATTGTGTTGACTCATGGTTACCTGTGTTCACAAATGGTTAGTTCTACCTAAATACCACATGGTCCACATAACGCACATTCATCCTACAAATCAATGCACATAACGTGATAACCGTCGCTCGAGGTCGTAGACCCACCTGGACATTTTGGAAGAGGTTGACTAATGGACTTAATACACCCTGGGTATTAAGCCTCCTAGGTTCGTGCATGCCCTTAAAGGGTTTTGGCTTAGCTCTATCTTAGGCTGACTAGGAGTTGTTTTCCTATGACGCAAGGCTCCCCCAAGCGGACAACTTGGGAGTGGAAAGTCCGTGGCCGTCGACTGCACCGCTGATCGACTAAATCCACTAGACCAATCCAACTAAAGGGGTAATTTAGTAGTGCACGGGCGCAAATTGCGAAGCCGCTTTAAGTGTGTGAATATGTGTGAGTTTTCCAGGAGTGGAAGAAATATGAGCGGAATGCCAATTTAAGGAAAACAATAACATACATATTACATAGAAAATTTACATAATAAAATAATCACTTAAAAGAACATAAAAAAAAAATAAAAAAATAAAGCAACAATAAAGGCAAAAAAATAAAGAAAACAACCAAACATCCAACAAATTTAATTATTAACCTAAGTTGTTATGGTTAAGAACCTAAAATTCCCCAGCGGAGTCGCCAAAGCTGTTATACCCCATTTTAACCCGGGTTAGAGCGGAGTACAACATATTGGAGATTCCTAAATTGCTTTGTTTTAAGGAGTCGCCACCTAATTAATTTAACGGTGAATTAGGACACCTAGATATTAACTAAGGTAAAACTAACTAAACCTCCGTTAATAGTCTGCTTAACCAGTATGATTCTAGGTAAGGGTTCTCTATTATCCTAAAGGGAAGGGGTTAGGCATCCTTTAGAATCCGTTAACTACGGTTATCCGGCCAAACTTAGGTTAATTAATTAAGGCTAAAGATGCGAATGCAGTGTTTGAATTTTAAGAAAAAAAACGGCTAAGAAGTATTGCTAGATTTTAAGAAAATATGATGATATCGTGTAAAATAAAATTTACAGAAAATAATAGTTTGCATAAAAGATGAGTTTAAATGCTATTTGAGAATAAGACTTATAAAAAGCTGCTTAGACTTTAAATGAGAGCAATAATGATGCTATTTAAGATAATGCCTGTAAAAATATAGTAACTTATATAAAAAAAAAAAAGATTTTAAATGCTGTTTCAAATAAAGCTTATAAATGTTGCTATTGCTTCAAAGGGAAGTATAATAATGCTAAAATAAGATTTGCAAAATATGATAATTTGCATATGAATAAAGGAAAATACGAATTTATGCGATATTTCAATAAATATTTGAAACAACTCAATAATGAGGTATTAATTGATTGTGCAATTTAAAAACAAAACATAAAAATAGCTAACGTGAACTTTCTTTGTCCTTTATTAATTATACTTCAAACATATGTGTAATTAACTCAAAACTAAAAAAAGTTATTTATAAAACATATTTAAGTTTATATCGCGTGTTAGTGACGTTTTGAAATGTGTTTGATAGTAAGGATAAATATGATTCCCTTTACTTAAAATATAAAGTCATGCCATTTTGCAAATCAATTATTCTAAAAAATAAATATTAGACATTTTTAACATGAAAAGAAGAAAGTGAAAACTTATGGAATTAATTTAGTCTTCCTTAAACTAACTACCCATTGCTAAAACTAAACTCACTAATTTCACTAAGGTTTATCTAAATTAACAAAACAAAAAATGTTAGCCATGTAATACAAATTAAATGCATAAAGGAAATAAAATAGAGGAATGAATAAAATTGAATGGGTTCAGCCCATTCTTTGGACTGCTGCGATCCATTGCTATTGGGGTTTGGCCCAATTATTTTTAGACTGCTGAGGCTGTTCTTGTCTATTGGGCTTTGGCCCGGAATTTCGTTTCCATTTTTTCTTTGTTGCGGACAGAATTGATGGGAAATGATCCGAGAAGATTGCATTGGGCTTTTAGCCCAACATCGAATGCAGGAGAAAAACGAGTCACGCGGACTCGTATATGACAGTCATGCATAAAACGAAAGGAAAAGGATTAGTATATAATCAACGAATAAGACCAAACATCTATAATGTAAACTTAAAACAGATCAGTAGATTATGTATATATTGTGTATATATATTCAAAGCATACTTTATGTATACACATTCATAGGGATGTAAAGAAGGTCAATATTGGAAAGCTTTCAGTAGGCAACAAATGGTTAATTCAGCAGGCAGTAAATGGTTAATTCAAATGCGACAGTTTCAGCAGTAAACAAAAAAAAAACAACAACAGCCACCACCCAGTTGAATCCCACAGTTTCAGCAGTAAAATTTCAGCAAAAGACTCAGCTAAAAGCTATAGCAGAGATCTCCTCAGATTGTAGAACAACAGCAGCAGTTTTGTCAAGGTATCAGTAGGCTAATTAAGTCAAGGCATGGCATGGCATGGCATGAAGGATTCAAAAATAGATAAGAAGGCATTTAACAAACATATGCAATGAAGCAAGAAGAAGGACCTATGTGTTAACCAGTTACATCCAGATCATGATGCAAATGAGGTTATACCATATGCAGATGAGTAGGTGATCATTGAAAATGAGTTCAGATGAAGTGATGTACAGACAAAGAAACAAACGTGAAACATTTAAAGCTAAGGAGAAGAAAGGGGTGAGCAGGGTCACACTTAGGGGGGTTCAGGTTAATTCAAACACTCACGGTAATATAATGCAACGTATAGTCTAGCAGGCATGTCATTTAGGCAGATATTTTCAAGAGGTTAGTCTATGACATATGTACTTATGCAAGATAGGGCATAAGTAGATTTAATAATCTCAAGTCACAAAAGGCCATCAATTTCAGCTAAACTGAGCAGAATCACAGCTATGCATGTAACAACAAGAAGTTAATGGCAAAGCAACAAATGGTCAGGATAAATTCAGAATCATCTTTTGGAATCTTTGCACATATTAGATATAGGCAGGACCATGTTCAGGAATGAGATGAAGGTAGTAAGTATGTTAGCTTACATGAGGGTCACAATAGGATTACATGAATGGGTCTGGACTAAATCATGTGTTTATATGTGACAAGATCAACAATTTGAGTTTCAGGCAAAGCAACAATCACAATATGGTGGAACAGCACCTAAACTTCTTATTAGTAATATTATTAGTTCATAAGTTGCATAACTTAATGATTCATACACATTGATTTAGAAAGCACCAGTTAAACAGTTCCAATTTTAGTTTCAAGAAAATGAACCTTCATACAAAACTCAGACCAAACATTACTATTGTAATTACACACTTATCATTCTTTCCAGAGAAGGGGATCTCTAAACACCATAACACACCAGTAACTATTCCTATGGACAGAATTCAAACACTTTCATTTGACAATAAGCACCATGTTTTGGGTTATACACTCTTTTATCAAAGGATCAACTAAACCAATAAGAACCAACAAGTGCTTCAAGTCATACATGGTCTAATTAATCAGCAGCCATGCTTCCCAACTAACTAGAACATTATTCTCAAAATGCCACAACCAACAAACTAAGCAAAGCAGCAAAAATACATCAAGGCAGAAAGTCAGGAACAGATAAGGATCGAGTTGGCCTATCTAGGAAAAGGAAGAAAATGCAGAGGTGTTCTTCACAAACTTAGGCTCATTCTATCAATAAATGAAAGCATCCATACCATTGTTTCAGTCTTCAAGAATGTTTTGACAAGACGAGACCGTTGGAAACAAAGCATTTTCAGTTGGGGGGGGGGGGGGGAAATCAGAGTAGACTATCATATTTAACAACCAATTGGCACTTAAGCAGATATGTAGCATAACAGGCCTTTTTCTGGGTTAAGAGCTACCATATTGCATGCTTTAATCAATACAAACAACCTCACAGTAGCCAACTAATTGCAAGTTTTATAGCCTATGATGCCCAATTCTATATTTAATTTAATTGCTTACAGAGGCGAACAAACAGAACAACAAAGTATTTTGTATCGAAATATGGAGGCAACAGACACCAGCTAGGCTTAACACTACACTCTCATCAAATGAAAGCATCTGTTTCCTTCAAACTGAGCGGCTCCCTTAGTATAGTATTGCCCTCATATTATAGTAGCCAACAACTTAACAGAGAAAAACACAATGATGGGCATAGAACAGCAGCAAAGTTCAACCCATCGACATATCTAAGACATACGAAAGGCACTAAAAAAAAAGGGGGCCACAACATTCGACGAACATCACCTAATACACATACTAAATTCATATTCAATTTGGCATACAAAGATGCCTGGAAACTGCAAGATATACGAAGAAAAAGGAAAATCACGGCATGAACTAATTTCCATTACTGGTTAAATTGATTCATATAATCTTTACTCTTTTTTAAACTAAAATCAAAACTAAACACGAGTATGATTCAACACAGACTAACTATTCTAACATATATACATATATTTAGACTATATACACAGATCACATAGAATCAGTAAAATGAACTGCAACAGAACTATTAATCCTAAAATAAATTGAAAGGCACCAAAAGGAAAAGGAGAATCACCTCTTTTGGGTGCAGCGAAATGGGGTGCGGGGTTTCAGATTTACCTCGAAGACTACCCAAATCCGAGCTCGAGAGGCTCGGATTCACAACAACAAATAGAGCAGACGAAAACGAGAATTGTTTTGGGGTTTTTGACTTGATATCTTGAATTATCACAACTAACTGCAGGCTTAATATTTTTGGGACTTTTGTGCGGCTCAAAGAACTCTATTTTCAGGGAATTTCCACCACCGGAAAATTCGTTATTTTCAGGGGATTTCGCCAATGGAAAAACTTGTTCTTTTCAGGAAATTTCGGGGTTCAAGATCTGTATCCCTTTTTTTGGGGGGCTTTGGTTCGTTTTTTTCTCTTCTCCTCCTCCTCGTCGTTCCTCTTTATAGGTTTTTGCCTGCTTGCTTTTTTTTGTTTTTTTTGCGCTTGAAAAAGGGAAGGAGCGGGAGAGAGAGAGGAGTGGGGGACAAGGGTGAGTGGGGAGCGGAGAAGAAGGAAGGAAAAGGGGGGCAGTGGGAGCGGCGGCGAGGGAGGCGGGAAAGGGAGAAGGAGGAAGCGGCGGAGGGAGTGAAAAAAGAATGAAGGGAAACCCTAGGGTTTCCCTTATGTTGAAGCTGATGCGGGTTGGACCCGGTTCATTTATGGACTGGGTTGATTTTTGGACTGGGTATTAAGAGAATGGCCAGGGAATTAAAAACATGGACTGGTCTAAAAATTGAGATAAAAATATGGGCTAGCCCAAAATATTTAGGAGCTAATTGGACTTTGATTCGGGGTCCGATAAATCAAAATACGGACCGAGTGCAAGAAATAGTTTGGCTTCTAAATTTGAAATAAGAGACCCATTTTAATTAACGATGTATTAAGGGTGCCAGAATATCACCTAATATAGAAATATGTAATTATAAAAAGACCCGGGTAAAAATTACATGATGTCGCAAATGACCGTGCAATAATATTTAATAACAAACGCTATCATTAAAATGTGCGAAGTAAATGCGATGCGTATGCGGAAGTTGGTAGAAACATTGAGAAATGCAAGTTTGAATAATACTAAATAATGGCAGCAAATAAATAACGGTATTAATACTGCTAATAACAATAATGATAATGGTAATAATGATAATATTGATGATAATGGTGATAAAAAATAATAATAGATATAATAATAATAATAATAACAAATATTGATAATTAAAAATGATAATAATTAATAATAATAAAGATGATAATAATTAATATTAAAATAATAATAATAAATAACAATTATTGATAGTGGCAAAATGTTAATAAATTAATAATAATAACAATAATAGTGGTAATAATAAGATAATAATGATAATAATAAGAAATAATAATGATGATAATAATAATAATAAATAACAATTATTGATAAAACAATGATAATAATTATTAATAAAAATAACGATGATAATGATGATTAATAATTGATAACAAAATAACGCTAATAATAATGATTAGTAATTAATAATAATAATAATAATAATAATAATAATAATAATAATAATAATAATAATAATAATAATAACAATAATAATAACTGTAGCGGAATAATAAAACGTGGGTGTTAATAAAAGACTAATAATTATAGTAAAATTTAAATGCATATTTTTTAATTTCTCAAAACACTAGAAGTATTAATAGGTATTTCGGGGAGAGGCGGGACAAAATTGGGTGTCAACAGGTGCCTAATACCTTCCCCGGGGGATCACCAGAACCCTTACCCATACTTTGGTTAGATTAGGTTTCTTTTAAAATTTAGCCGTTTTAAATGAACCCTTTTCGAATTAGTTTTCCTAATTTCCTAAAAATTAGGTGGCAACTTTAAACAATATCCATTTAAAGCACCATCACGTAGAGGTATATTTTTCCTTTTACCCGGTACGATTGACAACCGTACTTCCCCGGGATACTTTCCTTTTTAAATGAGGCAAGTGATACTTTCCTTTTTAAATGAGGCAAGTGCAAGTACAAATCGGAAAAAAATATCGACCCGCTACAGGAGCATCACAGGAAAAAAATGTGAGCTGCACAAGATGACCGAGTATAACCTGGCTGAACGTGTGTATGAAGTCGGGACAGGTTATTATGAAGGTATGGGAGGAAACTTACATACCGTTTATGAGGACACGAGAACGTGTAGTTGTGGTAAGTGGCAAACATACCACATGTCGTATTCTCATGCCGTCAAGTATTTCGAGTCAATGGGAAAAACGGTATCAAGTTATGTGGCATCGGAATACAGCGTCAAAAGTTACCTTAAAGGGTATGCCGGCCACTTCTACCCACTTGGTGATCAAGCTTATTGGCCAAACGAACTATTTTCAATGGTTGCTAACAAGGAGTATATCCGTAAAATTCGTGTTAACGCATAAACTCAAATTCACAATAAAATGGATGTCAATGATAGGACATACTCTCGCAGGTGCTCTACGTGTAAGGAATTTGGCCATGATAAGCGTTTGTGTAGCCTACGAGGCCGTGGTGGTGCAAGTACCTCTCGTAGCGAAGGAGTGTCTCGTACTTGATGTATTGTTTTAAATATTTTGTTATTGTAAATAATGATGTATTATTTGGTTATTTCAATGAATTATTTTGAACCTCTCGTATTGGATGAATTATTTTTTAATATAATATTTATTTTTGTACATTCAAAATAAAGTAATGTCTTGACTAAATAATAAGACACTCAAATCAACACCTTGTAAAATAAAATACTTAAAACATAAATATAACAAGATTCAAATAAATAAAACTTACTTCGGGGCACTTTACAACCCCTAAAACGACGATCCAAACGTTTAGGTATACTTGATGTAATGAGCCGACATTATTGTCCGCAAAAAAAGATATCAAGTTCTATATAAAATATTGATATTTTGGAGTTTTGAAACATGACTAATCTTTGGTCCAAGTATGAAAAAAAAGTGAATTTGAGAACTTTAAGATTGTACAAGAAAAAGATAACCTAGTGCGCAATAGGACTAAACTGTAAAATTGCATTTTAGCCCTATTGCGCACTAATTTAGTGCGCAAAGGGTAGTTTGGTTACTTTTTTTTTTACTGGGTTATTTTGGTAGCCAAACCCACTTTTTGGGTCATTTAAATTGCGGACTCACGAAATACTCCCTCTATCCTAATTTATCACTACAAAAAAAAGGTAATTTGCGGAGGTTGAAACTTGCAATTTGCGGGGGTTTTAGCCTCTTCAAGCAATTAGTGGAGGATAAAACCCTCGCGAATTACAACTTTCAACCTCCACAAATTACCCTTTTTTTGTAGTGTATGTCACACACTTTTCTTTTTAATATGTTTAAAAAAAATGTCACATTTCTATATATATAGTTAGAAACAATATAATTTCATGAGATGACTTATAGCCACACATTTATTTAAGGTTTGTTTTGGATCACAAATTTTAAAAATCTTTCTTTCTTTCTTAAGCTTCATACCTAGTCAAATGGTGCCACATAAATTAGTACGGATGGAGTAATTTGCAGGCTGCAGTGCAATTGCGTATCACAATAGGAGAAGATTTGTTCTTTTTAATGTCTACTTATTAAGGGGGAGATGAAAACTTTCACCTTGTTGGTGAGGGTTCGAACCCCACATTATAATCCCCTCCCCATTTCCCTTTCCCCTACCCTCAATGAAATAAAAGATTTTAAAAAAAAAAACGGGGAGATGAAAACTTTGCTAGAATGTTTGACAATCAACAAACATAAATTATAAGTTCAAGACATCATCATCATTATGATATATTAACTCGTTTATCTTTTCTTTGCATTTTGTTCGGGGATGGATTCAAAATTTTAAGTTTATTGATTCAAATTTTATTAGTATACTTATATTGATAATATTTGTTGCTCCTAAATGCACACGCAAGTATACATGGTCATACAAGTAATATAGACTGTTAAGTCCAGATATCGATCCCACAGAGACTTAGATTCCACTATCGAACTAATTCAAGTTCGAATAAAACTATTCAAGGAAGTGAAAATCAAGGTATTTGTTGTAACTAAACTAAGACTGAAAAGTAAATAATTTGTGATGGGTGTTTTTGTGACTGAGAGTATTTTGACAAAGACTGTAAGATTTATCAGATGAGATAAAGATCTAGGGTCATGGCTTTCGACAATCCAGTTGATCTTTGGACAATTCCACCTATTTTATTTCCTGGGTTACTAGTTGACGGGTTAATTATAACTTTATGATATTCTCTCGAACTACTCATAAGCCTGTAGATGTTACTGTAACGCCTATATCTCTATGGTCATCAGAGGTAACAAGAACGCATTTAATTCTCTGTATTCAACTAAGTAGGGTTAAAGGGTATATCTCTATCCTTAGTAGCGAAACGATTAAATTGAAAAAAATCTATTTATTCTTATTACGTATGTGAACTCCCTTTCTCAAGTCCAATTCACGCACCATAGATAGTGTCTAACTATTGGCCAGATAATCAAACAATTAAGATCAAGAATAAATAAGCAACCCAAAATATGGAAATTTAATTGATAGAAATAGTCACCAAATCAACTATCATGTCTTTCGCCACAACCCTAGAATTAAGAAGTTTAGCTGCTCATGATTCTCAATGAACAACAAGAATTCATGAATAATCTAGGGTTAAAAAGATGAAAATAAAATAAAATCTAGAGAGAGAAAGTAAAACGGCGGCTTACAAATCTTAGAATATCCCAGCACACCGTTTTTAGCTAATAAAGCGGCTATATATACCCTAGGGTTAGCATAAGAAATAAGTAAACCTAATCCTGATCGAAACGGGAAAGCTGCCCGTCGCTGTGCTTTCCTTTTGCGATGCGGAAGGTTAGCCTGATGCACTTCCGCTTTTCTTCCGCTATGCAGATGAAAAGCATGATGATAAATTTTGGTCAGGAGCTTGTTTTGTTCGCTTTCTTCCCGCGATGCGGATGAAAAGCCTGATTGTGCAATTTGATCAGAGATAGATTTCCTCCGCTTTTGTTCCGCGATGCAGATGGATCGCAGATTCTTCAGTTCATCACTTCTGCTCTACTGTTCCTGCTTCTCACGTCGCCACAGTCAAATGCCAAAGCTTCCAAAAAAGTCCACCAAATTGCACATTTCTCCCCAAATGGTTGTGTTGCACCTATTCACAAAACGTAATGACATAACCCCCGATACAACGATATTGTCTTCAAGGAAACAAGTAAAGTACTAAGTTTTAGAGGGAAAGTGACACGAAACTTTAGATATTTGTGCCAAATATCAATATTCAATTAATTTTTTAATACATATATATGGTTTGAACCAAATTTACTAGGATTCACCAAATGTCCGTACTTTCCATCCCACACCCACCCCTAATTCCGCCTCAGAAATGAAGTTCAATCCAATATGAGTGGGCAATTCGCAGAATTGCCCTTATTTTGGGGTGGTCTTTAAATTTTGCCCCTCATATTTGAAATCTTTAAATTTTGCCCTTCGGCTAAAACCCATGGGTTCCAGGTTCGAACTCCCACACAGTCAAATTTTTTTTTAAAAAATCGCAAGGCAGAGTTTAAATTTCGCTATGCCCCCACCGGCATACACTTGTGAAGGAATTACCAAAGTTATGCCGGACCTGACATACTTATGCCTTATTGGCAGACTTGGCATAAGTATGCCGGGTTCGGCATAACTTTGGTAATTCCTTCACAAGTTTATGTCGGGTCCGGCATAAAAGTTTGCCCATTAAAATTTTGTCCATAAGTATGCCCCCACCGGCATAAACTTGTTAAGGAATTACGAAAGTTATGCCGGACCCGGCATACTTATGCCAAGTCTGCCCATAAGGCATGAGTATGTCGGGTCCGGCATAAATGTGGTAATTCCTTAACAAGTGTATGCCGGGTCCGGCATACACGCGATCCAAACCTTGCCTTGCAATTTTTTTTAATTTATGCTTGAGCGGGGGTTCGAACTCAGAACCTCATGATTTCTGCGTGAACGCTCAAGGTTGCAATGCGAAGGACAAAAATTAAAGACCAGCAATATGAGGGGCATAATTTAAAGACCACCGCAAAAGAAGGGCAATCCGTGCAAAAAAATGATATGAGTCAGCTTTGCTATCAATCCAATATGAGTCAGCTTTGCTATTGAAAAAATAGAAGTCAAATTCCAAAAAACATCCTTGGTTTATGGAAAAGCAAAACAATCATCATTCGTGAAATCCTTGATAGTGCTTTCTGAACATATCAAAAATAGTATACAAGATCATAGCAAGAAAATAACAAATAAACTTTTTTTATCCCAATCGCGATGGAGAAAACTCAAACGATAAACAATCCTCTAATTTGATCGGTCCAAAAATTAAATCGGACAACTGATGTCCTACATCCTCTGGAGAAAATCTAATCACATGAGCAGAATGTCTCTCTTTTACTATAGCATCTCTATATTTATTGTAAAACTCTCTATACAATGGAACTATTTTACTTGCAATTGACACTTTCAAATCGTGGAGTTTACCATCAACTACGACGCACACGGAAGGCTTCCGGTGAGCTTGCTCGAACGATAAATTGAATCTCTTGAAAATCTCCTTCACTTGTTGTGGAGTCATTGTAGCATTTGATTCTCGCGGTAGCGACTCGATGACGTGGCTCCATCCTAGCCGTTCGTAGTTTGACGCAAATTGTTTGACCTTTTCCTCATGTTTCGATATCCAATTTTCACCTAGCAAGTACTTGAGATTCGACGAACAGACCTTTACGGCTACGTATTGGAGATTGTTGGCTAAGAAGATATACGCGAGGGAAACGTCCTTGTAGTGCTTCGCTTTGCCGTCGAGTTTGCAGAGAAGAATAAGAATCAACCAAGCGAATCGAAGTGATATCACCGGCGCCGGGGACTCGATTGTAGTGCTTGTAGCCAAAAAAAAAGGTTGCGATATTTAGAAGACCCATTAAATAGAATGGTAATTTTAGAAAAAATTAATTAATGTATATCTTTAAAATTTGAAAAAATCATTCATTTTAGACTATAAAAAGTGCCAGAAATTCATTTAAATTAGAAGGGGGAGTACATTTTATTTTAAATATAATTAATTTTAAGCTTCTTGTTATCCTTAATGGATAGCTCTTTTCATCCCAACTTATGTGACACTTTTCATTTTTTTTATTAGAATTTGACTAAAGGTGAATAATATTTTTGATCCCTCAGCTATTGGTAAGTTTTAGATTTAGTCTTTGTGATATATGCCTAAGCATGTTTAACCTTCAATCACCTGAAATGTGCACTTTTTATCCCTTTGCTTGTGAATGTTCACAGATTTTCAGAATTATTAAATGTTTCACCATTTATTTACTCATGTGTTATACTTAAGCTTCTCCTATTACTTCATATTTGAGGGTAATATACTATTAAATATAGACCAAACATGACATGCTTCCCTCATAAAGGGACCAAAAATATAGCCATTTTAATTCATTGAAGGATAAATATGTTGAAATATATCACAAGGACCAAAATCAGAATTTATCAATAAGTTAAAGTTAAAAAATGATATTATCTCAATGACTAGTCTTTGAAACTAAATTGAATTAAATTAACTTAACATTTTGAAATTAAAATTTGAATATTTAAAAACTATACAAAATAAGTTGCAATTCTTGCCAACATGATAAAAAAACACATTTTAAAATATTGATTAAAATTTAAATAGTTTGAATCTCGTAAAGAAAAAGTACTACAGAAAAAGTATATGATTAATAGCCTCAATAATAGACTTGTTTTGGGCTTTTGGGCTCTTGAGAGAAGAAGAATCAACCGGAGAAATTGAGCTCTTGATAGAGAAGATAGTGAGAATATGTGCCGTCACTGAAGAGAGAGAAGGGGACTTATGCACATTTTAGGAGAATAGAGAGATGAGCTTTTGTATATTTTAAGAAAAGTGAAAGTGACTTAAGTGTATAATTTTAAACCTCCAAACTTTTTCAAATTATGAATTGTACCCTGAACCCCTTTTCCTAACCCCTAATCCAAAATAATAAATGAAAAAGGAAATGAATAACCCTATTTCTCCTCTTGCTTTCTTTTTCTTCCCATTCTAGAAAATGTACGCATGAAAAGTTGAAAACAGCTTTTAGTGACATAGATATTTTTGAACTTTTTTTGAGATGGCGTGATATGATAAAAGAGACACGTTTTAAAACTTATTAAGAGGAGCCATCATATATCTGAGTCAGGCCTGACTTCAATTACATTACTATATTAAGCAACAGCAGACAGACTTTTTATTTCTCTGGTCTTTAATATGGAAACTGGCGTATCCTAATGCCTTTGAAAAATCCCATTTTAGAAAAGTAAATAAATTAGAAAGAAACCAAAGAAAATGTCAATAAATAACTAGAATTGTGGCTGATAAGCAAGCTGGTAAAAAGATGAGGTAAGCGATTTCATGTGAATCCTGTGCTTACATTTTCCATGACATCGTAGTTGGGGTCCACAGCCCTAATAGAGTAATACTGATCCAAATTATTTTTAAAACAGGTTTTGGTTTCTAAATGATGTATTTTTCCATTTATTAAGTAGAGAAAGAAACCATTCGGATTAGTTGTTAATATTAGTATTAGTTGGAAATTTTGTGAAAGATTCTTATGGAAGCCGTTAATCATGCTGTATACGGGCAAAACCGAGGGTACAGGTACGCTCGATTTCCCGTTATTATGGTTATGCTCGGTCACGGTACGACCGTCTCACCGGGAACGAGGCTTCGAGTTCGGCCGGGATGAGGCGATGAAGGAAGGGCGATTGACTGCCATCAGCGGGAGACCAAAATATCCGTCCTCAACCGGATATTTCGGCGTCGATCTCGGCAATACAGCTGTCACCAGATTTACTTGCTTTATTTAGAATTGTACTAGGGTTGAAACTCCTCTACTATATGAAGAGGAGGTTATCATTCATGAAAGGGTTGGCAATAGCAAGGAGAGAAATAGTTTACATCAACAATCATAAGAATCCTATTAAATCCATTCCCATATGTTCTTAAGTTCATTTTTATTATACTTCGTGTAAGTTCGTAACAAAGGGTATCGACCTCGATTTCTATACCCGAGGTCAGACGCACTTAACAGTTGGTCAGATCTGCTTCTCTGTTCATTTATTGATATATCTCGCCATCTAATCTTGAATTGAATTTAGCCACATATCTTTAGCATCACGCATAAATTTAATTGTTTTCCATTTTAAGGTTAAACACATGCACTGTTCAATATTATGTTTGATTGGTGCTATTGCCCTCCATCTAATTTCATTTTATTTTTATCGTGGTGATGTCCAATCTCTTGGTTAATTTTATTTTATCTCAGTCAAACTTTATTTGTTAATTAGATAGAAGCACATTATTTGATGTTTTCATTACGAGTTGGTTTCTCTTTGCTTGCATCTTGATCGAGCTGGCTGGGATCATTTCTTCTTCTTCTTCTTCGTTTGGGCTTCCCACAAGCTTCTAGTATTCATTGTAGGGTCTCGATTACTTTGAATTTGTGTTGATAAATTTTACTTTAGGAATAAAATGCTCTCGATCAAAAACTGTTGGGACAAATATTTAAGATGAAAATCATCGTATAACTTCCCGCATCCATCATGTCAAATCACGTAGAAAAATAAAGTTAGATAAGGAAGCGTACCTAAATTTCATGAGAAATAATGAAATCTTTCGTCTTGCGGGACGTAATAGCAGCTCTCAAGTTTTCTAACATGAGACAATAATCTTATTTATAATTATTGCTCATGGTTTATGTAATTTTAATTTAGTCCATCATTAAATTAGATATTACATCAGGACATCTACACATAAACCACATATATACTTTATGGGTGTCTTAGGCCCAATTAATTTTAGACCTTAATTAGTTGATCATTTTTAATTTGTGCCGATCAACTTTAGACCTTTAATTTGTGCCGATCTTATGATAGCCCCCCTCCCCCACCCCCCAACACACACATATAGGTATATAATTCATTTGTTTCAAGTAAGATATTTCTAGTTTACTCTCCAAAATTATAATTGTGGCAAAATCTCTTGTACCCGATATGCATTTCTCGTACTAAAAGTATAATAATAAGAAAGCAAAAAATAAAAAAAATAGATATGGGGTTTTGATTAGTCGTAATTAGCAAGTTGTAGTTAAAGCAAATAAAAAACCGTGCTCCTAAAGTCTTGCTATACGACTTATATGAATATATGATTTTTTTCTATTTGCGAGCTACTATGAGAATTGATAGGATGAGAACCCTTGTGATAGAATGATAGGAGTAAAAGCTTTTAATTTATGGTTAGAGATTTTGGGTTCAAGTTTTAAAAATAAAAAAATTCTACGATAAAGAAAGCAATAAAACTTTCCGTACTAAGCTTTTTATAGCGTAAAACCTCCCTTACACGTTTACGGATAACTGAATTAGAGATAATTATTTTATCAAGATAAATACGACTGAATACTTCTTTGTATTATTACCTTCAAACAGTGACGATCATTTGTTCACAATTTTAAGTAAGAAAAAGGTGATCGAAATAAGAATCTCCAAAGAATCGAGTGATCAAATACTGATGCTTAATTTTGTACACCCGTATTAGGAAAAAAATAATGGACGGGAATAAATTAAGTTCGGGGGGATGATTTTTTTGTCTCCAAAACATGCCTTAAAAAATATGGGCTGAAGTGTACCGATATTTGATTTTGAGATCACCATTTAAGTATATTTGTCATGCATAAAAATCTCTAGTCTATCCGGAATAACTTCTGACACGTGGTGTATGGATTTTTTTTTTTAACCCCTCCCCAGGAGCTTCCCCTTTTTGCTTCCTTGGTGACTCAAACCCACAACCTTCGGGTTGAAGGTGTATGAAATTTTATATGGCTGATTTTTTTTTTTTTTTGCCTTGAACTTCAGTCATATGCCGAGGCGGATCCAGGATTTAAATTTTATGGGTTCAATCTTTTAAGATTTAGCTTGAATCCATTATGTTTTAAAGTTATGGGTTCATGCCTACTATTTATTGCAATTTTACTAATTTTTAACATACAAATTTATACTCCACATCGAAAGTTAAGGGTTCAATTGAACCCCCATATAGAATGCTACATCCGCCATTGGTCATATGTAACTTCAGACACTATATGCCTGAAGTTGTTCGGAAGTAGGTACACATATAAACAAGTTTTAAAAATGAGTACAAAGTTAATCAATATGTCCAAATAAGGTATCCCCTGAAATCTTTTACAAACATTAATTAGTATGGCTATATATAGTGTAATAACAATGGGCTTATCTCTTAAGCGTGACGTTCCGGCACTACACTCCCCCCCCCCCCCCCCCCCCCCCCAAAACTCCCCCTCCGCCGCGGCGATTGATATCTTAAACGTAACATCTGGGTTTGTTAATAGTTTATAAATGTAAACTCAATTATATTCATCGTGCACTTTATGTGTTTGGTGGTCTAATGTGGGGTAAATAGTGTAGGCTAAACTTGATGAGGCCCGTAATGTGAGAGCCATCAGACTTCATTAGTTGCAACTAGGTCCCATGATCTAGTCTTTATATGAACACACCAGCAAAATAGCTTCATAATATCTATTGTGTGCGTGGTAGCTGTCTATTAATGTCGCCATACTGTGAAAGGAGAGATGACAATCAATCCGCGACGTGGCTCAAGCAGGTATACAATCATTCTTGCTAATCTGCATTATTTTTGTGTCCTAATAGCATGTTGGATCTTGGTTTAATATGTTAATTTTCTTACGTATATATAAATCATTAATTCATTAAGGTAATAAGGAATTTTTGAGTTAAATTGTTTCTAAATAAAATGTATCATTCTTTTTATGATAAACAAAAAAGAAAAGTGTGCCGCATAAATTAGGACAAAATGAATTCTATGAATGTCATATTTTTGTATTTAGGAAAAATATAACCTTAATATTTTATTTTATTTTTATTTTACCCTTAACGAGACACTCAAATATTTCTAACTTGTTTTAGACCACAAAGTTTAGAGTCTTTCTTTTAATATTGAATTTTATAATGAATCAAATGATGTCACGTAAATTGAATTAGTAAATATTATCCATAGGAAAATTTCTATTGAATTGACTTCTTATTACAGAATCGTCTATATACTGTGGAGACTGAATCTTAACGTTAGCTAGCTTTCTTTTGGCTTAAATCAGAGACATAGCTAGTAGTTACTGAATTTCTTAAATTTGCACAAGTTGTGTAGCAACTATAATTGAAATTCATTGAGTACATTTATTAGTTGACTGACTTTAAAGTAGGAGAACTCTTTAATCAAGGTGTGACACTTTCAAGGTCCTATCACAGATTGATTGATCAAGACGAAATATTGAATGAGGTGAAAACAAATGTATATTTATTGTACTCCCTCCGTCCCATATTAATTGTCCACATTATTAAAAATATCCGTCCCAAATTATTTGTCCATTCACAAAATCAAGATAGAGTTAATTAATTTTTTTCTATTTTGACCTTAGCATTAATTGTTTTTAAAAATAACTAATATTGATTAATAGAGCACAATTTTGACACAACATGCACACAGAAAAGGCCCAAAAACTAAAGTCGACAAGGCCATCATGGGAACTGTACACCAAAATACAACCGACAAGGCCACCATAGAAGTAGATACACATCTAAACGAAGACCGACAAGGCCGCACAAAAGCTATTGCAAAGATCTTAAGGGTAATGTTGTAAAAGTACACTTTTATTAATGATTTTTTTAAAGGGCTTGTAAAGGGAAATTGGACAAGTAATATGAGACGGAGGGAGTAAAGTACAGGTGCAAAATGCCAAAATTGTGGCTAGTATTTGTCATAACTGTATTGATTTATACTCCTTCCGTCTCAAATTATCTGTCGTGGTTGTTAAAAATAGTTGTCTTAGTTTGCTCTCTCTGTCTCAAATTATTTGTCGTGGTTATTAAAAATAGTTGTCTCAAATTATTTGTCATTTTACAAGTTCAAGACAATTAATTATTTTTACCTATTTTATCCTTTGTAGAATTCTATAATTAATGTAGATGACACATAAATAGAGTAACATTTAATGAAGAGAGATTATAATATAGACATAACTAACTAAGGGTAAAGTTAGTCAAATACCCCTCCTAATAAATACTCCCTCCATCCCAAAATAAGTGTCACCATAGCAAAAAGATTTTGTCCCAAAATAAGTGTCGCCTTAGAAATTCAAAACAAGAATTCGCAAGAGTTTCCAACTATGTCCTTAGTATTAAAAAAGCAGCCATCTTTAATATTGCTTAATGTTAAAAAAAAAACATCAAATAAATAGGGGTAGTTTAGTAAACTCCGCATTATATTTATTAATTTCTTAATGGGTGTGATTTTTGCTGGGGTGACACTTATTTTGGGACGGAGGGAGTATTTATCAAGGGGCAAGTAAAACAAAAAAAAAAAAAAACACGAGTGATAATTTGAGACGGATGGAGTATTTGTTGCTTTAGAAGTTTAAGACACAATTAATTATATTTTCCTTAGTAGAATTTTATCGTTAATGGAGATGAAACATAAATAGAGTAAACATTTAATGGAGAGAGATTATAGCTTAGATTAATGGTAAAGTAGTCAAATACCCTTCCTAATTAATATTTCTAAAGGAGTGGGTAAAACAAAAAAAATAGAAATAATTTGAAATGGAGGGAGTATTTGTTTGCTTTGTTCATGTATAGTTGCTATCTGTATAATGGAAAATTGTCAAAAGGTTCTTGACCTTATGATTGGGACTAAATCAGTGATAATTTCGATCAGATTATTTGGGAAATTTTGAAAATTGATAGATGCAAATGAATATTATACTAGTGGTTTTCAGGTTCAAATGTATCCAGTTTTAGTATTCATCTTTCTAAAGATTGCCCCATTTTAGTTTCGCTTGGTGAAACCACAAAAAAACATATATTGACGGATTAAATTTTGAGTTTTTATCAGTAGCTAGGTAGTGTTGTATACTTGCTTCGTTCCAATTTTATGTTATAACATTTCCTTAGTAGCCTGTTTTGAAAAAATAATGACACATTTCTATATTTGAATACATTGGGTTGCACGACCTACTTCCTATCCTATGCAATATTCAATTTTCGCTTAAGGATGGAATACGTTACTTTATCTATTCTATGCTAGCGTCTTGCAAAATATAAACAACATGTAAGTAAAGAACAGATGAATTTTACGTGGAAATTACCCGGCTCATAACGGCGATAAAAACCATGACCTACACCTCTGTAGGATTTTCCCCAAAACTCCACTACAATAGTGAACCTCTGCAACCTAGGAACTAACCTCTAATCCCTTTCTTACTAATCAAACTCTGACTAGCAAGCAACCTTCAAGTTGACCTCCAACTTGAAGTTGAATTTACAACGTTTTGTATCTAACTGTAACGCTTCTAATAGAGCGGATAAACATACAACTCGATAAACAACCTAATCAAAGTTTTCTAGACTCAAGAACTGTAAAACATAAACTCTATTTTACAGCTTCTTCAATCGTCTTCTCATACTAGGGACGCATGCCTAGATTTTGAATATTCGAGATATCTTCGTTGACCGCTCAATATTCTGAAATCTCTCTTTGTGGGTGCGTCAACCTTCTTCTTGGTAAGACTTGGATATATTTAGCATTGAGTGCATAAGAAGTCGGCAAACACAAAAGATTCTTCGAGTAGGGCCATGAGATATAATAGGGTTTGTGTTGAATTGAGATTCTTGCATTTTGGATCAACTGCATTGTCCTTGTAGGAGTCCTGAAGAACCTTGTTTAATTATGATAATTAATCTTATAATCTTGACCGCCAAGTCTTTACCATAAAACTGCAAATCCTAGTTGTTGTAGGACTTGCGCTGGAACATGTTCACGAACCTGTTTCATCCACCTGGTTCGTCCGACTCTGAATCTTTGCACTATCTGAGATGGAACATGTTCACGAACCTGTTTCATCATCCCCTTCTCGTTCATTCCTCTGACTGTATCTTAAGCCTGCTTTTGTGATGGATGATGGAACATATTGACAGACCTGTTTCATAGCATCAAGCTTTTTGTTCTGTGTTTGTATTCTCTTTATTCAGATTTATTCAATCATGTCTTCAGCCTTGTCTAGCTCTGTGACTTTGATCATGTTCTTGCCCTGTGTTGGAACATGTTTGCAGAACTGGTTCATGTGCTTTGTCTACGACTCTCTTTATTCGAACAAAATACTTCTGAGTCATCTTCACCTTTTCTCCTCATGATCTCTTCTCTCCTGATTCATTCAATCATTGCACCTGATGACTTTTTGATGTTTTCATGCTTGTTCTATTCTCAGCGCCGGCTGAAGCCTAAAGCCACCAAAGCAGTGGCTTTAGGCCCCAAATATATTAGGGCCCCAAAATAATTTGTATTATATATATGATTTTAAAAAAAATATATATTTATTATTAGTGATAAATAATTTTCTGGATAATTTTACTGGCAATTATTTATCAATTATTACATATATATTCAAAGTTTATGCTACTTTATAGAAATATGATTGATGTAATTACAGTTAGAAGTTGTAGTCAATTAAATTTATAATTACTTCCTACTTTGTAATATGGTTTAATTCAATTAGAATAGAAAAGACATTATAAAGTCCTTAAATATTTTTTAAGGCATAATAGTCACTGACAGTTTTAATCTATTTTTATAGTTAAAGTGATACGAAAATATTTATATGTCGAAGATGATACTCTTATTGGCCTGAAGTCTTACTTCTATTTTTAAATGTTTCCATTGCTTATAGAATAATTTTGAAAAGTTTTTTGTAACAATCGCTTGAACTAAAAAAAAACTAAATTGATGAAATGATCGTAACACAAAATATAAAACTTGTGATTCAGTTAATGTCACATGAAAAATTACACGAATTGACTATATCGTCAATTGAAAAAAAAAATACACTTTAAACAAGCTATAAGAATAAATAACAAATAAACTATATTGAAATTTTTCTAAATAAATATAAGGCCTCCTTTTAAATTCCAGCTTTAGGCCACCAGCTCTCTTGAGCCGCCCCTGTCTATTCTTCAAATGAATTGCTCCGTGACTAAGTCATCTTCATCTCCTTTATTTTGTCCGCATCTGTATCTGTGAGAACATGTGTGTGGACCTGTTCTAATCACCCTGTGCTTCTTGCTTTTTGTACCTGCCTCTAAACTGGTTCACATGCTTTTGTTCATTTAGTGAATCATCAAAACTCAGACGTGCTAGTGCCAACAGAATATAATTAACTTTACACTTCTCATTTCACCTTTAATGAGATTCTTTTATAGTCACACTTAATGCTATGGCATGTTTAAATCACAAGTTTCAAAAAAATTGTACATAAGTACTGTTACAAGATATTTATAATCACAAACTTTAAAAAAAATCGTTTCATTTTTAAATTTTGTGTCGATTTAAATTATGTCACATAAATTGAAACGAAAACATACTTCGTTAAGGAAAAAAGTTATGAAAGAGAGAGTTGGAGAAAAGTTCATGGTTAACTTGAATTGACAAGTAATTGCAAATGGAGAAAGATACGTACTCCAAAATTAGAGAACATTCGTTAAAGTTTTTTGAAAAAGACAGGAAGTTTCTCCAAAATAGGACTTTTTATATGGCCTTTTCTTCAAAATTTGACTTTTTTATAAGTTTTTTTTTTGTCTCAAAGTAAAGACCACAAATAAAATTCTGTGACCGCAGATGCATTTTAGGTCCATCCAGGCTCATAATAATATGATAGCTTCATATATCAACTTATATTTAATGTCATTCATAAAAAACTCTTCTTTCATATCACGTAAGCTCAAAATTCATAAATGCATGTGTCACTATTCTTACGAGGCTGTTACCACATATTTTCCAATAATTTTTCTTTGTGGACCTTGTGGGCACCGACCGAATGGATGTAGTGGCGGAGCTAGCTTAGAAAAGCGGGATTCAACTGAATTGTTTTCGCTGAAAAATTAAGTATCGTTTAAATAGAATAAAAATTATGAGTAATTGTTTGAATTATATTAAGCTGTTGAATTTTTCTTGATATTTGACCTTGTAAAGTTATAAAGAGAGTTCACGAAAAAAAAATTGTGTTCGGTTACAAGTTCAGATTCCAAATGTGGCACTTTTTAATCTCCTTATGTAAAATCCCAACTCCGCTATTAGATGAATGTATGAAAACTTTGATTTATTTCATGCGTAGGGTCAGACTCAGAGATATAATGGTGCATTTCAAACCTTATATTTATTTACAGGGATGAATGCAACTACTCAAGTCTGACATATGGATAATGAAAAAACTTATTCACACCATGGTTGGTGAAAATATAAAGGTGACAATGAGTTTTAATTAATCATGATTGAGTTAAAGCACGTTTTATTAGGTCGATATACATGTCAAGTGGCGATCATAATATTTTTCTATCTGATATCTATTGATCTACACCTTGTGGGTGTGAGATTCTAATTCGTTTAAGTTACTGAGTTCTAAAGTAAAAATTTATACATATTTAATGAATTTTTCAAGACAACTACAGATTTGAACAAAGTTACCGGGTTCGGCCGAACCCGCAAATCGTATGCTGGCTCCGTCCCAGACTACACAATGGTTTTCAGATGCAGCATAGCATAAATTGGGTAAATTATACCGATTCAGTTTTAATATTCCTACAGCCATGTTTTGTTGGCTAAAGCAAAGAAGCCATAGAGGATACATACATTTTTTTTTTTAATATTATATTATTGGACAGGCAAATCTTACCAAAAAAAATGACCGCTTACTAGTATATATTTTCGTGTACCACTTTTGAGTGTTTGACATTATTTTCTTGTTAATCTGTTTTAAAACAAAAAAGATTTTTTATATTTCTTAATCAAAAGCTTTTATAAGTATACAACTGTTATATATGATATGTTTAAGATCACAAGTTTTAAATTTTTTATAGTCAATACAACTATTATCATGTATTTTAAACCAAACTTTTAAAACTTTTCATTTTTTTATTGTGCTGATTGTGTCAAACTAGTAAAGTAGAACGGATCGGAGGGAGTCGTTTTACTCCTAGCCAAAAGTAAACCTTTCCCACCTATGCCTACGAAATATTCTCTATGTCCTAATTTATGTGACACGCTTTCCTTTTGTAGTTTGTCCTAAAAAGAATTATATATATATATATATATATATATATATATATATATATGAAACAATTTAACTTCATGACATGATTTATAGCTACACATTTATCTAAGGTTTGTTTTGGATCACAAATTTTAAAATTCTTCCTTTCTTTCTTGAACTTCATACCTAGTTAAATGATGCCACATAAATTGAGATTGAGAAAGTAATCTGCAAGCTGCATGCAGTGCAATTGCGTATCATAACAGTAAACCTGTTAACCGGTTCCAACCGGAACCGGACCGGTAACCGGTTAAGAAACCGGTCGGTTCCGGTTAACCGGTTTTAAACTCCAAACCGGAACCGGTCCGGTTTGGAGTAGTTAAAATCTTTTTTTGTTTTTGTTTTTGTATTATATATATATATATATATATATATATATATATATATATATATATATATATATATATATATATATATATATATTAGTATTTATTAGTATATTGTAGGTATATTTACATATGTTATACAAATTTATAATTAAAGTGTAAATATTTACTGACTAACAGTCTGACAACAAGTCAGCAATACAGAATAATGTTTTTCGTATACATATATATATATATATAACTTACATATACTTATATATATGTATAACTTACTATATATACCTATATATACTTATATATATGTATAAATTAATATATATACTATATATATGTATAACTTAATATATATATACTAAGAGCCCGTTTGGATTGGCTTATAAGTTAGCTTATAAGCTGTTTTCAGCTTTTTTGAGTGTTTGGCTAGCCAGCTTAAAGTCATTTTATGCTTAAAATAAGCTCAAAAAAATAATTGGACTCATTTGACTTAGTTTATCTAAAGCAGCTTATAAGCTGTTTTCAGCTTATAAGCCAAAAACAATAAGTTGGACTACCCCAACTTATTTTTTTCAGCTTATAAGCTGCAAACAGCTTTAAGCTGTAAGCTAATCCAAACGGGCTCTAAATATATGTATAACTTAATATATATATACTATATATATGTATATATATGTACTATACTTATATATATGTACTATATACTATATATACTTATATATATGTACTATATATATATATGTATAACTTAATATATATACTAAATATATGTATAACTTAATATATATACTATATATATTTATATATAATATATACTTATATACTATATATACTTATATATGTGTATAACTTAATATATATACTATATAACTTAATATACTTATAAGTATATTCTTAGTATATTTTAGGTATATTCCTAACTTAATAAAAGTAAAAATATGAACACAAGTAAATAGAAGAAAGCTCAATGAGCCATATATTTTATTCATTCTTGGATAACATTTATTTGCAAGTTGTATTTTTTTTTAACTTGCAAATAATACATGAGTTGTACAAAAATAGTAGAATAATAAAATCACCAATTTTGAACCATTTCGTTAATTTCCCCCACATCATATTCGGTCATGGAAATATCTTCAAAGTCTTCCATTTGGTCCGGTCCACTAGCTATCAAATCTTCAATTTCTTCCTCTTCGCCTTCCTCCGCTTCTGAGTTTTGGTTGCGTCGCTCCGATCTAATCCAATCTCGAATGCACACTAGTACTTGCAAGCTAAAGCCGGATAATGAATGTCTATGGTCTCCAATTTGCTGTCTTCCTTGGCTAAATGCGCTCTCCGAAGCCACGGTTGATACTTGAACCGTAAGGAAATCTCGAGCCATTCTTGAAAGTACCAGATAGCTTGCCTTGTACTTCTTCCACCATGCTAAGACATCCACCTCATCCAGTTGGCTGATATCCACATTTGGCTGTATTAAATAAAAGTTAAATTCATCAAAGTTTGCAGTAGAAGAAGAAGTTGGTTGTGAATGTAAAACTTTTAAACCCGACAAGCCCTTTTTGCTACTTTGAGAAGTAGTAGGGCGTGGAGCAACGGGTATAGCACGTTCTTCCAAACTAGAATAATGAGTAAAAACTTTTCTAAACTCATCATCAATAGCGAGATCGGCTTCAGCTAAAGATGGTTGAACTCCCTCTTCAATTTCTAAAAATGTATAAATTTGACTAACCAAATTTTTAGTATAAGACACTTTTAAACAAGGATTTAAAAGGGAACCCAATATAAATAAAGTTGGGATGGGAAAAAAAATACTTCTTAAATTTGATTATCATTTCAAAAATAGCCACTTGATAATCGAGTTTATATTTATACTCTTGTAAAACTCTAGCTATTTCCGCTAAGTAGGCTAAAATTTCGGTTACCGTGGGATAGAATTGTCTAGAAAAAGCAAGAGTTGCATTATAAAAATTTTCTAAGAGTTCAATACATTCTTTAACATCTTCCCAATGCCTAAAAGTTAACCAATCCTCACTATCAATATTATATTTGTTGTGAACTTGTTGTATGGGAATCTTATACTCATATGCTTGTTGTAGCATAATGTAAGTGTAGTTCCACCTAGTCTCAATTTTTACTTGAATTTTCCTAGGTCTAAGGTTATTTTCCACACAAGCATTCTTAAAATCTCTAATTCTTCCCCTATTAGCATTACAAAAAAGAAACGCAACAGCATTTCTAACTTTTTGAACAGAATCATCAAAATGCACAAGACCATCTTTAACAATTAAATTTAAAATGTGACAACTACATCTTACATGAAAAATATTTCTTAGAGGAGGGTTTATTTCTCTTTTTAAAAGACCAATTGCCTTTGTATTATTAGAAGCATTATCTAAAGCAATACAAAGTGTTTTTCTATAAATGTTAAAAAATCTCATTATAGTAGACATTGAATCGGCTAAAATTTTTCCATCGTGACGACCTTTTCCTTCGTCGTATAAAAAAGCTATAATTCTTTTTTGCATAACCCAGTTGTCATCAACCCAATGACATGTAATAGCAAAAAAATCTAAATGGTTAATACTAAGACCCAAATCAGCAGTAAGACAAACATTACAATTTAAAGAATTAAATAAATGGCGCAAATAAAATCTATATTTTTTAAACAAATCTATAACATCGGCTCTACAAGTACTTTTAGGAATACCCTCAAACAACGGGTTATAACAACGTTGAATGTAAGTAACAAACCCCAAACCCGAGGGAAAGGAAAATGGTAAACAATCATAAGCTACCATTTTAGCTATTTCTACGCGTTCTTTTTTCTTGTCATACTTAAAATTTCTACCGGTTCGTGGGTCTATCGTCATTTGAATCCCCCCCCCCCCCACATTTGAACCCGTTTGCTCTCCCCAAACATCCATATGTTTGGTTCTCATATGAGCATTTAGTGTACCCGTTCCACCATCCTTACCAGTTCCTTGCTTAAAACTAAATACTTGTCCACATAGGATACATGTAGCTGATTGGTTTTCCCTATTCTTAATCATAAATTTCCAAACTTTAGCTGTTGGCTTACGAGTTCTAGGCGGTTTGTCTTGTGTATGTGATTGTGCAGGACCTGTATCTCCTATGGGATTTTCGGGGGGTTGTGTTTCATCATCATCATCTAAGTCTTCATTAAAAGTGTCGGTAAAATGTTGTTGCATTGCCTCATGACCTAAAAGTGGATTATTTCCACCAACATCAATACCTAAATTAGATGTTTCTTCCACAAATGTTTCCTCATTAAGCGCACCCCTAACAGTACGACTACTACTACCGGCACCACGTCTTAATCTCTTTGACATTATTAAATAGAAATAATTTAAATCACAATCAAATAAATCACAAGAAAATAAATTACAACAAATTAAATTGCTAGAATTAAATTGCGTAAATTAAATTGCGAAAAATAAATTGCTAGAATTAAATTGCGAAAATTAAAGATAGAGTTGGAATGAAGGTACCAAATTGCCGGATTAATTTCCATCAAAGCGAAGGCGGCTAGAATTGCAAATCCATCAAAGCTACTTCGGATTGTTGCAAAATCACCAACTCCACCAACAATATTATAATTGCAAAATTAATAATTGAAAGTTGAAACTATAATAAGACTTTGTGGCTAATTATTGCAAAGTAACTATAATTGAGAGATTGAGATTTGAGAGAAAGATGAAGAAGAGTGAATTGATGTGAATTAAAATGAAAATAAAGAAGGGTTTATATAGGGGTGGGGGATGTGTTAAAGTGTTAAAAAAAAAAATTGGGGGCCAAAAATTAAGAAAATGACCGTTTGGCAACGGTCATTTTTGCAAATGGACCGTTGCCAACGGTCCATTAACAACGGCCCAACGGCTCTTTTTTTTTTTTTAATTTTAACCGGTTAAACCGGTTTAACCGGTCCGGTTCCGGTTAAAAAAAAATTGAAACCGGACCGGTAAACTAATACACGGTTAACCGGAACCGGTTATACCGGTTCCGATTCCGGTTACCGGTTAAAACCGGTTATAAAGAACCGGTTGCCACCTTTACATAACAGGAGAAGAGTTGTTCCTTTTAATGTCTACTTGCCTTATTAAGGGGGAGATGAAAACTTTTCGAGAATGTATGACAATCAACAAACATAAAATATAAGTCCAAGATAGCATCATCATCATCATGATATAAGTTGTTCATCTTTTCTTTGCATTTTGTTCCGCAGTGAATTCAAAATTTAAAGTTTATGAATTCAAAAATTTATTATATTATTATATATGGATTATGTTTTGTGAATTTTTCAATACATATATATAATTTGACGCGGAACGATCGTACTTTCCATGCTACACCCGCCCCTAATTCCGTCTCAGTATATCCAATATCTGTCAGCTCTGCTATTGAAAGAATAGAAGTCAATAGAAGTCAACTGCCAAAAACATCTTTGGTTTATGGAAAAGCAAAACAATCATCATTCATGAAATGCTTATCATTGCTTTATTCTGAACATATCAAAAAATGTTCTGCAGTCAATACATCTGTAATTATGATCTTCAAGTATTGCACAACGTAACATAATTAGACAAGATCATCGCAAGAATAAACAAATAAACTTTTTTTATTGCAATCGCGATGGAGAAAACTCAAACGATAAACAATCCTCTAATTCGATCGGTCCAAAAAATAAATCGGACAATTGATGTCCTACATCCTCCGGAGAAAATCTAATCACATGAGAGGAATGTCTCTCTCTAACTATCGCATCTCTATATTTATTGTAAAACTCTCTATACAACGGAACTATTTTCCTCGCGATTGACACTTTCAAATCATCGCGAAGTTTACTATCGACTACGATGCACACGGAATGCTTTTGGTGAGCTTGCTCGAACGACAAATTGAATCTCTTGAAAATCTCCTTCACTTGTTGTGGAGCCATTGTAGTGTTTGATTCTCGCGGTAGCGACTCGATGACGTGGCTCCATCCTAGCCGTTCATAGTTTGATGTGAACTGTTTGACCTTTTCCTCATGTTTCGATATCCAATTTTCACCTAGCAAGTACTTGAGATTCGACGAACGGACCTTTACAGCTACGTATTGGAGATTGTTGGCTAAGAAGAGATACGCGAGGGAATCGTCCTTGTAGTGCTTCGCTTTGCCGTCTAGTTTGCAGAGAAGAATGAGAATCAACCAAGCGAATCGGAGTGATATCACCGGCGCGGGGGACTCGTTGGAATCAGAGATACCGAAGTATGATTCTGGTAACGAATTTCTACTCGGAGGAGGAGACTCGACGAGGATATCGGAGAGTACATTGCTGTAATCAGCAAGTAGAGTGATGTAATTCATTGCTTCGACTGTGAGATGATGGATTCCACCTCCTGCAACCAGTGTTTTTGACGAGTCCTTTTGTAGAGCAGTTTCAAACTCGGTTAACCCCGTCCTTATAGACTCAACAAGCTTGACGAGTGATGTCAACACTTGAGACCGGATGACGGATTCTAAATCAGAAGAAAATATAGCTTCAATCTCCGGCAAGTGTTCCGCGATCACGTTGTACATATCGAGCAGACGGAACACTTTTTCCGGCGACTTTTTGCTGTTTTTCGCTACATTTTCCGGGAAACTAAACAGAATCATGGCTGCATCTTTTGATATTTCAGTAAAACACATCTCTCTGATCGAATCATTAGATAAAAAAACGTGATCGCAGAGAATTCTCTCTCCATTGAACAATGTTTTCACCGCTACATCAACTGCGTGAAGCCAATCCTTGATCTTTATTTCCAAAACTTCCCAATCCATTTTATGAACATGGGAAGAACTCAATTTCTCAACACCTAGTCTATAAATAGCTTCATCGATGATTGATTTACGTATACCTTTGTAAATCTTCACACACTCTTTCGTGTAACCTGAAGAAATCGTACACTCTGCTATCAACCTCAAATCATTCATTGCAACATTAGAAACATCCTCAACTTCAGAAACAGATTCACCAGCAATCACAACACGATCATCATCATCCTGATCGCCTTCGAACTCAGAAGTGCTCGATCGAGTACTTAACGAAGTTCTAGAAGACACAGTAGTTATAGATTCAGGATCCAAATGAACTCTATTCATCGACAAAATCTGGTAAAACTCTTTTTGTAGCCTTTTCACCGCGATTTCCATTAGAGATTGAGCACGAACGAGCTTATCGGATTTGGCATTCTCAGTTGAGTGAAAATGCATCGCCTTTTGTAAGTTATACACGCATTTGACGAAGTCTTTGGCTTCTCTTCTGTTTTCGTAGAACAGAGAAGTCACTTTCGAGAACGTACTTGTGTTAGGGTTCCATTTCATGATCATTGGTTCAGCCATCTCGAGTGTACGGTTGATAACTGAATCAGAAAAACTGGGTCGTGGAGATAAAAATGAGAAACGCGAAGGGGAAGAGAATAGTGAAGTACTTGATGGAGAAGTACTATGATCAGTTGTTGAACTTTTTGGAGAACAACAAAGTTCTTTCATCCTTATTTTTGGCGAGCTTTTTGGAGAAAAACAAAATTCTCTTGTTTCTATTTTCGGCATTTGATCGTCGAAAGAAGAATTTAAATGTAGGATTAAAGCTTCACAATGGATTTTCAGTTTTTCATGGAGATTGAGAAGAGGATATATATAGAAAGAGAGAAAATAGTAACCCGTACAGTTTGATGATATTGCTGAAAGTTCCTCATATAGTAATTGTGATTCGATTCACATTTAACTCTTTTTCTTTCCCCACCCCGATCCCCTATATATAAAGAAAAACTATTCTCACCATATTTTTTTTTTAGTATGTTTCAGAAAACATCAAATAAATGAATTTTTATGAAACACTACTTAAGAAAGTTAACTAAAAAGAGGATAATTTGTCAATATTATCCTTTTGTTTCTTCACAAACTTTTCTTAAAACAAGAGATAGTCAATATTGAGATTTATTAGCTAAAAAAGTTGGGATTTTTAGAAGACCCATTAAATAGAATGGCAATTTTAGAAAAAGTTAATTAATGTACATCTTTGGACTTTGAAAATTTGAAAAATTCATTCATTTTAGACTATAAAAAGTGCTAGAAATTCATTTAAATTAGAAAGGGGGAGTACATTTTTATTTTAAATATAATTAATTTTAAGCTTCTTGTTATCCTTAATAATGGATAGCTCTTTTTATCCCAACTTATGTGACACTTTTTAATTTTTTTAATTAGAATTTGACTACGGTGAATAATATTTTTGATCCCTCAGCTATTGGTAAGTTTTAGATTTAGTCTTTGTGATATATGTCTAAGGATGTTTAACCTTCAATCATATGAAATGTACACTTTTGATCCCTTTGCTTGTGACAACAACAAAAGCATACCCAGTGAAATCCCACAATGTGGGGTCATCTCTTTGCTCGTGAATGTTCACAAAGTTTCAAAATTATTAAATGTTCCACCATTTGATTACTCATGTGTGTTATATTAAGCTTCTACTATTACATCATATTTGAGGGTAACATACTTCTAAATATAGACTAAACATGACACCAAAAATATAGCTATTTTAATTCATTGAAGGATAAATATGTTGAAATATATCATAATGATTAAAATCAGAATTTATCAATAACTTGAGGTTCAAAACAATATTATCTCAATGACTAATCTTTGAAACTAAATTGAATTAAATTAACTTAATATTTTAAAATTAAAATTTGAGTATTTAAAAACTATACAAAAATAAGTTGCAATCTTCTCTTGCCCTTGCACTTTGGGAGTTAGCAATGGACGCCGCGGTGACGGGGTAGGTAGAATTACTGTGAAATAACGGACTCCGAAAAGTCAACTTAATTGAATTATTATTTTTCTGATGAGGAAATTTAAGAGGACCAAAGCTAATTCACACATTTTGACGTTTAGTGTTATAATATTAGTTTTGATAATTGTACTTGCTGCTTTCTTGGAAATTGATTATATATTATCACGTGTCTTGTTTAACAAGTATTTGACATATTTGGTTCGAGTTATTCACGTTGAAGTATTGTGTCATAGTTCGTTTAATTTAATTAACTCTTAAGAAAGGAAATGCTCTTATTTCCCGTTACACTTTATTCCGATAAAACCTTACCTACATCGTATGTTTACACTGAACAGATATATGCATAATATGTGTTTGCATAAAGATTTTCTTACTTAATCATAATTAATTAGTAGTACTCCTCTCCCAATTCATATATCACAATTCGAATTTCGAGAATCAAATTTCTTAATTCGACTATGGACACAAATATTGTACTAAGCTTTTTGGCATAAAATTTTCATAATTGAATACTACATAAAGAGTACAGTAAATTACAATAACTAAAAATATATAAAACATATGAAAAAACCACAATAAAAATAACTAGTTTGACTCTCAAAATTTGAACATTGCCACATGAATTGGGGTGAAAGGAGTATATTTTCACTTCATTAGATCACTTAATTTTTGTTAGACACAACCGTGTATTGTTGAGAAAAAGAAAACCCCTGCAACCAAGCACTTCCGCTCCAAAATAGGGGAGACTGAAGAACCGCCAAGCTATTGAGGAAACATTTGAAGAGAATTTTATTGTTTTCAACTAAGTGGCAATCCCAATGCAGCTGATAGATAAGGCGACGATAATAACAGGTTTAACTCCGCGTTTCCAAACAGATTAATTTGTCCATCACATCATCTATAATGGGGGTTATATTAGTGAAAATGTAGCCTAATGTCTCTAGAGCTTGTATTTCAATAACAGGTAAGATAGTTAAATTATATTCGTATGTTAATATAAATTGGTGTAAACGCCAAATTTTTATCTTTTATTCTCCTCTAAAGGGAAAAAAGAGCAGAAGAAATATGAGCTACCTTATTCATTTTCAACTTTTTCTTAGGATGAAGTCCAGTGTAAACGGGAACGAGTGAATATGAAGAGAATCGAATAGTAGCTAATTTAAAGGTGGAGTTATCATACACTTTCTTTTTGTTGGGGTCGTGGTGTTGGGGGTGGGGGGGGGGGGGGGGGGTTCAAGTTTCATCCCTTTACTAGGCACGACTTTTTCATATTGGTAATAGTTAGAATATTTTAGTTTTGTAGTAATCGATATGAAAGACGTACATATCATTAATTGTTTTTCGTCACATATCATTAATTGTTTTGTGTCATAGTTCGTTTAATTTAATTAACTCTTAAGAAAGAAAATGCTCTTATTTCCTGTTACACTTTATTCCGATAAAACCTTACCTACATCGTATGTTTACACTGAATAGATATATGCATAATATGTGTTGCATAAAGATTTTCTTACTTAATCATAATCAATTAGTAGTACTCCTCTCCCAATTTATATATCATAATTCGAATTTCGAGAATCAAATTTCTTAATTCGACTATGGACACAAATATTGTACTAAGCTTTTTGGCATAAAATTTTCATAATTGAATACTACATAAAGAGTAATGTAAATTACAATAACTAAATATATTAAGGCATATAAAAAAAACTGCGATAAAAATAACTCGTTTGACTTTCAAAATTTGAGCACTGCCACATGAATTGGGGTGGAAGGAGTATATTTTCACTTCATTAGATCACTTAATTTTTGTTAGACACAACCTTGCATTGTTGAGAAAAAGAAAACCCCTACAACCAAGCACTTCTGCTTCAAAAAAGGGGAGACTAAAGAACCGCCAGGCTATTGAGGAAACATTTGAAGAGGATTTTATTGTTTTCAACTGAGAGGCAAACCCAATGCAGCTGATAGATAAGGTGACGATAATAACAGATTTAATTCTGTGGTTAAAGAATGTTGTTTCCAAACAGATTAATTTGTCCATCACATCATCTATAATGGGGATTATATTAGTGAAAATGTAGGCTAATGTCTCAAGAGCTTGTATTTCAATAATAGGTAAGACGGTTAAATTATATTCGTATGTTCATATAAATCGGAGTTGTGTTTGGTTATAATTTTTGTAAAGAATATTTGATTGTTTGAATGTATTGAAAGTGAAAAAAGTGAAAACAAGGTTTTAGTTGTTTTTCAAATTTCAAATACGACTTGTATTTGGAATTTTCATGGTCAAACGCTGATCTTCAAATAAAGTAAAATAATTTTCCGGAAAAAAGTGAAAAATTCTCATGGTCAAACGGGCCCTTGAGCAATCTTTAAATAATATCTATATAATCAGGTCATTATATGATGACAGTAGGTAAATTTTTATGATAAGAACTAAAAGTAAGTCGATAAAATCGATGATTAACTTACTATCACAAATTAAATAATACTGATAGTACAAAGAGAATTACACTGTTTGCATATATAAAACATGATCATCCCTCGTCAGAGGCGGAGCAACCATGTGAACTTTTGTATAGTGACATCACGGGTTAGTAATTGAGTTTTGAATTTATTTTTTGTGTATATTAATAAAAAGTCAAAATATGAATTAAAGTTCTGCCGAATCCGTATATGTAACCTTGTAGGCCCGCCCTTGATTCTCGTATCATTTGACGAGTAATCCAATTTCTATGTGATTTCTTTTTCTTTGTTTTTTATACTTACACTTTCAGTACATGAATTACATGTGAATCGCTTACATAAACTGATTTATCTAATCTTATTATCAGCCATCATATATGTATATATATGGGTCCGCAGCCAGTTATTTTCAATTTAATGGGTCGTGTATTAATAGATTCGCGATGACCACCACGGGTTACACTGGATAAATAAAATTTTGTTGCTTGGTAGATATATAAGTGACAAAATTAAAATTTGCTATGCTTCATTTCTATCATGGCTAGCTGGTGTGCGACTGCATTAAGCTCTCTAAAGTTACGTTTGATCTTCGAATTCTCCACCTGGTGAATCAACAACCTGCAATCATTAGCAAGATAAGTATGAGCAGATATAGGTTGTGTCAATTGATAGGTCTGTATACGGTAAAAACCGGGTATGAGTCAAAACCGATGATACGGGGAACAGAAGGAAGGAGGTCACAAGAACATAGATGAAGATTTTCATTCTGAACCGGAGGAACGGTCGGACCGGAGGATCGCCCGGACCGGAGCCAAGCGCGGGGCCGATTGGTCTGGTTTCTTCATCATCGGTCGGTCGAGGCCGTTAGTCCCAATATCCGTGGCTATTGGTCCGGTAGAGCCGTTGCGCGTGAGCTACGCGTCGGTAGCGTCCTGTCATGGTCAACCACCAACCATGCGTGTGTCAGACCGTACGGTCAACCTAACTCACTCAGAGCTGTCCTTCCGCTTGTTTTTTAATGATTTGTATTGTATGAGGCCCATAGAGGCAACATTATAAATAGAGCTCATCCCTCTCCTTTGTAGAGGTTGGCTTACACTTGTCAAGCACACTTTGTAATAGCAATATATACACAAGATCTCTCTCAAACACCTGATTTCGGTCACATTTGCTGTGTTATTTCTTGCATTACTTCAATCGAATAACATTCACACATTAGTGAAACACACAAATATATAGAAAACCACCGATTATCATTGCTTTCGTCGCATCATATCTATATTTATACCTTTCTTTTATCAAGTAGATTGAGGCTTAACCACGTATCTTATACCCACTCACAAATTCAATTGATTATCCAAATTCGGGGTAAACAGTTTGGCGCCCACCGTGGGGCTAAGATAATAGTGGCCTTTTGCCTTGATCTCTGCCTTACCCATCTAAATCAAAAGCACTTTCTGTTCGTATTTGAAAAAAAAAACGGACTAAATGGCTGACAGCGGGCAATCTGGTCACGTCAACAACAACGAAATCGTGGCCGAAAACGATGGAAGCGGCCCACGAGGACCACCGAACCCCATTGACCCTAACCCCATTAATTCGAGGGAGGGCCTCAATCGACAAAACACCGTCGATCAGGAGAATGCCGCCTTGCCGGCCACTGACCTTCTAAATACCCACAATTCTGTCACTTTGTCCCGGGCACAGGACCGGAGAGAACCGAGTGATAATATTGACTTACGTTTGATTTTTGAAATGTTGCAGGAACAAAGAACGGCAATTGCCGAGCAGGGAATCGCAATAGCCCGGCTACAAAACGGGGGGGGGGGGGGGGGGGGGGGGGGGAACAGCGACCCCGGGAAAAACGAGCGGTGTTGCTGAACCCAGAAGGGAGGAGGCACGCGTTATCGAGAGCAATGGATCCGGAGCTGGATCCTCCACCAAGGTTCTAAAAATGCTCGAAACTTTGGCAAAACGGGTAGACTCGACCGAGAAGAGGGTCGAAACATACAACTCTAGGGTGGATCAGATCCCGGGGGCTCCGCCTTTACTGAAGGGACCGGACTCAAAAAGGTACATCCAAAGGCCTTTCCCCCCGAGTGCGGCCCCGAAGCTAATCCCAAAGAGGTTCAAAATGCCGGATATCCAGAAATATGATGGCACAACGGACCCGCACGAGCACGTGACCTCGTACACATGTGCCATAAAGGGTAACGATATGGAGGAGGACGAGATTGAATCGGTACTGTTGAAGAAGTTTCGGGAAACCCTGTCAAAAGGGGCATTGACGTGGTACGACCACCTACCCGAGCATTCGATCACCTCCTTCGAAATGCTCGCCGATGCCTTCATCAAGGTCCACGTCGGTGCCAAAAAGGTACAGGCCCGCAAGGCCGATATCTTCCGAATAACTCAAAGGGACGATGAGTTACTGCGTGAGTTCGTCAGCCGGTTCCAAAGGGAACGGATGGAACTCCCCCCGGTTCCAGAGGAATGGGCCGCGCAAGCTTTCACAAAGGGGCTCAATGTTCTAAGTTCAACAGCTTCGTTCAAATTAAAAGAAAGTTTGCTCGAATACGAGGCTGTCACATGGGCCGATGTCCATAATCGGTATGAGTCCAAGATTCGGGTGGAGGACGATCAATTCGAGCTCCCCCCGGGCCCGGTAAATATGGATAGAAGTTTTGAGAAACCAAGGAAGGGTTACGAAACAAAGGCCGAATCATCGAAGGAAAGGTACCGGCCATACTCCCATTCAGAGAGGCAAAATTTTAGGTCGAAAAAGTCAAGAGAGAGCCCAAGCCGTTTCTCAGGTCGGGGTAGCAAGCGGGGCGAACGCCAGACAAACAGTCGGGGTCTCTCACTCAGGAGCGACGCCGGAAGTTCTGCCGGAAACAAGGGTTTGCCAAAAATATCGGAGTACAACTTCAATGTTAATACTTCGGGCCTCGTCTCGGCCATCGACCGCGTCCCGGATGTAAGATGGCTGAAACCCCTGAGGTCAGATCCGGGTCAGCGGGACCCAAGCTTGGTGTGTGAATACCACGGAACCCATGGTCATAGAACCGAGGATTGTCGCCAGTTGAGAGAGGAGGTAGCCTGGTTGCTGAAGAATGGTCATCTCCGAGAGCTGCTGAGTGAACGAGCCAAAAGTCACTACAAGGAAAGGGAGACCCATCGAAGGACCGAGCCAGAGGAACCCCAGCATACGATCAACATGATAGTTGGTGGCACCGATGAACCTCGAGGGCCCGTAATGAAACGGGTCAAGGTCTCTGTAGTTCGGGAGAAGCGCAGCCGGGATTATGTACCCGAGGGCTCTATCTCTTTCAGCAACGAGGACGCGAAGGGCATCATTCAACCACACAATGATGCATTGGTAATTTCTGTACTTATCTTTAAGACTAAGGTTAAACGTATTTTGATTGACCCAGGTAGCTCGGCCAACATCATCCAGTGGAGAGTAGTCGAACAGCTAGGGCTGCTTGATCAGATCGTATCGGTATCCCGGGTACTCAGCGGGTTCAATATGGCAAGTGAAACCACAAAGGGGGAGATCTCATTGCCTGTAAACGTCGATAGCACCATTCAACAAACGGTGTTCTACGTGATCGAAGGGGACATGAAGTATAATGCATTACTGGGCCGGCCCTGGATACATAGTATGAGGGCCGTGCCCTCAACGCTGCATCAGTTGCTGAAATTCCCCACCCCGAAAGGGATAAAAACCATCAGGGGTGAACAGCCTGCTGCAAGGGAAATGTTCGCAGTAGAGGAAGCGGCGCCTCGGCCTATAGAATCGGTTCAGAAGGAAAAGGGTGTAACCGGAGGAGAGCGCGCCCAATAGCAATCAAAGCACACCGGGTCGGATCCAGTGCATGAGAAGGAGGATTTCGAAGTACCCAGATCGTTTGTCATGCCGGATGACTCGGATGCAAGAAAATCAACTGTAGAGGAGCTGGAGCACATCTTGTTCGAGTACCTACCAGACAGAAAGGTATACCTGGGCACGGGGCTTACCCCGGAGCTCAGGAGCAAGTTAATTGAATTTTTTCAAGCTAACGCTGATTGCTTCGCATGGTCGCATATAGATATGACAGGTATATCACCAGAAGTAGCAACTCACAAGCTTAGCTTGGACGGGAAGTTTTCCCCGGTGAAGCAAAAAAGAAGTCCCATGGTGGAAGCAAAACACGCCTTCGTAAAAGAAGAGGTAACAAAGCTTTTAAAAATAGGTTCTATCCAGGAGGTGAAATACCCGAATTGGCTTGCTAATGTGGTAGTGGTGCCCAAAAAAGGTAATAAATTTCGGATGTGTATCGATTACAAGGATTTAAACAAAGCATGCCTGAATGACTCATTTCCGTTGTCTCACATCGATAGAATGATCGATGCGACGGCCGGACATGAGATGTTAAGTTTTCTCGATGCTTACTCCGGGTATAACCAAATACGGATGCACTCGGGGGATCAAGAGAAAACGCCCTTCATCACCCGGTACGGGACAAACTGCTATAATGTGATGCCATTCGGCCTAAAAAATGCCGGTGCAACTTACCAACGCTTAGTTAACAAGATGTTCGAAGAACAAATAGGAAAAACAATAGAAGTTTACATTGACGATATGGTTGTTAAGTCCCTGGAAACAGAGGACCATTTGAAGCATTTGCAGGAAACCTTCGATATGCTCCGCAAGTATAACATGAAGCTTAACCCGGAAAAATGCGCCTTCGGTGTCCAATCCGGTAAGTTTTTGGATTTCATGGTGTCAAACCGAGGTATTGAAATCAACCCGGACAAAATCAAGGCCATCGAGGATATCGAGGTAGTGAATAACGTCAAAGGAGTACAGAGGCTCACCGGAAGGATAGCGGCGTTGAGTCGCTTCATATCGAGATCTTCGGACAAGAGTCATCGCTTCTTCTCCTTACTGAGGAAAAAGAACGACTCCGTTTGGACACCGGAGTGCCAAGAAGCTCTACAGGAATTGAAGAGGTACTTGTCTAGCCCTCCGTTGCTGCACACACCGAAGGTGGACGAGCCGCTCTTTCTCTACCTTGCTGTCTCCGAGATAGCGGTAAGTGACGTCTTGGTCCGAGAAGAATCAGGTACACAATTCCCTATCTATTACGTGAGTAGAACTTTGGGGGATGCGGAGACCCGTTATCCCCATTTGAAAAAATTGGCATTGGCATTGGTGAGTGCTTCTAGAAAGCTCAAGCTGTCACGACCCAACCCCGTAGGCCGTGACTAGTGCCCGATCTGGGCACCCGAACCCCTCTATTAAATATTATCTCAAATTCTATCAACTCATTCTAGTATATGGCGAAAGCCGACAAGGCTTTATTTCAAATTTAGGTAATTTCCAGAAAAATTTCGGCAGAGTTTCCTTTGTTTTACGGACTATCCAATATACCCTGCACGCAGAAAATACCAACGAAAGCCACACATGGCTAACCAAGCAATATATAAACATATGCGGACCGGCCGCCTCGGCGTATAGGGTCGCCCAAACAACATATGCGGACCGGCCGCCTCGGCGTATGTGATCGCCCAAACGACATGTACATACATTCATACAGAAAGACCCTAACCCACAAACATGTCCACAGACCTCTAAACAGACCGACAGAATCATATGACGGGACAGGGCCCCGCCGTACCCATGAACGAATATATACAAATGCACTAATAAATATATATACCAAAAGTATAAGCTCCGGAAAGAGAGGAGCACTCCGAATAGCAGAAAGGGTGTCCTAAACAGGTGGATCACCAGGCTGTGCGTCTGTACCTGCGGGCATGAAACGCAGCCCCCGGAGAAGGGGGTCAGTACGAAATATGTACTGAGTATGCAAAGCAGAAGGTACAGAAATAAATCTGAATAATAATCGAATCAGATATATAGAAAATAATACATATCAAAATGTTTATTTCCAAAGTATAAATTATGCATAGGGCACTGGAAAATGTGGTCGCCCGCCTGTCGATGGCGCCACAACACAGCATAACACCAGAAAGTTTCAAATCTCCGAATCCCCGTCACACATCACAACACAGCATAACGCCAAACATAAGTGGAACCCGGCCCTCGAGCGAGGAGCACGGTGAACCATAAACACAGCATAACACCGGAATGTATCAAAAAGCGCACGACAACAGAACCGGCCCGGGAACCGGCGAACGATATCATAGTAGGCACGAGCGAAGTAGTGACGAATCATATGCATAAAATCATTATTATAAATCCGAAGGATAAGTAAAATAGTCATATTCGAAATCGGAATGATAATTATCACTTTTTGATTCAAAGTTGTCGAATTTACATAAAGGGCGTCGCGGGACCCACAGACGAGTATAGACCCGAACTGAGCCCGTCTATGAAAAACATACTCATTTTATATCATACAAACTCCTACGAAAATTTCAAAGCAATCCGAGCTTTTCTGAGGAAATTATGGGCGTTTGAAGTTTTGAAATCGCTAAAGAATGAACTTTAAAACAAAAATCAGCTTTCATGTAATCTTTACAAATTATGGATTCCAAGAACATAAGGATCAATGTTTTTCCATGACAAGGCAAGGATGCCAAAGAACAAATGCGATTCATAAACATGCTCGGATTGTGAGAATAGAGTTTCCTCGAGGCTTATATCATAGCCTATTTTAACTAAGGCATGCCGAAGAAGGAGGATTACTTTACATACCTCGTACGCACTCCAAGCGAATCAATCTAAAGCTAATCCAAATCTACGCCTCGGGCTCCCCAAGGTCTACAAATACGCCAACGAATACCAAACATTAGCTAAGGGCACTTAAGCCATTCATTCCAACTATTCATTAAATTTTACAGAAAATTCGGCAGCATTTCCCCTATAAATAGGCCATCCCGAGAATTTAACTCGCTCAAAATCAACAACAACAACAACAACAACAACAACCAACCTAGCAACATCGATAATCAATTCGAAAGGCAAAATAACAATAGTAACTTTCTTTTACATCATTCAACAACTTTCCAACTATTCGTTTCAACGGCTTACATTCAAGCCACAATATAGCTCATACATTCAATTGTCAACCCGAATTCTTACCAACAACATTCAAGAACTTTCTAAACAGTTTACATAATTTTTCCAACAATCCAATAATTTAATCCAATGTGGCCGAAAACAGCCCCAAACCGAGAGCAGCCCCCTATGCCACACTTCTCAACTTCTATTCATGATTTGTGTCAACAATCCACAATGTAACGATATAATTCTCATAAATATACAAATTACGTCAAACGCACAATAAGCCTCAAATCAGTCCGCAACAATTCACCATATCATTTTGGGACATTAAACTCTCATTTCCAACATAAAAGTCATCACAACAACCATTAAAACGCTAAGCGACATTAGTGTTCTTTGGCATATAGCATGACCCATATTCATCTATCACTACACATATACATATATTGATGATTCTTAGCCATCCTACACACTACAACAATTTAACTCGCTGCAAGGAATTTATTCAACACCCAATCAAAATACCCATTTACACGGCTAACTTCAAACCCACCATATCTCACAAATTTCACCCATATTAACATACTGCAACAAGCATATAACACTCACAACTCATAAAACAAGAGAAATTCTTACCTTTCTTCTTCAATCCCACAAATAGTTAGGGTTTGTGATCTTGCCAAACGGATGATTTGATCGCCCCAACAACACTTCCACACTACTTAGGGACCTCAAAATAGTGGGTTTACACCAAAGAAATAATTTTGGGATGGCTTGAATTGGATTTGTTTTTTTTTTTTGTTCTTGGCCGTGTGGTTGAAGTTGTTCTTCAACTTCTTGCTCTTTTTTTTTTTTGATGGAATGGTAGAAAAGATGACTACTTGGTCATCTTTTGTGCTTATATGAATATTGTCCAAGTGTCCATGGCCCACACATGGGGTGGACCAATTAAAATTGGCCACACAATGTGTGGGACCAATTCCCATTTACATGGCCACCAAGGAATTTTTTTTTTTTTGCACAACATTTTAATTCCAATTTTATGAATTGTAGTCCCAATTTTCCCTAAGTGTTCAATGCCATCAATTTCATACATGACTTATATCTCAAATTAAAATCAAATGGTCAAAAGTCCCGACTTCAAATCCCGGAATAATCTTGGCCTTAAATTATCATAGTTAATCCGGGTTGTTCCAATGTATAAAAATACGGGACGTAACATCCTCCCCCCTTTAAGAACATTCGTCCTCGAATGTTGGATTAATGCTACGGATCTTACTCAAATTCGAGGGAGTTTCTTTTATAGCCATCATATACGAATGATTCACAAATCAATATAGTCAAACATAGAAATTGGATTACCTGAAGGTACTGGAAATAGGTGAGGATACTTTTTCTTCATCTGCTCCTCAGCTTCCCAGGTCATTTCCTCTCGGTTATTATTCCGCCACAGCACTTTAACAGAAGCCATATCTTTGTTCCGCAACCTTTTTACCTGGCGATCCAATATGGCTATAGGCTGCTCCTCATAAGATAGCTCCTCGGTGACCTGAATATCATCTACAGGAAAGACTCTGGAAGGGTCACCAATACACTTACGAAGCATAGAAACATGAAATACCAGGTGTACCGTTCCCAAGTCAGCTGGCAAATCTAATTCGTAGGCCACCTTGCCTATTTTGCGAATAATCAGATAGGGCCCAATATATCTCGGACTGAGCTTTCCTTTCTTGCCAAATCGCATAACACCTTTCATCGGTGACACTTTCAGGAACACCCAATCGCCAATCTGAAACTCTAACGGTCGACGTCGCTTATCGGCATAAGATTTCTGTCGGCTCTGGGCTGCCAACAATCTTTCTCGAATAAGTTTCACCTTATCCACGGCCTGCTGGACCACATCTGGGCCAATCAACTCAGTCTCCCCAACATCAAACCAACCGATCGGTGATCTACACTTCCTGCCATACAAAGCCTCATATGGTGCCATCTGAATACTGGAGTGGTAGCTGTTATTATACGCAAACTCAACAAGCGGTAAATGGTCGTCCCAGCTACCCCTGAAATCAATAACACAGGCACGCAACATATCTTCCAATGTCTGAATAGTGCGCTCGGCCTGTCCGTCGGACTGGGGATGGAAGGCTGTACTCAGGCTCACCTGGGTCCCCAATCCCTCCTGAAACGATCTCCAGAACTTAGCTGTAAACTGGGCACCTCTATCAGAAATAACAGACACAGGAACTCCATGAAGTCGTACAATCTCCCTGACATAAAGCCTGGCATAATCCTCAGCTGAATAGGTGGTCCGAATCGGAAGAAAATGGGCTGATTTCGTCAGCCGATCAACAATAACCCAAATAGAATCATACCTCCGTGGAGTGCGAGGTAGACCTGTAATAAAGTTCATATTAATGATCTCCCACTTCCACGTCGGTATCTCCATCTCCTGCAATAGCCCACCGGGCTTCTGGTGCTCAATCTTAACCTGTTGGCAATTTGGACACTGAGCAACGAACTTTGTTATATCTCTTTTCATACCGTCCCACCAATATAGGCATCTGATATCATGGTACATCTTCGTCGACCCTGGGTGAACAGAATATCGGGCGTAATGTGCCTCGCCCATAACCTGTCGCCGCAACCCTTCAACGTCAGGTACACACAATCTGCCTCTGTGAAATAACACTCCATTAGGTGAAATCTCAAACAGAGTCTTCTTCTGTGCCAGCGTTGCGTCTCTGTACTTTGCCAGAATAGGATCCTCATACTGATGCCGCTTAATATCTTCTGTAATAGAGGACTCAGCAATACCTCGAACAGAAACCCCAACATCTCCAGAAGCAGCCAAGCGAACTCCAAGACTAGCCAACTGATGAATATCGCGAACCATTTCTTTACTCTCTGATGGCACGTCTGCTAGGCTTCCCATAGACTTGCGGCTGAGTGCATCCGCCACAACATTAGCTTTCCCAGGATGGTAGAGAATGTCAACATCATAATCTTTGAGCAACTCTAACCACCTCCGCTGCCGCAAGTTCAGCTCCTTTTGCCTAAAGATGTACTGAAGGCTCTTATGATCTGTATAAATGTCAACGTGAACCCCATATAAATAATGTCTCCACATCTTCAAAGCATGAATGACCGCGGCCAGCTCCAAATCGTGAGTAGGATAATTCTTTTCATGTTTTCTGAGCTGCCGGGAAGCATAAGCTATCACCCTGCCGTGCTGCATCAACACACATCCCAAACCAATACCAGAGGCATCACAATAAATCACATACCCATCTGGACCCTCCGGAAGAGTCAGGACTGGAGCCGTAGTCAACTTCTCTTTCAGCAACTGGAAGCTACGCTCGCAAGCATCTGACCACTGAAACTTAGCTCCCTTCTGAGTCAGCCTTGTCAAAGGCGCTGAAATGGAAGCAAACTTCTACACGAATCTCCGATAATAACCAGCCAATCCTAGAAAGCTACGCACCTCTGTCGGCGTCGTAGGTCTAGGCCAATTCTTTACGGCCTCGATCTTCTGGGTATCCACCCGGACGCCATCAGCCCCAATAATATGTCCCAGAAATGCCACTGAAGATAACCAGAATTCACACTTAGAAAATTTAGCATATAATTCCTAGTGCCGAAGTGTGCCAAGTACCGTCCTCAAATGGTCCGCATGCTTTGCCTCTGACCGAGAATAAACCAGAATATCATCGATAAATACGATCACAAACATATCTAAGAACGGTCTGAATACCCGATTCATCAGGTCCATAAATACTGCTGGGGCATTTGTCAGCCCAAAAGACATAACTCTGAACTCATAGTGCCCATATCGGGTCCTGAATGTTGTCTTGGGAATATCAGCCTCTCGTACCCGTACCTGATGGTAACCCGATCGCAGGTCTATCTTCGAGAAGTACCTCGCACCCTGCAGCTGATCAAACAAATCATCAATCCTGGGGAGGGGATATTTATTCTTGATGGTTACCTTATTCAACTGCCGATAATCAATGCACATCCGCAGCGAGCCGTCTTTCTTCCTCACAAATAATACCGGAGCTCCCCAGGGTGACGCACTAGGCCGAATGAAACCCTTCTCCAATAAATCTCTCAGCTGCTCTTTCAATTCTTTCAGTTCTGCAGATGCCATTCTGTACGGAGGAATAGAGATAGGCTGAGTGTCTGGCAACAGATCAATAGCAAACTCTATCTCCCGTTCGGGAGGAAGACCCGGAAGCTCATCTGGGAATACATCTACAAATTCATTAACCACTGGGACTGACTGAAGAGTCGGTGCCTCTGCCTCTAAATCATGAACACGGACCAGATGATAAATATACCCCTTTCTGATCATTTTCTCAGCCTTGAGGTATGAAATAAACTTACCCCTCAGCGATACTGTATTACCTGCCCACTCTATAACTGGCTCCCCTGGGAATTGGAATCGGACTATCTTCTTTTGACAATCAACATTAGCATAGCAAGAAGCTAGCCAATCCATACCCATAATCACGTCAAACTCGATCATATCTAACTCTACCAAATCCGCCTTAGTGCAGCGGCCACAGATAATCACGGAACAATCTCTATAAATCTGACTGGCTATAACAGAATCCCCTACTGGTGTAGCTACCTCAAAAGGCTCTATCGATTTGGATTCTATCCTAATTTTATCAGCAACGAGTGGAGATATAAATGATAATGTAGAACCAGGATCAATCAATGCATACACATCACGAGAGAAAACCAGTAATATACCTGTGACGACATTAGGCGAAGCCTCCTGGTCCTGTCTGCTGGCTAAGGCATAAATGCGGTTCGAAGGACCGCTAGAACCCGAAGCTCCGCCACGACCCCTGCCGCGGCCTGCTGGTGCTGGAGTACCTCGCCCCGCAGGGCGCATCGCTACCGAGGCTGAAGATGAACCACCGGCTGACCCGGTAGACTGAGCTGAACTGCCTGTACCACCTCTAGCCGGACAGTCTCTCATCTGATGGCCCTGACGGCCGCACACAAAGCATGCACCCGTAGCTCGGAAACACTCTCCCGGGTGCTGTCTCCCACAGTAGGAACACAAAGGTCTGGGTGGCCTCATCTGACTGCTGGAACCTCTGTCCAACTGTGAACCTGAAGCCCTGGAGCTCGGGCCTGCCCCTGAATATCTGGCACCCTCAGATCTCCTGCCGGTAAACTGTGGGGGTGTACCCCGGCCTGACGGAGGAGGATGTCTGCCTGACTGCTGCTGCTGAGGTTGTCCGCCTCGAGAATCTCCAGAATAACCTGCGAATCTGGCCCTCTTGGGCGGCCTCCTGTCCCGATCTCTGCTAGAATAATCAGCTCTATGTCGGTCCTCCATACCCAGGGCATAAGCCTGTAGTCGGGCAATATCCATGTCTGCCTGCAATGCCACCGCCATACAGCCATCAATCAAATAGCGGTCTAACCCCATCACGTATCTGTGCATCCGATCGGCCATATCTGCTACTATGGCAGGTGCATACCGGGCCAAAGAATCAAACTCCATATTATACTCACGGACGCTCCGACCCCTCTGCTGCAGATGCAAAAATCGGTCAACCCGCGCCCGCCGTAACTCTGGGGGCAAAAAGTGGTGAGTGAAAGCAGTCACGAACTCGTCCCAAGTAGCTGGGGTAGCACCCTCACCCCTGGATAGCTCCCATGACTCATACCAGTGAGCAGCAACATCCCGTAGTCTATGCGAAGCCAACTCAACAGACTCAGTCTCTGAAGCCCTGACCAAATCTAGTGAGCGCCGCATCCCCCGAATAAAGTCATGGGGGTCCTCGTCGGGCTTAGACCCGTAAAACTCTGGAGGGCCACATAATAGAAACTCTCGAACCCTCAGGCTGTCACGCCTATCGTCATCATCATCATCTCTCCGCCCGCGTCTGCGAGCCTGTCCCGCTACCAGAGTGGTCAATAACTGCACAGCCTCTCTCAGTGTCCTGTCCTCCGCCCCTTGCTGAGGAGCTGGAGGCGCGGGAGCTGAAGCCCCTGGAGCTAATGGTGAAGCTTCTCCAGACTCCTCTGACGATGAAGACGTAGCAGAGTCGGCTGGCCGGGACGTAATATCACGCATCATCTGAGCAAGGGTCCGAGTACCCTTCTGAGCCCGGCTGGTCTCTCCTACTACGCCCTTTTTCTTCTGGGCGGCCGTCGCCTTTTTCGGAGGCATCACTGAAAGAAAAACAACAACAGATCAAAACAGAATCATCCTAATAGCACAGTTCTATCGCACGATCTAAGATCAGAAGAAAAGACAACATCCTAAATGTCCTGTAGCCTCCTGTTTATAGATGTGGTGCACAACACACCGATAAACAAGACTCTACTAGACACGATCTGTGGACACTCCGAGGACAAACCGCTCTGATACCACTTCTGTCACGACCCAACCCCGTAGGCCGTGACTAGTGCCCGATCTGGGCACCCGAACCCCTCTATTAAATATTATCTCAAATTCTATCAACTCATTCTAGTATATGGCGAAAGCCGACAAGGCTTTATTTCAAATTTAAGTAATTTCCAGAAAAATTTCGGCAGAGTTTCCTTTGTTTTACGGACTATCCAATATACCCTGCACGCAGAAAATACCAACGAAAGCCACACATGGCTAACCAAGCAATATATAAACATATGCGGACCGGCCGCCTCGGCGTATAGGGTCGCCCAAACAACATATGCGGACCGGCCGCCTCGGCGTATGTGATCGCCCAAACGACATGTACATACATTCATACAGAAAGACCCTAACCCACAAACATGTCCACAGACCTCTAAACAGACCGACAGAATCATATGACGGGACAGGGCCCCGCCGTACCCATGAACGAATATATACAAATGCACTAATAAATATATATACCAAAAGTATAAGCTCCGGAAAGAGAGGAGCACTCCGAATAGCAGAAAGGGTGTCCTAAACAGGTGGATCACCAGGCTGTGCGTCTGTACCTGCGGGCATGAAACGCAGCCCCCGGAGAAGGGGGTCAGTACGAAATATGTACTGAGTATGCAAAGCAGAAGGTACAGAAATAAATCTGAATAATAATCGAATCAGATATATAGAAAATAATACATATCAAAATGTTTATTTCCAAAGTATAAATTATGCATAGGGCACTGGAAAATGTGGTCGCCCGCCTGTCGATGGCGCCACAACACAGCATAACACCAGAAAGTTTCAAATCTCCGAATCCCCGTCACACATCACAACACAGCATAACGCCAAACATAAGTGGAACCCGGCCCTCGAGCGAGGAGCACGGTGAACCATAAACACAGCATAACACCGGAATGTATCAAAAAGCGCACGACAACAGAACCGGCCCGGGAACCGGCGAACGATATCATAGTAGGCACGAGCGGAGTAGTGAGGAATCATATGCATAAAATCATTATTATAAATCCGAAGGATAAGTAAAATAGTCATATTCGAAATCGGAATGATAATTATCACTTTTTGATTCAAAGTTGTCGAATTTACATAAAGGGCGTCGCGGGACCCACGGATGAGTATAGACCCGAACTGAGCCCGTCTATGAAAAACATACTCATTTTATATCATACAAACTCCTACGAAAATTTCAAAGCAATCCGAGCTTTTCTGAGGAAATTATGGGCGTTTGAAGTTTTGAAATCGCTAAAGAATGAACTTTAAAACAAAAATCAGCTTTCATGTAATCTTTACAAATTATGGATTCCAAGAACATAAGGATCAATGTTTTGCCATGACAAGGCAAGGATGCCAAAGAACAAATGCGATTCATAAACATGCTCGGATTGTGAGAATAGAGTTTCCTCGAGGCTTATATCATAGCCTAGTTTAACTAAGGCATGCCGAAGAAGGAGGATTCTAAAGCTAATCCAAATCTACGCCTCGGGCTCCCCAAGGTCTACAAATACGCCAACGAATACCAAACATTAGCTAAGGGCACTTAAGCCATTCATTCCAACTATTCATTAAATTTTACAGAAAATTCGGCAGCATTTCCCCTATAAATAGGCCATCCCGAGAATTTAACTCGCTCAAAATCAACAACAACAACAACAACAACAACAACCAACCTAGCAACATCGATAATCAATTCGAAAGGCAAAATAACAATAGTAACTTTCTTTTACATCATTCAACAACTTTCCAACTATTCGTTTCAACGGCTTACATTCAAGCCACAATATAGCTCATACATTCAATTGTCAACCCGAATTCTTACCAACAACATTCAAGAACTTTCTAAACAGTTTACATAATTTTTCCAACAATCCAATAATTTAATCCAATGTGGCCGAAAACAGCCCCAAACCGAGAGCAACCCCCTATGCCACACTTCTCAACTTCTATTCATGATTTGTGTCAACAATCCACAATGTAACGATATAATTCTCATAAATATACAAATTACGTCAAACGCACAATAAGCCTCAAATCAGTCCGCAACAATTCACCATATCATTTTGGGACATTAAACTCTCATTTCCAACATAAAAGTCATCACAACAACCATTAAAACGCTAAGCGACATTAGTGTTCTTTGGCATATAGCATGACCCATATTCATCTATCACTACACATATACATATATTGATGATTCTTAGCCATCCTACACACTACAACAATTTAACTCGCTGCAAGGAATTTATTCAACACCCAATCAAAATACCCATTTACACGGCTAACTTCAAACCCACCATATCTCACAAATTTCACCCATATTAACATACTGCAACAAGCATATAACACTCACAACTCATAAAACAAGAGAAATTCTTACCTTTCTTCTTCAATCCCACAAATAGTTAGGGTTTGTGATCTTGCCAAACGGATGATTTGATCGCCCCAACAACACTTCCACACTACTTAGGGACCTCAAAATAGTGGGTTTACACCAAAGAAATAATTTTGGGATGGCTTGAATTGGATTTGTTTTTTTTTTTTTGTTCTTGGCCGTGTGGTTGAAGTTGTTCTTCAACTTCTTGCTCTTTTTTTTTTTGATGGAATGGTAGAAAAGATGACTACTTGGTCATCTTTTGTGCTTATATGAATATTGTCCAAGTGTCCATGGCCCACACATGGGGTGGACCAATTAAAATTGGCCACACAATGTGTGGGACCAATTCCCATTTACATGGCCACCAAGGAATTTTTTTTTTTTTGCACAACATTTTAATTCCAATTTTATGAATTGTAGTCCCAATTTTCCCTAAGTGTTCAATGCCATCAATTTCATACATGACTTATATCTCAAATTAAAATCAAATGGTCAAAAGTCCCGACTTCAAATCCCGGAATAATCTTGGCCTTAAATTATCATAGTTAATCCGGGTTGTTCCAATGTATAAAAATACGGGACGTAACACAAGCCCTATTTTCAATGTCATCCCATATGTGTAGTAACTACTTACCCTCTGAAAAATATCATGCATAAACCGGAATTGTCCGGTAGGTTAACCAAATGGGCTGTAGAAATTAACGGTTATGATATCGAGAATAAACCTCGAATGGCCATCAAATTCCAGATCTTGGCCGATTTCGTGGCAGATTTTACCCCGGCTATGATCCCCGAGGTCGAGAGAGAGCTTCTGCTGACCTCGGGAAAGGCCTCGGGCGTTTGGTCTCTACATACGGACGGAGCGTCGAACCTCAAAGGTTCCGGGCTAAGGATCGTCCTTAGGACCCCGGCCGGGGATGCCATTCGACAGTCCATTAGAACTGCTAAATTGACTAACAATAAAGCCGAGTATAAGGCTATGATTGCAGGTTTGGAATTGGCTCGAAGTATGGGGGCCGAAATAATCAAGCCAAAATGTGATTCGCTTTTGGTCGTGAACCAGGTGAACGACGTCTTCGAGGTCAAAGACGAACGGATGCAGAGGTATCATGAAAAAACCCAAGTGGTACTTCATCGATTTAGAGAATGGACCATGCAGCATATACCGAGGGAGCAGAACAGCGAGGCCGATGCATTGGCAAATTTGGGATCCTCAGTCGAAGGGGAGGAAATCAACCCCGGGGCGACGGTGCACTTGTCAAACACTGCCATAGAAAACGGACACGCTGAAATAAACACTATGGGTTTAACTTGGGATTGGCGCAACAAATTCATCGACTACTTGCGTGATGGTAAGCTCCCAAACGACCCAAAGGAATCACGGTCACTAAGGACCAAGGCCGCCCGCTTTTGCTTGGTAAAAGGCCAATTGTATCGACGCTCTTTCCTCGGCCCCCTGGCTAAGTGTTTGGGCCCCGGTGAAATGAAATACGTGATGAGAGAGGTACACGAAGGAACTTGTGGCAACCACTCCGGTGCGAAAGCTCTGGTCCGAAAAATTATCAGGGCCGGTTATTACTAGAACCGGATAGACGAAGACTCGAAAATTTTTGTCCGAAAATGTGACGGGTGTCAGAAACAGGCTCCGATGATTCACCAGCCCGGAGAGTTTCTCCATTCGGTGGTCTCACATTGGCCTTTCATGAAGTGGGGAATGGACATCGTGGGCCCGTTACCCTGGGCACCAGGTAAGGCTCGATTCATTTTGTTTATGACTGATTATTTCTCTAAGTGGGTGGAAGCGCAGACCTTTGAAAAAATCAGAGAAAAGGAAGTCATTGACTTCATATGGGATCACATCATCTGTCATTTCGGCATCCCCGCCGAGATAACTTGTGATAACGGCCCTCAGTTCGTGGGTGCCAAGGTTAGCAATTTCCTCGAGGGATTGAAAATCAAGAAAATTGTATCAACCCCGTATCACCCGTGTGCAAACGGGCAGGCGGAATCCACCAACAAGACGATAATCCAAAATCTGAGGAAAAGACTTGAAGCATCAAAGCACCATTGGAGAGAAATATTGCCGGAAGTGTTGTGGGCTTACAGAACCACGTCCAAATCAAGCACGAGGGAGACCCCATTCTCATTGGTTTACGGGGCCGAAGCCCTTATCCCTATGGAAGCTGGCGAACCAACTCTCCGGTTCAGGTATACCACCGAGGAATCAAACGAGGAGGCCATGGCTGTGAAGCTCGACCTCACAGATGAACTACGAGAAAACGCGTTGGTCCGTATTGCAGCCCAGAAACAGAGAATGGAAAGATACTACAATCGAAGAGCCAATTTTCGACACTTCCAAGTCGGGGAATTGGTGCTTCGAAAAGTTACCTTACACACCAAGAACCCCAACGAGGGAAAGTTGGGTCCAAACTGGGAAGGCCCGTATAAGATAACCGGGATAACGGGCAAGGGGTCGTACCAGTTGGAGTCCATGGACGGGCAGCGGTTGCGTAATAACTGGAATATGGCTCATCTGAAAAGATATTACTGCTAAGGTATGGGCTCCCCGTGTTCTCCTGTTAACCTTTGTCTTTTGCAGGGAGTCAAGAACGGGATAAAATTAGAGTTTAGGCCTGAAAACACGTGTTACACTTTTTTCCTTAGTACGGTTTTGTCCCAAAATGGGTTTTCCGACAAGGTTTTTAATGAGACAACCAGTACAACGTGTTACTTGACAAAAATAAAGGGTGAACGCCCGGGCCAGCGAGGTCACGCCCTCCGAGTGGGGACTTAATAGCACTCACCCGACCTTGCAGCTCGGATAAGTGCTAGGGGAATACTATGCCCACATCGAAGATCACCCCGGTCAAAGAAGACGAAGAAACTCAACACTTGCCAAGGCAAAATTATCACGGCCATCGGCCATAGCCTTCGATGTAAGGACCAAACGATCATAATGAATCGTGTCCCATTTAGTATTTGCTACGACAAAGGCAAAAGGAATGAAAATTATCATGTGAACAAATATTTGGCAAGTAAATGGGCGTTATCCCGGTGATAACAGTCGTATTTCGACACTGCTTCATTCGCACGCCCTATACCGGGCACAATGGTCGAAATTCGACAAAGGCAACGAGGTCATAGCGAACCGAGCCAGGTAAGAATAAAAAATTTGACTAAGGCAACGAGTTCATAATGATCTGAGCCAAAATTTAGCCAAGGCCGAAGAAATACCGGCCCTAAAATATTGCCAAAAAAATACCGGCCCTAAGGAAATGCCTATCGTGTTTCGGAGACATCTGAATTCACAACGCATCGGGTAAGTCCTACGGGTACGGTGAACTAACAACCACGAGCCAGCTCGCCCTCGAAACGGACCAACACTTCCGGCAAAAGTAATGTCAAACATTCAAACAAGGAAACCAGAAAGAGGCATTTTTCATTTACACAAAGGGATGTTTTTTACATCGAAAAATCAAAGTCCCACAGAGGCAAAAAATAAAATAAAAGCCAAGTTCAGGCCCTAATCTACTTGGAATGGCTGGAACCGGAGCGCTCAGACTCTGTCCGCTCGGAGTCATCGGAGTCAGAACCAAGAGTATCCTTAGCCTCTCCTTCGACCCTTTTAGCCTTGGCAATAAGGGCCGGAAGATCGGTGAAGCCATGCTCGGCTTGCTCGAGAGTAATCCTCCGAGACTTCCACTTCTCGTATTCAGCAACAATAGTAGTCTGAGCCTCGGCGGCCTCGACACTCTTCAGAGCCTCGTCCAAATCAGCCTCGGCCTGGGCCAACTTCGCTGCTAGGGCATCCCGAGCCTCCCCAAGAACATTCTGCATCTGGATGGCCAATTGAAGCTCGGTCTGGAAGGTGTCATTTGCATCGGTCGTTACCTTAAGTTCGTTCTTCAGGTCATCGTATATCCGGGCCCTACTCTCCGCTTTCTCTTCGAACACCCTAGCACGCTCCTCATACCGGGCACTCTTAGATTCGAGGACCCGGTTCCTCTCGGCCAAGCTGGAAGCATCCGACTTCACCAGATCCAGCTCCTCCCGGAGCTGGGAGAAAGCGGTCTCAAGCTCACCGAGCCTCGAGGAAATTTGAGCGTTATCCCGGTTAAGGCCGATATTCTCAGCTTCGAGGCTCCGATTGTATTCGGTCATGGCGACCAGCTCACTCCAAAGCTGACGGTTCTCGGCCTTCGCTGCGTCAAGCTCGGGCTGAACATTGTAAAGAGCGACTGCTCGACTCAGCTCCTCCTCCTTCTCCCGAAGAAGATGCACATACTTCTCCGTTTCCCGGCCCTGGGCGTCTAATTGGCCCTTAAGATCATCCATCTCCTGCTGGGCGCGGACGAAGGCCTCGTTGACAAGCACCACACTCTGCAAAAGAAAGCAAGTTAAAAATTTGAACGAGACAGGGTTAAAATTCTTAGTAAAGGTGTGCAGAGACGGCTTAAAATCCTACCCGGTTGCCCGCATGCATACCCTCGTTGATAAGGCATTGCCAGGTGACCCCGGTCATCTTTCGCTTGTCCGAATCTGAGACAAGAGGCCTCAGGTAACTCGCTATGCCCACCGGGCGAGAAAGGAAGCTGCAGTCCTCGGGGACGGTGACCACGACCGATTTGGTTCTCCTCGGTTCCACGCTCGGCGCCGGAAAAATACGCACCAAGATGTCACTGGCCCCAGATTCGGAGGACCGGTTGGCCGACCTCGTGGCCCGAGGGATAGGGAGATGCCCGAATCCCGCAGCTTCGCCGGTAGCGGGAGGGGTGCCCGAGAACATATTGTCAAACACATCAGGCCTCGGAGCCGGAGTAGAGGAACTTGGTGCAGCCTCAATATCTTCGGCAAAGCTCGGGGGTTCTGCAGTTGCAGTAGGTTCATGCTCGGGCGTCAGATCAAGGTCAACGGGGACTTCGATCTCCGGTTCTGGCCAGGTCTTTTGACCGAGTTCAGCAGCGGCCGCCTCCCCGGACCTCCTTATCCTTTGCAGGGGAGCTTCTTCAAAAGAAGTTTCACCTGTAATGTCGACAAAGTCAATCGACCTTAGAGGAGCCGGGGAAAGAATTTCTTCCGCACCTGTTTGTGAGACCGGAACCAGGAGTCCTTCAGCAGCGGAAGGAAGAGGTGAAATGGCAACAGCCTCCGCAGGGATCAGAGCAACGGGGGAATCAGCATCAACTCTCCGAATAATGATGTCGGGCTCTGCTTCATCCCGTGAGGTCCGGGCGATGCTCCTCGCCCTCTTTTTCGACTTTTGCCCTCTATCCGAGGGCCTCTTTCTTTTAGCAGCAGCAGCAGCAAGGGCACGGGACGCACCCGCTGAGTCGAACTCAGATGCCGACGCGGTGGGTTCGGCGCCCGACTCCGGTCTTGGATCCACCGAGCCCTTGGGCAAGCCTGAAAGTCGAAGGAACAATGAGTACGGATAATGAAAAATGCAGTGAACACAGGTAAAAGCAAAGCATTACCGTGGTTTTGGGCGACCCATCGGCCGCATGATAGGTGGGCCCATGTCCGGTTGTCATGGTCATACTGGCTGAGGAGCGACGTGACCCATTCATTTAGGTTACGGACGGCCGGAGGAATGTATCCGTTGGCTAATAAAAATAAGAAAAGCAGTGAGAAAATAAGACCGAAGAATGACAAAACATACAAAGGCAATAACTCGAAGTTCAGGCTTACGCTTGTTATTCCACTCTTCCGGGAAAGGCATGAAATCATTCGAAATGATGTCCGAGGTCCTCACTCGGACGAACCATTCCAACCAGCCTCGGTCCCTGTCTTCATCCATCTTAAAAAAAAAGGGGTTCCGGCTGCGTTTTGCTAATTTTATCACGCCGCCCCGGAATAGCCTCGGGGAGTATAGACGTATAAAGTGGGCCAACGTGAACTCTTTCTCGGCATTATTGGCCAGTAGCCGAAGACACGCCATGACCCTCCAAACAATCGGGCCGATTTGGGCCAAGATCACACCGTATGTCCGACACATGTCTAGGATGACCGGGTCGATCGGAGGGTCGAGTTTGAGAGTGAAGGGGTAGGTGTAAACGTTCAAAAAGCCTTTCCGATGGTCGGTAACTGAACCGAACGTGTATTCCACCCGCAGTCAGCCCGGACCAGGTCGAGCTTATCCTTGGTAATGGAGGAGGGGTATCGCCTCACATCGAATCCCCTGTCAGCCACCGACGAAGGTTTTTCAACCTCGAGGTCTTTGCTGAAGTTGAATTTGGCCGGTATAATATCCGAGGATATAGGCTCGAAGGAGCTCTTTGCTTTAACCGGAGATACGGTCTTGGTTCCTGGGGATGAAACCGAGGGAATGTCATGGGAAGTGGTTTCAGACATTTCGAAATGTGAAAAGAAGAAGTTGAATAGATTCAAAAGAGGGGCTACAGAAAACAGAGGGCAATAGAGGAACAGACAATGTGGAAGAACTCAGAAAACGAGAATCAATGGTGGACAACAGCAGTTCAGTGTAGAGAATGGAGCAGAATTGTCTCCTTTTGCGTAGAGTAGACAACGAATTAGCAACAAACTCGATCTGGAAGGAGAGCAGATGTGATGAAAAGGAATAAGCGAAGAGCAGAAATCTAAAGCAGAGAGGAAATAGGTTGAAGATTTGAAGGGTGCTGAAATGGAGAAATGAAGGGTTAAGAGGACGTTTTATAGTTTTGGGAGTTTTTGCGGTTACGGTTTTCGGCCAATCCGGGAGTGCCACGTGCCCCCATAATTAATGAGAAGTGACTCGAAACGACGTGCGTGCGACGGTTGTCAGAGAGGACCATCCGGGACAGGACACGTGGCCGCTGAAAAGGGAGTTGTGACGCAACCGCTCCCGCCAAAATGAATAGATAACAACGAGCTAACGGGGTCACCGATTTCGTGATTCATCCACTTCCCGATTACCCCGATAGATCGGTGACCCGGGAATTGTGGGGACTATCTGTATACGGTAAAAATCGGGTATAAGTCAAAACCGGTGATACGGGGAACAGAAGGAAGGAGGTCACAAGAACATAGATGAAGATTTTCATTCTGAACCGGAGGAACGGTCGGACCGGAGGATCGCCCGGACCGGAGCCAAGCGAGGGGCCGATTGGTCCGGCTTCTTCATCATCGGTCGGTCGAGGCCGTTAGTCCCAATATCCGTGGCTATTGGTCCGGTAGAGCCGTTGCGCGTGAGCTACGCGTCGGTAGCGTCCTGTCATGGTCAACCACTAACCATGCGTGTGTCAGACCGTACGGTCAACCTAACCCACTCAGAGCTGTCCTTCCTCTTGTTTTTTAATGATTTGTATTGTATGAAACCCATAGAGGCAACACTATAAATAGAGCTCATCCCTCTCCTTTGTAGAGGTTGGCTTACACTTGTCAAACACACTTTGTAATAGCAATATATACACAAGATCTCTCTCAAACACCTGATTTCGGTCACATTTGTTGTGTTATTTCTTGCATTACTTCAATCGAATGACATTCACACATTAGTGAAACACACAAATATATAGCAAACCACCGATTATCATTGCTTTCGTCGCATCATATCTATATTTATACCTTTCTTTTATCAAGTAGATTGAGGCTTAACCACGCATCTTATACCCACTCACAAATTCAATTGATTATCCAAATTCGGGGTAAACAAGGTCAAGAATTTTCGAGGAGCCTGTTTCGATTTCCGGAGGATATAATGCATAAAGATCACAAAAAGAGTTCTGTTTCATTGTTCTTTCATATTTATGGTTGTCATAAACATTATCTTTAATCGGAAAGAAAAAAATGCTGCTCTACGAGGGAAGATGGGGATTAAAGGCCAATAGCCTGATGTCAGCTTCCACGACATAAGTTTTATAGTTCTTTCGTATATTTGGTTTTCATATACGTTTTTCATAATTGAATGAACGTTTTGGTTCTCAATTTCTCAAAATATTTCAATTCATGATACACACAAGAAATAACCTAATTCAACAGTCTTTTGTTCAATCTCTCGTGGAATTAAATTTTCTCTAGTACAATTCAAGAGAATGAACTCTTGGCCTCGAATGTCCATATAAAGAACACGCGGAGAGACTGATCAGGGGCTCCTATACTTCTTCACAAGAATACGAAAAGTGTTCTTTTTATCGCATTTATTATTTCATTATTTTGAATATTATTGAATTTTTGTATTTGGAACATGTAAGCTTCACATCAATGATAATTATGAGTTGCGTCATCAGAATTGTTAGCATATGCCATAAATTGGAAAAGACCTGTTCTTGTAAAGAGAGTAGCAGTACCGGTCACACAAATAATTTTTGGCATTTTGCCAAACCTCATTTAATCCCTACACCACTTGGACAGGGAAATTTGAAAACCTACTCGATCGAATCCAAAATTTAGATGCAGTCAATTCGAAAAGAGTGTTTTTTTTAATTATAAAAATATAAACCAATAAATGTATAATATGTGATAGAAATTTATTTGCACCGGGTATTAATACAAAACCAATATTATATTAAATACATGATACATATTTGCGAATACATTTATATTACGTAACTATGATTAATTAATTCATATTTTCACTTCATTGAATCACTTAATCATGGTAAGCTAAATTGAATTGGTGTATTATTTACCCACTACATGTGGCTTTTTGGTAGGGTGTACGTAGTGCAAAAATCTTATTTTACCAACTTCATTGAGTAAAATAACCGGTTTATATGCAATAATTCCTACCAAAAGAGGCTGCAGCATGAGAAATTTTAGCAATATTTAGGTTTAGAGTGCCCATGTTTACTTCACCGAATTGTAGTTTATGTTACACAGATATAATGGCAACAATAATAGACTATAAAGCAAGACGGCAAAAAGCAACAACAAATCGACGATAAATGACCTTGTAGAAGTATATGCATACACATTTAAGTAATCGTCTCTGTTCATTTACGTAATTCTAAACAGCTGGAGACGGGCTGATCAATTTGGCCGTGGGATACATTGCCACCCTGTACAATGTTGAAGGTAGTGTTTGAGATCATCACTCGGTCGTTCAACAGTCCAGGTTTGGTAGAATTCGAATGGATTGAAGATGTTGTTTTCGCTGTAAGTAGACAACAAACCAGCCTGAGTTCCACAAACAAACAAGTCATCTTCAGATTTAATGCTACCAGTACATGCTTCCTCCTTGTCAGCTGCCTGCAGGATGAAATAAAAGAGCCAGTTAGGTAGTGAAAGAGACTATTTCAAATCCAGAAGATCATTAAAGATAGCAATATAAGAATTGGTCGTATTTAAGCAAAAGAAAATTTCAAACATCAATCAATTGTCATTTATAGTATGCAACAAAAGACTTCTTACACGGCGTCCTTCAAAGTGCCGTGAGCTTTCCTCACATTATTCTTCCACATGACTTCCACTTTCATTAACTATTTTGAGATAAATATGAAGCATCTAGATCCCTAATAAGAACCTAATGGGCATCCTATACAACTGGCTGATAGAGACTGGATAACCACCAAAAGTCATGTGTCATATATTGAAGGAGAAGAATGAAGTCTCTTTTTCTGTTTCATATTTTTCTTTCTTTCTTTCTTTTTTTGGGGGGGCCGGGGGGTGGGGTGGTGGTGGTAGGGGTAGGGAAAGGGGATCGTTGGGCTCCGACAGTTCCATTTTGACCTTTTGAATGTCTGATTCTATATTGTGAAGTAAGATGCGTTTATAAGCAATTGGAGGGAGGGGCATTGAAACATAGGGAATTCACTAGCATAACTAAAAATGCATATACAGAATTACGAAAGAAATTTAAGGGAGATTGATGGGAATGGAACAAAGATAACTTCATATCCAGCTTGATCGCTAATTTTCTCAAATGGAAAAGCCAGCAGAAATTTTATTTGAAACAAGGACATGTAATTGATTCGAACTACGTTACATGGACCCTTAAATTGGGCTGGTTCACTTGTTAGGTCTGACAAGAAAAGGATGTGGAATGACCTCAAAGCTGAATTTGCTCAACTTACATCAAGTTCTTTAACTTTTCCAAATCTGCCAAGCAACCATAAGCATATAACTCCACTGGAAAAGAAGCAGCGATGAAGGAGAAGAATGGGGGACAAGTTTCTTTTGAGCTAGTCCAAAAACTAATAAAATATAAGTAAAAGAATAAAGAGATATAAGACGAAACACTACCAAATTAGATGATTTAGAAAATTATTTTTCCTGCTATATAATACATTATTGTATGTTCTAGATATATGATTATTCTATTGATGCCAAAGTAAAAAGTTATCTCTATGTATCCAGACTTTATTACTAATCGGACTAGGCACATCAAGCACCTAAAAGATAGGCAGCGTAAATGTACGTTTTCAATTGCCAGAAAGAGCAGGAAAATCTCAAAAAGTTGTGCACCCAAAGACTCATTGGAACCAAAGGTGCTTCATTATTACAATCCATTCCCAGAGAAGAGAGTACAGTTACCTTCCGTTGAACGGCAACAAAGCTTTACCTACAAGACCCTCAATTTTTATCATCAGAATCTATATCTTTTGACTATAGACAAGCTAAGAGTCATAAAGTGGACGGTGTAGTTGAAGTGTAGTTGAATTTAAGGTTCACCCATTTTCTTACTTCTTAGCTATGATAGTAGTAGCTTTGGATTGAGGCTTAGTTGTTGTCTGTTTGTTTTGTTCGGCTGCCATAGTAGGTTTGGATTTCAAAGCCTCTAAGAATCAACTTAACGGGAGAAGTGCTGCAGAGGTGGATGGGAAATTAGTTACTTTATATGGTCTCGGGCGATCCTTACCTCTTGAAGTGCCTTTTGAGGTTGAGTTAGGCCATGATCCATTTCTTCAGATGGCATCAGAGCCAAGCCCATCTCAATTCTTGGTTTACCTGATGGGCCTCCAAATTATGTTGTCCACGCTCCAGTTGGCAGGCCTAGGCATGCCGGGGGTGCTAGAATTTGGTCTCCTTATATGGTCTTGAGCAATTCTCACCTCTTAAGCTAACTTTTGCGGCTAAGTTAGGCCCCAGGTCTATTGCTTTCACAAGCGCATAGCACCACAATTCCGTGAAGTTATCGTCCGCATGCCTTGAAACCGTTCCTAAGTTACTCCCCTTTCTTCCTCTTCACCCCAACAAACCCCATCCCTCAAACACCACCATTGATCTCTTTTATTCTTTCTTCCTTCCTAAGCCATAACTAGCCCCACCCTTACACTACACCAGGCTTTATGCCCCGGCGAAGTCCCACTGGCTCTTGTTGCTCTTTTTTTTTTTTTTCTTTTGTTCCTCATCTTTTGATCTTTTATTTATCCTCAATTCTTTTCTACTAAACACTTTGTTTAAAGTAATTCAAATTTGTGCTTAGTATGGAATCAAGAGAAAGGAGGGTTGCCGAGGGTCAATCGGAAACAGCCTCCCTACCCAGGTAGGGGTAAGGCTGCGTACATCTTACCCTCCCCAGACCCCACTATTGTGGGATTACACTGGGTAGTGACCAAGACCATGGAATCAAGAAAAAGAAAAAAGTTTTCTGAGCAACTCTGACAGAAGAAACAATCACAAGCATTTTCGAGGAACAAAATGCAGATTAATGTGAAGGTCAGTTCCAAGAGAAAAATGAGAAACCCACCCACCCCCCACCCCCTCCCCTCCCTTTTCCATTAAGGTAATCAATTTTATTCATTTAAAATCCACTAGAGAAAATAAAGGGACAAGGGTAAAAAATGCTCCTCTACTTTGGGAAAAGGGCTAAAAATATCTTCCTTTATAAATTTGGGTCAAAAATACCCCTCCCGCAATTAAAGTTTTCAAATATATCCCTATCTTAACGGAAATCCTCAAATCCCCCAAAATAACCCGATTTCATTTTTAAATCCGCTCCATTTAAACCCAACCCAACTACATAAAAGACCCATATGCGACCAACTTGTTCCCGAGTCCTACATTTGGAGCCACTAGGCACAGAAGCCGGTAACATACGAGTTTTTTATTTAGTTGGGCCGGGTTTAAATAGAGCGGGTTTAAAAATGAAATCAGTTTATTTTGGAAATTTTCGTTAAGACAGGGGTATGTTTGAAAAGTTTAATGACAGGAGGGGCATTTTTGACCCAAATTTGTAATGTAAGATATTTTTAGCCCTTTTCCCAAAACAGAGGGGTATTTTTGACCCTTTTCCCTAAAATAAAAGAAGCAAGTAACCCATGAAAACATAGACAAGAGAGATGGAATGGCACCTAAAGACTTTTTGAAGGCAAATTTGAGATTATCTCCTATGTTGCTCAGACTTTCCAGAAATATTGCCCCACCCCTGTCGGATCCTCCAAAAATGCACTACTTGTGTTCTTTGGCTAGCTTTTTGGTGTCAAATGATTGACGTACATGAGGCAGATACCCTACTCGACTTCCCTAGTACCCTAGCACCTCGTTAGTGCTGCTGGCATCTGTAAAATCTTGCTTACTTATCCAAAAAAGAAGTAAAGAAAGTGGACGTGAGAGAGATCAAGAACTAAGAAGCTTATCAATTTCTTTCCTTCTTCAAAGACAGCTCTTAATTTGTAAAGCTGTCTTTTGTTCTTCCAACCAAACCCTTCGAATAAGCACCAATTATCAGCATAATTTTTTGAAGCTCAACTTAATTTGATTAATGAACCAACTATGCTTCGATCCAAGTTAGTTGGGATCGTTTAGATGAATACTCAATCTAGATATTCATGTTTCAATACTTGGAGGATACCTCATAGTACGACGGTCTTTACCCTGGTCATCAACCTATCATAACACTCTTCTTACGATAGTTAGGACTTCAGGAAGAAGGATTATCTTAAATTTTCCTGCTAATTTTTTGGACACGTCAAATTTAAAGGTGAAGACTGCTCAAAGCTACTGTGCAAATCAAGTTGCTGTGTAAGAGAACGAATTGAAATTTTTTGAATAAAAGAAAGCAGTAGATGATTATCACATTGTGTTTGGTTGCAAAGTAAAATAAGTATTAGTTAGTAGATTTACCTTCTCTGTGAGATATTTAAAGGCCACCTTTTTTTGTCCAGCTTCATATATGTTGCATTGGGAATATATCTGACATGGGAGATATTTAAGTTATCAACAACAACAGCATGGACAAATATTACTGAATTTACATTAACCCTATTTCCCCATCCTTCAAAAAGATGAGAGAGAGAGGACCTGTGATTCTACACTTGCGCAAACAGCATAAATTCCCCAGTTCCTGGTGTAGTTATTGTACAAATGTACTTTGCCAAACCTAACACGAGGATGCCGCTGTCTAGTTCCATCAAAAAAACAATGGTGAATGGTGACCCTTATACATCTATCACCACAATTAGAAGGATCTGCTCCAATAAGCATTGTTTTATCGTGCTTTGAAAAGTGACACCTGGTTGCAAAAAGAAGGTTCAAGATGTAAAAATAGATGTCATAATAAGATAATATGATAAGAGAAATTGACATAAATAGCCGCCGACCAAAATAATAGCCACCAAATGTATATTTTTTGTATATTAGTGTATAATATACATAAAATGTACATTTTTTGATACATAATAGTGTATATTTTTTTGTATAATAGCGAGCAAATGTAATTATTTGTCGCTGACTGGCCAAATGTGTAACTTGCCCATATGATAAAGCTGGTTCAACTGACCTAGAAACAGTAATATCTGTGCTCTCTCTTGTGATGTCAATTAAACCATCGTCATAGTCGCTAAGGCTGCAACGATCTATCCAAATATGCCTCGACTTTGGTTTAATCTGAATGCCATCAACATCAGGTCCTCTGCCTCCCTCGAACTCTAGATTGCAGATGATCACATGTTCACATTCTTTCAACCTTAAACCTTTCCCTGTGAGTTTTATTTTTTGGCCTCGCCCATCAATAGTTTTGAAAGACGACACAGCCAAATAAGAACGGAGCTCAATGGTCCCTGAAACTTCAAAGATGATCCATAGAGGTTCTTTTTTACGACATCCATCTCGAAGTGATCCTGGCCCATCATCTACAATAAATATGCAAAAGATAAATCCTATAGTATTATCAGAGACAACAAAAAATCCATGATAACCACACTATTATAAATCCACCAGGGAGAATGCTTATTAATACATGCCATATTAGCCAAGAGGCTTTGTACATATCCAGTGAGCTCAGCTCAACAGACATTCATCCTAGAGTACAACCTATTCAGACAGTACCACAGATGGGAAAACTTATATTGCAAAAGAAAAGGAAGGATATGAATTTTGTCCAATAATACGACATAAGTAATTAAAGTTGTCTCAGAATTCCTTATATGAATTTTGTGCATAGTCACTAAGTCACCTGCCTTTAAGTGTGACAGTATGATGATTGAAGGAGAAAGAAGGGATGAGATAAATCTAAAATGGGAAGTTGTCTCAAATAAATTTCTTGGTTTGATGCAAACTTGGGTATATGTTTGAAGGGGAAAATTTTAGGAAAGAACACAACATAATAAAAGAAAGCCATCCATATAGATGATACCAACAAGTTAAGATTAGACAACTTTCTGGGAGAAGCGTGAGATATAGAGCATTCTGATCTGCCTTAAAAGGAAAATTATTTTAGCAAAAGGATGAAGTGGACATGAATAGAGCAGAATGAATAATGAGCATTCGAATAGCCAATCACAGCTAATTAAGATCAAGACATAATTGATTGATCAATTGAAGTTTCATTAAGGTAGAATAACTTAAAGAAATGGAAAGCCCTTGCTGTTCAACCCAATTCAAAAGATTTCTCTTAACCAGCCAAACCACTTAAGGACAACATCAAATCCAAAATCAAACACTTTCCATTACTCAAGAAAAACCATCTCCCTCCCAATTCAAGATAGCATAGTGTAACTTACAACAACAACAATAACATTAACTAAGCCTCAGTCCCAAACAAGTTGAAGTCAGCTCTATGAATCCTCAATGTTCCATTTTAGGTCAAGCATAGTGTAACTTACAGCAACAACAATAGCATTAACTACACCTCAGTCCAAACAAGTCTATATAAATCATCATTATTCCATTTAAGGTCAAGCATAGTTTAACTTATTACAACAAACAATTTCAACCCATAAATTATTAAAGACACAAAAACAACTTCTCAAGCCAGACACAAAGACAAGAAAGCAAACTAACCATTAAAATTAACAACTTGATAAATAAGAAGTCCCAAACAAGTCGGGGTCAGCAATATGAATTAATTGAGCGTTCCACTTAAGGGGCGGAGGGAAGAAGGGCCAAGGGGGTTTCTGGCGGAACATTGCACTGTTTATACATGGTTAAAATTATTTTTAATATATATATATATATATATATATATAGTAGACATTGAACCCCTTTGGCTTGTTCATGTGTTTACTTTTTCATATTTTGAACCCGTAAGTAAAATTTCTGGCACCACCACTACCAACGACGAAAACTACACCTCAGTCTCAAACAAGTTTGGATCAACTATGTAAATTCTCACTATTCCATTCAAGATCAAGCATATGTAACTTATTACAACAAACAATTTAACCAACAAATAATTTAACAACAAAGACAAGAAAGCAAAAACTAACCATTGAGATTAACAACTTGATAAACATGACCATCACGTCCACCAATAGAGGAACCACCAAATCCCTCAGCTTGACCAGCAAGACCACGCAAGGTAGAGTCAACATTAACATAAGGTAAATTCAAACCCATCTCTGTATTCTTGGTTTGCTGTGTTGCAGAATGACCGGATGGACCATACATATAAGGTGGACCTGGAAATGGGGGGCCTTGTTGTTGATGGTGTTTTCTGTGATGAGAGTAACGGCCATGGTGGTTCCCCATTTAATCAAGAAGTGTCTTGATTAATTTAATTGTATTGTATTACTAATTGCTACTATTGAATTTAATGATGTTTAACGCCAAAAATATTGAAACTTTTTTGCATTAGTTGTCAGTAACTGAAACCTGCCGACACAATTTTTTGGCAGCACAAATGAATACTGTAGCTTAGATCACCAGGGCCAACCAGGTGTGTCTAAGCCGTGTCAGTGCAACACTTTTTTGTCTAATCAATGGATATTCTGTACTTGGCGGATAAGATTGGAATATTTGTAACAGATATTTGGAGATTATATTTTGAATAAGTGTTTTATTTATCAAATTGGTTTATTATTTCAATTTTAAATTTGAGATATAGATTTGAAGTTCGAAAAGTGGGATTGGATGGTCAGTTTTTGAATAGTTTTGTTAATGTTTGTCCACCATTTAAAATGTAATTGAAAAACAACTACTCTTTAGAGCAGAAATAATATTTGGATAAAATTATCCTTAGCTAAAACAAGATAGGAGCGTTGGAATTAAAATTTTGACTATTAAAGTTCTAGCACAATGTGTTGGAGTTCGATAAATTCTTGAAGGCACAGTTTAAATTTCAAAAAAGTTCATAGTGTACTAGATTGTATCAGTTTAAACTCCAGCATTTCTTCCGGACATTTGAATTGCTACAATTCGAACTTCGTCAATTTGTCGGTTTTGTGCTAATGGAACCAAATAATATTTTTCAAGGTATTATGAGTGAAAGATTATCAATAGATTAGGTAACTCGTGATGCTTTTGTGAAAAATTATATAAGTTTTGAAATAGGTGTGGTGAGTAAGATAATGTTAAGGGTCATTTGCACCATTGCCCTTCAAAGGCACCGGCCTTTAATTTTTTGTCCCTTAAATTGGTGGTCTTTAATTTTATCATTCTCCTACTACTCCAGGGTCCTGGGTTCAAACCCCGATTCAATTAAAAAAACAAATTGGCAAGGTAGAGTTTCGTAGCAAAATTAGGCCAACTCAGACAAAAGTTAAGCCTTAAGGCAGAACTTTGCAAAATTTTAACTGAATAAAAAAATAAAAAATTGCGTTAATGCAAACCTCTACCATAAGGTAGAGTTCTGCCTTCAGGTATAAGCCCTGCCTGAAGGCAAAACTCTCCCTTAAGGCAGAGTTTGCCTCAAAAACTCCGCCTTAAGGCAAAGTTTGAAACTCTGTCTTGTGAATTCAAACTCTACCTTGCGATTTTTTATTTTTATTTTTCACTAAGCGGGAGTTTGAACCCGGAACCAAAGAATTTTTAGCGAAGGACAAAAATTAAAAACCACCAATTTGAGGGACAAAAATTAAAGACCAGTGCCTTTGAAGGATATTCCGCACAAAAAAATGTCCATAATATTGGAAAGAGAAGTTTTGAGAGTATTGGACTCGGCCCAACAAAGCCCATATATTGGTAGCATTATCTGTGAAGCGTGTTTGATAGAAAATCCCACATCGGAAACAAGTGACTAATTGAGCAGCTGCAAGCATTATATGAAGCGCTCGTGCTGTCTGTAGCAAAATCACGCAGCCACGTAGTGAGCACAACGCGAACTATTCTTTCGCCTTTTACTAAAGAATACCGTGTGCGCGCTGCAATTAGTGGCATACGCTAATTTTTTTAGGGAATTCTCTTAACTGAGAATCCCACAATTCTAGTTTTCAAATCTTCTGCTTTGGTGTATGTTTCTCATAAAGGAAACATAGTTAGGAATATCTCACAATTTTATAACTATTACTAGGGTGCTAATTGAAATTTTTATAAATGCTTTTTATAATTATATATATACAAGATATTAATTTTATAAATAATTTATATACATTTTAGCAAAAAAAAAATTATAAATACTTTTAAATAATTTATATACATTTTAGCAAAATTTTATTTATTTTTAATAGGATAATGAACTTTATACCTTAAGCTCATTTTAAAAGAAATTCATGGATTCAAACTCATTTATTCAAAAAGAAACAATTTTGAAATATACCTAGATTTATTTTTTGTATTTTTTATAAACTTTTTTTCACTAAGAATTTTCTCCATAATGCAAGAAAACAGGGTAATAACGAATTATAAGTTGGAAAAAAAAAAATAATCTCTCCTAATTGTAGGGAAAAAACATGACAGAGAGAAATACCGTTAGTTTTCTTAAAAATTAAAAAATCAACCCAAACAGAATCAAACCGATGGATATATTATATTTGGTTTGGTTTTAATAATTTTAAAAACCGACTAGATTGGTTTGATTTTGATTTTAACCCAAATCGATCCAAACCGACCCACGAACACCCCTAACTATTACCTGTGGCGTTATGGGAAAACTCGTTAACTTTGGAAAGGAGTCTCCACTGTAGGTGTAATACCCTAATATTGCTAAAATTTATTTTTGGCTTAATAAATGAATAAATTACAAGTTTTCTCTTTTAGATGTGTGCATTTTCAAATTTCAATTGTCTTTAGTTATTCATACTATTTTTTCCTTATCGAATCAAGAAAGAGATGATTGCAAATCAATTTTAAGTATATGTTGTTCTTGTTGACACCTAATTTTGGCCCTCCAATAATTTTATTTAATTATCCAGAGTTCTTGGATCTCAAACGGAGTGGAATATGTGTTAAATAAACCAAAATAATTTTTACAAAATTATTTCGATAATATTTTGTCATTCCATTTGGCAAAATAATTTCAAATATATATTGTAAGCCATTTTAAGAATTTTGCATATTCTCCCATAGATATTAAAGTATTTTTCCAAATTAATTATTTGATTAATTGTTTAAAGTATTAATGTAAAACTGACAAATATCTTACTCCGTTTAATTCAAGAAATTTGATTAATTAAATGGATAATCATTTTTTACCTCTCAATTTCAAATTTTGCATACCCATAATTTGCATTTACAATTTAAAACTAATCATAATTAGCTATATGTTTTAGTTGTGGTTATATTTGAAAATTGTTTGTAATGTGATTAATTTTGGTTATATTTCGAAAAAAGCAACTAGTTGTTAATTGTGGTCATAATTGAAATAGTCAATTTCGTGCTTTGAAGTCAATTAAGACTTGTTGACACCTAATTTTTGACCTCCCGTAATTTATTTTAATCACTCAGAGTCCTTGGATAATAAATAAAATGGGATATGCAACTTAAATGGTTTAAATAATTTTTATATAAACTGTTCAGGTCAATATTTTATTCCTTTAAATTGATAAAGAAGTTTTTATGACATCATAAATTATTTAGAAATTAATTGGTATCTTTGTGACATTTATGGAACATTTTATAAGAATTAATCAAAAGCAAAACAATTTTGAATAATTATTTATTTAATTGTTAAATTGTCAAAAGTCAAAATTAAATAATAATTTATTCCCTTAAATCCAAGGAACTTGAGTAATTGAAAGAATTGACCATTTTACTCTTCAATCTTTAATCCTATGTGTCTACATAATTGTTTGAAATTAATAATTGTTTGATGCTAAAATTATATTAGTTAATCAGTTAGAGGGTCTTTGTTGTAAACTGGTTTGACTATTTAGTTGTTTACATTATGGCCACAATTGAATCAACCAATTCATGGTTGAGGCAATTGGGGTCAGTTTTACAAAATTAGCCTTTCGGTGGCCTTAATTGAAATGACTAAATCTATTAGCAAACCAATTAAGGTCATTAGTGCAAATCTAGCTTTAATTGGCTAATTAGATAAATAAGGTCATGATTGGAATAATTAATTATATTAAGATTAACTAAGGACATTATTGCAATTAGTTAACAAGAGGACCATAATTGCAACACTCATCTAAAATTAGAACCAATTAAGGCTAAGCTTGTAAATTGAGCTTATTAGCAGTGTTTCGAAATTAGTTACGTCCTAATTTGTTTGTAATTGAGTACTATGGTCAATAATTGATTGTTTAAAGTGTTTATCTATTTTGTTAAATTACCCGTCCTACCCCTATACGCGTATATACATCTAGTATACATAAATATACATACGTGATATACATGGGGAAAAAGGGCCATGTTCATTTCTCTTAAAATTGGACCAGGCCCAGTCCACTTAATGGACCAGACCCAGCCAAAAAACGCGCAGATAAGGAAGGGAGTATTGTAATACTCCCTCATTCCATTTTTCATTTTCACACAAATGCAACCTTACACCCTTCTCTCTCCTCTCATTCCCCTTTTCCCCAAATCCTAAGGCGCTGCCTCAGTGTTCTCTCTCTCTCCTTATACAAGCCTGGTATGGCTATTCGCGTGAAACAATCAATGTTTCAAACCCAAATTTACGTTTGTCACCCCAAACACGGTATTGATCTCTTCCTATTACTTTTTTCTTTCATTTTTTTTAAAATTAAAGCACATATTTTGCATTTTTTCTGTTGTACGAACTTTATTGTCATTAGTCCTTAAGAGTTTGGGGCGGATCGACCTAGGAGAGGTTAGCTCTAACCGTATGTGCTTGTATTCTGTAGATCTTAGCCATTAATTTCATGATATTGAATGTTGCATCTGAAAACCACTTGTTACCACATCGTTTATTTAGGTCTTTGGATGAACTTTGGGGTTCTACCTCTCACAAAAAATAAGTTGGGACAACCTCAAGAGGCTAGAAATTTCGATTTTAAGTTCTCAGTAAAAAAAATTTGAACTTTGACCTTAAAAAGTTAGAGTTTTTCCTAAGTTCTAAAATTATTTTCTTTTGTTGTTCTATATTTTGTGTGGCCGAGTCTCGAAATGGGAAGCACAAGGCTCCAAGGTCCATTCTTTTCTTGGCTGCGCATCCCTTATTTAGATTTTGCTTAGTCTAAGGATGTTGCACTAGCTAATTTGTTTGGGTCTTGCTTAATCTAAGTGCTTGTTAATGCTGGTTCATATTATTAAGTGCTGTCCTATCTAGTTATGTGCTTAATTTATGATTCACTTAAGTAATGGTGGAACCAGCTTGAATGTCATGTTGAAACCTGCCTAACATGGGATCGATTAGTCTTCATAGTGGGTTGTTTTGCTTATGTGATCTCCATGCTTCTACTTAAGCTATGAAACAATGTGGTTAACGTACCTTGAACATGTTTTTCATCCTAAATGATCTCACCCACACAGAATAAGATAAAACCAGGACTAGTTGATAGCTTTTTCTCAACTAATCTGCAATTTGAAATGGAGTTTGGTTTAGTTTGGCTTTTGGGTGGTTAAGTAATAGTTGGAGCTTCTGTGATCACGACTCCACCGGATTTAAACTAGAACATATTTTAAACTACCTAGATCTTTTTAGTAGTCTTAAAAACTAATGTGATTAGAGACTGGAGTATGGACCTGGTTTGGTTTGTTTGAGTGTTTCAATCTCTTGTCTGAATTTGTTTGGCTTAAACATAGGGTGTTTACAAACCTATCTTGGTGTGACTCACATTACAAGTCTTATATCTTGAAACTAGTCCATATCTCTAAGCTCTAAAGGGTTTGATAGAATTGGAAAGAAAGGGGTAAACCTTTAGGATCAGGTCTAACTTGAAATTGATTGAAATTAATCTGATTGGTTTTGCCAACTAGCAAGCTGGTTCTTAACCTGATTAGTGGCTGCTTTAAGGATTGAAAGGATGTAAAATGGGAGAGAAATAGTCGTCAAGAATCCGAAAATTTGTTTCTGTTGCCTTTAATCTCTTTGGTTTTTTTTCCTCAGCCCTATTATGTGTCCTGTCTAATTGTTGAAGCAACTTGTGTTATAAAAATAAGCTGGTGTTCTATAAGTTCTTGCATCAGCATTAATGTTTTTTCATGGACTTACCCTGGTTTAATAGGTGACCTTAAGTATCTAATTGGATAATTTAAAGTAGTATGAAGATGGTGAAGTAAAACAGGTCTGGTTATGCTTTGCTATGTCTTGAATAAGTTAGGAGATTGAGGTTTGTCTTTAAAAAAATATGAAAACCTGGTTTTCGTACAATGATAAGGAACATGGTCTGGAAATGACAGTTGACAACTGTTTGCTTAGGCCTAAGACGAGATTAAAAAATATAGGATCCTGTAAGTCCTATTTGGATAAAGAGGGTTTAAAACAGGTTTGTAGGTAAAATTTTAAGATAACTTGGCCTTACAATCTGAGTTGTTCAACCCCCTTTAGCATGTTTAAGGAGGAGAGGGGAGGATCAAGTATAAACCACTTGGCAAATGGGAAGTCTTTTTAAAGACATCTTAGGAGAAGACTGAGAAAGGACCAAGCCTCACTTGGTCCATAGTATCTTTCTTCCCAAATAAAAGATTGTCATGGCATATCCCACAAGCCTATGGGTGCAACTTACTATGTTTACAAACTTGGTTGCCTTTCCCCATTATTGAGTTAAATGGGTCTTAAAAAAATGAACTTCTCCTTGCATTAATAGCTGTTCACTTAGATCACTAAACTTGTTCATAATGTTTGATGTTTGGATTCAACTGAACCTACTTACTTATTCAGGTATGCCTTAGGGATTAGTTGACAGGACTAGGTGATACACATAAGTTTGACGATTGTAGGTATTGATTAAAACTGGAAAGAGAGAAAGACTTCAAGTAAGTATACTGAAAATGAGTCAAAATGTCTTGTTTGGATAGTATAATAAGTTGTGAGGACCCTCTAATATCTGTTTAGGCTTGGTTCATGACTAAGACTCACATAGGGTTTTGTATGCATTAGCTTAGTCTTATCTGTGCTTGAATTGGTTTTCTTAAAACACTAGAATGCTAAAGAAAGGAAAAGAGGAGTACCTTAATATTAATTTAAATTAGCAGTATGATGACATGGGAATACACTTAGCTTTTTTTTCTTTATTATACACTAGATAATGTACCATATTTTTAACCTTTGAGATGTGTCCTTAATCTTGCTAATCTAAACCTGGTTAAAGGGTAATAAATGAGTCTGGCCTTATTTGAATAGTGCACTGCTCCTTAGCACGACATTAAGTACCAGCAGAGGCATAATAGCAACAGAAGTGAGCTTTGAAATGATCCCAGGTGAATTGTGAATACTGTTTAGTTACAAAGTGGCAGAGTTAAGAGCAGGCCACTAATTGTGAATGGTGAGTTAAATCATGCACATTTTCTTATAGGATTAATCTGTTTTTTTTTTCTTTTCTATAATGGAATAGGATTAGAGGAGAAAGTCTAAAAGGGATTCAAGACTCTGAACCTTAAAATATTAAATCTTCTGTGTACCTTTGGGACTGCTTGCCTTTCTGCTTGCTTAAAGTATGTCTGAAAATACAGTTGCCATACTTAAAAGACTGCATATCTTGCATAGAATCACTTGGACATAAAATCTCTTAGAATTGCTTATACTTGTACTTGACCTTGCCTGTGTTCTAGTTGTTTGTCTTGACCTTTAACTAAATGATCTTGAGGGTAATGCAGCATCCCACTTGTGCTCATTAAGCTAGAAAAGCCATGCCTCTTCCTATATTTTCCTGGCATAGATTATGCCTGTGCCCTCTTTCTGTTGATATCATAATGATTAAAGATCAGTTAGTTACCTTGTGTGTTGCTTTATAGGCAAATTATTGCTTCAATTAGAGAACTCTGATCCATCTGCTTAAGTTTATCCATACCATGTTCACTAGAGTTACAAACCCTGTCTTCCTGCGCATCTTCTGCATTATGTGTAAAGAATTACCCAGGCTTGAAATATTGCATATAAAGGTTACGTGAATACCTACTTTGGCTGTGCATAAGTCATCTACACTTGTTGTGGGCATTGTATGAGTAACTTTGTATGGTCTCTGTAAGTTTTAAATCTGCTGCTTACCTCTGTTTACATTATATCAGTACTGAGGTTTGCTTACCCCATGTCTATGTGCCTAATTTGTGTCTTGGTTATCCCTTACTATTCTTGCAGCTTACTCTTGATCCCTCTATGTCTATGTGTCTTTACTTATTTTGTTTGCACCATGTCTACTTGATTCAAGACTGCTTTGAACTATGCCACCTCTATGTACTTGCTTCTGTTATGATTGTTTGGTTCAGTCTAACTTTGATCACATTGTGTCCATGTATGCTATTTCATCCTTGTCTAAGTTATATTCAGTTGTCTTGGTCTTGGTTTACTAGAATATTACATCTGCTTGGACCATTCATATCTTCTCTTCATACTCTTTACCTGTTCCTATTAATTTATGGCTACCCTATAACTATGTGCATTAGACTTGTTCTATCTGTTCCAAGCCTGTATATGGATTTGTAAGTTTGTGTCCTCTATGGCTGTATTGGTTGGGAGAATAAAGCAGTTTAGGAGGGGCCTGGTCTGAACCTTCCCCGGTGACCAGCCATGCCGGAGGTTCATGAAACCTCTTGAAACTTGTGCGACATCAGGAATGCGGATGGCGATGACTTTTCCTGCCCACCACCCAAGTCTTCTCCAATAAAGTCTAAGGGTATGTACAGCTATGTATGTGATAAAATCAGTAAAATATAAACTAGCCGGGTCTTTGTTTCTTTCCTTCTTCATTGCATGGCTATTTGGGCTTGTTTATATAACCAATCTGTTGGGCTGAGGCCCAATAGGCATTTCTTCACATTTGGGGCGAGTCCGAGTAAAGAAAGGGAAACTAATATTAGAAGAAACGCATGGAAGGCCCAACCATGGGTGAAAATGGCCAACTAGAGGCTTGGTACGCCCTTAACCCGCCCCATCTCTTTATTATGATGGTTATATTTTGAATTCCAAGTTTGTTGTATTCGGATTTTCAATACTTGTAAAGAATTCATATTATTGTTGGAATCTTTTGGTTTGAACTAGTCGTCTTAGGACAATGGTACTTATGCCGTTTAGTAGACTTTTAGGTCCCCGAACGATTTTCAAAAAAATAAGATTTAGTATAACCGTTTTCAGAAAATAAAAGGATAACAAGAAAAAATGGCTTTTTGGTGCAAGTTCAAAACGGATAATAAAGGGTTTTAAACACTATAAGTATTATGTCATTTCTCTGAAACAACCCAACTCAGTTTTTTGCAATAGAGCAATGTATTTTCAAAAGTTAAACCCAGCTTTGGACAGAGTTGGAACTGGAATAAGTTGATCTTTGGGCCAAGCCCCATAGCGAAACCAAAGACTTTAGGAGGCAAAGACACACTTAAAATTTTGCACTACTTTGGGCCAAGACTCTATTTGATCTTGAAAAAAAGGGAAGAAAAAGGGCATTTTCATAAAATAAACGGTCATGTTCACGAATATACGCGAACTTATATGAGTGAAACTAAACCATTCTTTTATCAACTCGGATATATTCAAAACAAGTGAAACGTGTTCGTAAAATATGATGTTTTAACATCAGACGTTCTAGCGTATCATACGGATTGATCCGAAATGAAGTGTGTGATTAAAACATGGATATATATATATATATATATATATATATACATACATACATACATACATATACACTGTCAAGAGCCAAAACATTTTTTACAAAGATAAAATACACTATCCTTATATAAAGGAGCTTATTCTTACCGGGATATTAGAAATCCGAACCTAAATTACCCTATATATATATATATATATATATATATATATATATATATATATATATATATAAAGGGAATCTATTCAAATCTTTTGATATGTAAACAATGATAACCTTTTTATAATTGCGGAAAATAAATATTAAATAAGCAGTTTAAGCAAATAATCACACACTGGAATTCGAAGGTCAACCATTTAGTACGAATCCTTAATACTGGGGTGCCTAACACCTTCCCCAGGGATCACCAGAACCCTTACCTGAAACTTTGGATTACGAGGATTTTTCACGGTGTTTGAATAAACCCTTCCAAACTGGTTTTCCTAATTTCCTAAAAATTAGGTAGCTACTCTTTTTCAACAAGTCCGAAAAAGCACCAACAAGTTCGAAGTAGCTTTCCGAACGCTAACCTCGCCCGCGAAATGCGAACCGTAACAAGGCTATGTTTGAAATTATTAGCCTTTTTATGCATGTGGCCATATTTTGAAGGAGGTTAATTAGTTGCAATTTGGCCATAAGTTAAATGTTATTTATTTGTCATGCTTCCAATTTTTGGCCATCTGATAAATTGCAAATTTTGTCCCTTCAGATATATAGGGAGGTATATGGTATATACACATATATACGTGTATACCATGCATATATGTGTATATTAGGCCACCCTCACCATGTTCCTTTTTTTTTAGGACCAGGCCCAGTCCAACTGGGACCATACCCTACGCATTTTCCTTATTTCAGCATAAGCCAAATGACCCCTCACACGATATACATTTGTATCGATAGAACCCCAACTTCTACCATTACACACACAGAGATCAACATACATACTTGTGATTTTCAAGAAGAACCATCTTTGGTTTACACTGCTTATACGAGTATACTTAGGGTTTGATTCACTCAATACCCTTTTTAGTTAAAATATTTGTTCGTATTTGATGAGAGCCTGTGTGTTTTCATCGTGGTTTGTGGTTGTGAGGTGTGGAGAAGAAGAAGGTGCCCCAAATACTCCATTCTCGACCTAGGCTACCACTACAAAAGGTAATTCTTTTTTCTTTAGGTTATTTTATTCATTTTGTGCTTTGCTTAGTTAATTATTTGTTGTTTTAGTTAAGTTCATGTTATTAGTGGTAGCTTAGTATACTTATTTTGTGTTTTGCTTGCTGATTAGAGGTAGTTTCGGTTTTAGTATAGGGCTGTCATGTCTTGATTAAGTGTATAAGCATGTCTATATGTCTGTTTAGTTGTAACTGAAACACTAGCATATATTTAGGTTTGTTTAAATCAATCTGGACATCAGTTTGTAGTTAAGATATGATTTGATCGTTGGATTAGTTGACTGAAATAGCATGTTAATAACCTTGGTAATAGAAGATTGTCTATTTTAGTCCATTATGGTGTAACTAAGTGTATATATGCTAGTTAATGACTCATTTTTGATAAGTGTATAGTATTAGTATAAGGTTGTCCTGTTTAGTTAACCTCCATCATATTCATATTGGGTTTGAATGGTGTTGTTTAAGTTTAAACATAACTAGCAGGGGCTTGAGTTCAACTTTACAGCCTGAGTTCAACTTTACTTGCTTATAATTGTCACGACCTGACTAGGGGGCCGTGACGAGCATCCGGTGCTATCCCACCCGGGCACCCCTTGACATACTTTCACATAACGTCTAGGTGAGCCACGTAATAACACATACATTTCTATCCATCAATCATGCTAGTCCCTTTGGACAACAACACCTTTATATCATCATAGGCATCTATGCTACCTCAACGTACATGGGCCGACGAGGCCAACAAAATGATATACAAAATATAGGCTGACAAGGCCAAACACATCTAACCACACACATATGTCTACGAGCCTCTAAGGAGAGTACAACATATCAAATAAGCGGGACAGGACCCCGCTATGCCCATAAATATGTACACAAAAGAATCTATACCAAAAGCTGCAGCTCCGGACGAAATGGAGCTCCGCTATGTAGTCCCTGAATAACGAAGCTATGGATCGAGTCTATCTCCCTGGCCACCTGCGGGCATGACGCATCGTCCACAAACAAAAGGACGTCAGTACGAAGAATGTACTGAGTATGTAAAGCATGATCAACATCAATATGAAAGTATAATAGACAGCATAAACGATAGCATAAGATGGGAGATAATAGTATCATCGTCCTAGCACTTACTTGCTTTCCATAGGGACATTCCATTTCCATCACGTATCCGTATACACAAACTTATTCATTCGTACTCATATTCATATCATCTACATCTCATATACATTGCTTACACATAGCCTTTGCACAACATTTACATATACTTAGCACATTCGTACTCATATTGATGTCATATATATATATATATATATATATATATATATATATATATATATATATACATACATATAGCCTTTATATAGCGTACCCGTCCATAAAGTATCGGTGTTTCATATATACTTGGCCAACCAAGGCTCAAGGTTATACATACTTGGCCCTACCAAGGCTTCAGGGTTCATCTACCTGGCCCTACCAAGGCTTCAGGGTTGTCCGTACCTTCTGCAGAAGTGTGCGCGCATTACGTAATCATATACATACCCTATACATATCCATATACATATACTCTACCCGGCATCATAAGCTCGAGGTCTTATTATAGCCCTTCATAGGCACACATACATATAATAGCTCGTAAGCACATTTAGCATCATATTATTCTCATCATCGTTACTATCATCGTCGTTATCATTACATCTATTTTATAGGCCTACTCGCCATATGAGGAAATTGGTACAATCGTAGCACATCAAGCATCGTGAGCTTACTAGCTCGGAAGATCAATCATTTGAAGAAGTCATAGACTTATAGAAGATTTAGACGTTAGGCCAAAGAACCATGCCTTATGAAAGAAGGGTTATCCTTACATACCTTTCCGATCAACTATTCTATACTTGCACGTCCTCCTCCGAAGCTCGCGTGTCTACCTTCATTAAGGTCATACTATCGTTAGAGTCGACAACTAGCATATATGACTAAAGCTAGAGAAAATCGGACATCATCTCCTTTATTTATACAACATTCCTCCATATCGTAATTCAACTCCCAAACGTCAACAATACATTCACAACATCATAATGATGACCATTAATCATTCACATTAACCAGATTATCTAGATTTTCCCCAATTTGCTCCCAATTTCACCCATATTCATGGTCATATCACCCGACTTCGTCTTTTCACGTACAATGCCCATTTTCATGATCTTAACATCATTTATAACACATTCATATCACAACACAACAAGACAATTCAATTTAAACTATTTCTCAAAACGTCACTATTCATCATTCATGACCCATTTTACCATATCATCTAATGTCCAAGCATTTTAACTTCCAAACACCTTAAAAAACATAGAAATACCATAAATCTTACCTTAGATGTTGTAGGAACGAGCCTTGGTCGAAATACTCCACTTGAGCAAAAACTCTAGTTTTCTCTTTGATGAGTTTTCTTGACTTGAATGATTTTAATGGGGTTCCTTACACTTGATTCACTTGGTTTATGTTGTTGGTCACTAAAAACCCTTGAAAACTTGTGGAAATAAATGTAGAGAGATGTTTTTAGAGAGAAGGGATGAAATGTGGAAATGAAATAATAAACTTGGATCCCTTATTTAATAACTTCAATCTGATCCGGAATAAACAGTACAGTGGTCGTAAACTGGGTTTACGGTCCGTATTCCAATTTACGGACCGTATTTAAGCATATCAAAATCCAGAAAGGCAGGCTGAAGACATAGTGATTTACGGTCTCAGTTTACGGGCCGTAAACCACTTTACGGTCCGTATTCCAGGTCGTTTTTTGCCATTTGATCATTTGGCAGAAATTTAAAGTTTTGGAAACCAGAATACGACATGGCAGTTTATGGACCGTATACCACTTTACGGTCCATATTTCATTTTACGTGCAACTGGCCAAAATGCAGATCTGCAACTTTCCACATTTTCAGAACCTAGGATTATTCATTATGGAGCATAACCTATCTCTTATTGCAATTACCTTCGGAATCTCACTTAGGGTCGTCAAATGTTATTTCTTACTCATGAAAATATCGGATACTCGTACCTCTCGCGGGTTCATTCACTTGGGCAACAATGGAGGATTTTTTTCCGAGGTGTAACAATAATAGTATGCAGCAGCTCTGTAAATGTTGCTTATGCCTACAAATGGTTTAATGACTACAGTGTTATAACCCGTCGAGATTAAGGCTTATTCAAAGTAATGACTTGTTTACTATGGGAGGAAATGTGCATGTTCAAGTATATGCATATTTCTTGAAGTTTCTTTGATTAGATGAGTTAAGTATGTGTCAAGTACATCCTGTGTATGTCCACCATGTTTGTTATAGAATTGATGTGATATCCTTTGCTTTGATCTTTCCCCTTCTTGTTTCATGCTACTGCTGTGTTAATATATGCATGATATACAAGGTATATATATATATATCGTTAAGTTATTTTGACTTAGGAATGTTGTTATATCTGGGTCTGTTCTCTTTGTTCGCGTCTTTAATATTGATTTAGGCCTTTCCTCTTTATATTTGGGCTTGCGCTTTTGATTGCCTCTGTTAACTGCATTTGGGCTTCGTCTTTCATTTCTGATTATTTTGCTAAGTATGGTATACCTATTCGATATATACATACATGCTTATCTATGGGATTGTGTTTCTTTCAAGCTCTGGTTAGTTTATTTACTAAGTCTAGGTGCTTTCTAACCGCTATTTTTCATATCCCCCCCCCCCCCCCCCCCCCCCAAATTTTTGCATATGAGCCGCTTGAGCCAACTCTCCGTAAACCTTGTTGGGTCAGAGGCCCAACTCTTCTTTTTGATCGAGTCCTGATGAGATAATCGCGTAGAAGGCTTAACCATGAGTGAAAATGGCATCTGCTGGGCTTAGGTAGGCCCATCGGCATAAACTCCCTCATTTCTTTCATGTATATTTGTATATGTATATGCTTTGTATAAACAACATCTGATATTATTGGAACTCGAATGGTTAGAATTAGGTGAATCACGCAGATAGGATTAGAAGACTTTCAAATGATTTTCTCAAATTTGACTCAATAACGATAAATGATGCATGTAATCGGTAAATAAATTTTGGCAAAGTGATTTAGAGCTGAAAACAATACATATATGTATATCTAAAACATGGTATATACATGTATGTAGATGAATTTGACGATGCAGTTTTTTGGAAACAAAACTGGAAATGATACAATGGTATGCAGGATATATATATATATATATTACTAGTTTTGAATGTGCAAAAGGAACACTGTTTTGGGGCCTTAACTTTAAAGGGACAAGTGAGAACTGTTTTTTTTTTTTTTTTTTTTTGGTATAGAAGAAAACAAAGTTGAATTTCAAACGGGTAAGTATCATAAAATGGGTTGAAAAACTAATAAAGACTTAAGGTTCTTTTACACTATATTGTATCATTAAAAAATAATTAACAATATCCACTTGAATTCCCAAGGAACAAATGATAATTGATGAGAACATGTAATGTGTTTTGCTCTTCCCATAAAGAATCTCCTCCTGATTTTATTTTTTTGGAATATATGGATTAATATAAATATAAATATTTTTAATAATAACTCAAGCTTGGTAGACATCAAACACGTATCACACAAGCTGATCGATGAAATCCTTTTTCCTACCAATGTTATCACCCCTTCTCCTCGAACAAACCATCATCCCAATTAAACGATAGCTACCTGATGATGTTATCAAGTTTAATGTTGATGGTGCTTATAACAATATCATTGAAAAATGAGGAATAAAGAGTGTTTGTATAAAATCATACAGGCAGTTAGATACTTGGTTTCTCCAAATACCTTGCCTCTACTTTTCTATTATTCAAGCGCGTAACAACAACAACTACTTGCCTTATAGCATAAATTACAACTGGATATTTTTGCAGATTGAATTTGACCCCCCAAGTGATATGCTCTATGTTCATTGGAATAAATGACAAATACTCACTTATCCTAGCAAAATGCAGTTCTTGACTTGATGATCTTGGAGAGCCCAATGTGCAATACATTTTCAGAAAAGCCAATATTGTGACCGATGTTTTGTCTAATTATTGTTGTAATTGCAATGATATACTGTCCTATTACGTTTTATCTGACGCCTTTATCTATATATGATTAGTACGTTAATGACCCTTCAAATCAGGCGCCCAGAAGAAGGATCACTTTTTGTTACGACCAGTTAGTATATAAAATGTCTTCGGAAGCAAAAATAAATAAACATGTTCCAAATTAGTGAAAGTTCCCAGTTAACAAGGAATACCCCATCCATTTGATCTTGCTCTTTTTTCTTTGAGAGTTGTTCAACTTTTACTAGCATATATCACTTTTTTTTTTTTTTTTTTTTTTTTTTTTTTTGGGAATTAAACAAACTTTGTTACCAAAACTGATTTGAACAAAGCAAACCAAAACTGTTGTAGGCTGGACATTAAACCCCAACACTACATTGAGCAACGTAAGTCACTACACAATCAAACCAGAGAAGATTTGGCAAAGAAGCCACTCCCTTAGTTTAATTTGTAAAAGGGCCACTCATTTTCTTTTTCCTTTATTTTTTCATTTTAGGGTAAAGGGTTGTGGCCTCGGGGTCACTCTATACTTTTAAGAACTTTGGAGTTTACAACTTATACACTTAAGTACCCTTTCACTTATTATTAAAATATACAAAAGTCCCTTCTCTTTCCCCACTTCTTCCAACTCCCGCTAAAAAAAAAAAAAAATGAAGATTCCATCAGACTTCTCCCTCTCCCCCAATCTTGGTAACGTTCCTGCCGTCCATCCAGGTATTTTCTTTAATTTAGCAACTCCTCTAGAGCATATAGATCTCCATTTTGCCATGAAAGTTGTTATTATTTTACGAACTCGACAGAACCCTAGTGTTCATAAAGTTGAGATTTTTTTCTCAAAATTTTGGAAGTTTTGCCTGTTTTTAGCTAGAAATATGTGTTATTTCTACTTATTTTGCTTGTTTCGATTTTTTTTTTTTTTTTTCCTGTTTTTGCGTTTCGTAAAGTATAGTCTATTAATAGAATTTTGGTCGATTATTCTTGTTTTTTTTGTCATGACTGATCAACATCACTATGTTGTTTGTATATAAATTATAAAAAATGGTTAGAACCAGAGGAAGAGGAGGGCATATAATTCAAATCCATTCTAGGGCCACATCTGACGATAGAAAAAGAAAAGATAGAGAAGTTAGCCGAGAAGGTAAAAGAAGAAAAACTGTAGACCCTGAAAATGAAGCGTACTCGGAGGAGAATAATGATGTGTATTGTGTCGAGGAAGGTGAAAGAGATGATCCCCATGTTTCTGAGGAGTTTGGTGGTGATGAAAATACTGATCGCTTGTCGGTGCCATATTGTGCAAGGACAATTGACATCGACAAGTATGGTCTGATCAATTGGCTGGATGATTACGAATCGTTTCCAGCAAAAGTTTCGGTTAGGAGTAGGCTGATACTGCTTGCTGATTTTAAAACATTGATAAAAGATCATAAACTTAGGAAAATGTTCAGGCATCCTTGTTTTGGTCACTTAAGAAAAATATCAGAACACTTCAATAGATTCAATGGAATGCTGGTGCACTATATGGTTCTTCGTCATGTGGTTCATAAGAAGAAGCGCGAGATGTGGTTCTTGGTGAATGACAAGCCCGTGTATTTTGGCTTGAATGAGTTTGCTTTGGTCACTGGTCTAAACTGTGGATCATATCTCACCCGAACTAGAGAGGAAAGGGCACTTAAGAAAGGGGCAGCATTTTGGACAAAAGTTTGTCGCGATAGAAAGATTTCTGCAGAAAAGCTGTTGGCGGTGATTAGAGGGCCTAGGCTGACCATAGAGGAAAAGATCAAATGTTGTCTAGTGTGGTTTCTGTACACAATAGTGCTTGCCGAAGATGTGTCGAGGGGTGTGGATCATGACACGATAAAAATGGCAGACGATTTGGAGTTCTTCACTAGCTATCCTTGGGGAAAGGAATCATTTGAACTCACTCTGGACTACTTGAAGAACAAGATAGACATTCCCAAGCACCACCAAGTGCAAGCAGAGAAAAGGGTTGCATAATATGCTCTCTATGGCTTCCTCTAGGCATTCATGGTAAATATTATAGACCACTGGTGAAGTAGAGTATAGACTGTGTCTTGTTTATTTTTTCACTCAGTTTTTATTTATGTGATTACAGGTTTGGGCATATGAAGCTTTTCCTGCACTTAGAAGGAATGTTGGGAAATCAGAGGAGGTTCCTTTCCCTATTTCTAGGATTCTTAGGTGGCACCCCAAGAAAATGGAGCGATTCGCCGAAGGAGATCCATTTAAGAGAGCTAGAGTTATCGAGGTATAAATTTGGAGTCTATAATTAATTTTTTGGCAAAAAGATAAGCTTAATGTAAATATTTTCCTTATTTGTAGAGGGTGCACCCTTACCTCATCCTTACAGTGCGTGAGTTGGAGAAGGATTACATGAAAAATTTGCTGCCATATGATGATGAAAATAATGACCCAATGATTGATGAGTTAAAGCGTGAACTTGAAGGTATGACTGTTTTGATTGGACCAAGAAATTCCTCGAAGGCTTCTAGTAGGAAGGGGATGGAGTCCATGAAGCATTTTGATGAGGACTATACTCAAGAGGTCGAGGATAATCATTTAGAAGATCTCGGTGGTAATTCAGCCGCAAAAGATAATGTTGGTGTTAGGAAATCTATGGGTCGTGTTGCACCAAGTGAGCAGGTGGAGCATGAGCAACTGAAGCAGCGTGTGGAGAAGATTGAGGAGTCTTTGAAGGTTCTTGTCACTTATGTTGAGGGGAAAGAATTAGAAAGAGCGAGAAAGCGAAGAAGAAGAAGAAGAAGGAGACTCTCAATAAAGCTGTTGGTGAGGTTGCGGTTGATGTTGATCAGCCAATTGCACGACATGTCGATGTGCCAAATGCTCAAGATATCCCTGCTACTGAAGTCGAGAAGGAGTCTGCTGCTGAAGTTATGAATGAAAAAGAAGTCCCTGTTGCTGAAGTTGAGATCCCTGCTGCTAAAGGAGAGAAGGATAAAGAAGTCCCCGCTGCTGAAGTTGAGGTAGAAAAAGAAGTCCCTAATGATGAAGCTGAGAATGAGAAAGAAGTCCCTAATGATGAAGCTAATGTTGAGTTTGACGCTGACAAAGTTGTGTCGACTGTTGTTGGGGAAATTAATTTGGGTGTGGTGGATGATAACAATTAATTTGTGTGTGGTGGATGATAACAAACAGTTTTATTGCTTAGTTTTAACTGCTTTTTACTTTAACAAATAATTTATGACAACTGTGTTGTTGCCTTGTGAATTTGGACGGGCAAATTTTTATAAGTGGTAGTTTATGACAAGGTTATTTAACTGTGGTGTTGCTCTGTGGATTTGAATGTGCTTTTGTTTATTATAGACTTGAGTTAATCTTTATGATTATCGACTATGAGTATGTAGTGAATGTTTATTATAGACTATGACTAAGATTTATGCGCAAACTCATATAAATAAAATTTGCTTCATATTCTTAATAATTCATCATACATCCTAAGTCCAAATAGCAGTTGATATATAGACTACGCAACTATTTGTCTAAACAGACTATAATTAAATGAAATAAAAAAAATAAAAAGACTTAATGCTATTTTAACACTATATTAACACTTGATTACATCATATTAGACTCTTCATCCATTATACACATGATACAAAGAACTTAGAACAAGTAATGGTCCTTAATCATCAAATATTTGCCTAAACAGGCTATAATTAAATTAAATTAAATAAATAAAAAGACTTGATGCTATTTTAACACTATATTAACACTTGATTGCATCATATTAGACTCCCCATCCATTATACACATGCTCCGAAGAGCTTTAGAACAAGTAATGGTCCTTAATCATCAAATATTTGCCTAAACAGGCTATAATTAAATTAAATTAAATAAATAAAAAGACTTGATGCTATTTTAACACTATATTAACACTTTATTACGTCATATTAGACTCCCCATCCATTATACAAATGATCCAAAGAGCTTTAGAACAAGTAATGATCCTCCTTGGAACAAGGTTGTGCTTTGAGAACATTAGCTTATTGTCAGACTTATTGATAGTAGTATTATAATTACCATTACTTGTTCTAAAGCTCTTTGGATCATGTGTATAATGGATGGGGAGTCTAATATGATGTAATCAAGTGTTAAGATAGTGTTAAAATAGCATCAAGTCTTTTTATTTATTTTATTTTATTTAATTATAGCATGTTTAGGCAAATATTTGATGATTAAGGACCATTACTTGTTCTAAAGCTCTTTGGATCATGTGTATAAAGGATGGGGAGTCTAATATGATGCAATCAAGTGTTAATATAGTGTTAAAATAGCATCAAGTCTTTTTATTTATTTAATTTAATTTAATTATAGCCTGTTTAGGCATATATTTGATGATTAAGGACCATTACTTGCTCTAAAGCTCTTTGTATCATATATATAATGGATGGGGAGTCTAATATGATGTAATCAAGTGTTAATATAATGTTAAAATAACATCAAGTCTTTTTATTTATTTTATTTAATTTAATTATAGCCTGTTTAGGCAAAATAGTGGCTTGGTTTATATATCAACTGCAGTAGAGTATAGACAAACTACTTAATCTATAATGTACTATTCTCATTGGCGATTATACACTTGTGGTATATTATAGTCCTATCCATGCCTTAGATTTACATAGTTTGGGGTTTGACTTTTTTTTTTTTTAATAATGAGCTTTACATTCACCAGGCTTCTCATTCCAAAACAGTCTCCTTTATTTACTTAGTCTATAATATACTATGCTCATTGGAGATTATACACTGTTGGTATATTATAGACCGATCCACGGTCCCTTAGATTTACGCAGTTTGGGATTTGAGATTTGACTTTTTTATTTTTTATTTTTTTAAATTATTTTTATGAGCTTTACATTCACCAGGCTTCTCATTCCAAAACAGTCCCCTTTAGTTACTTTGTCTATAATATACCGATGGTCTATACGAAGCTATAGCTTGTGGTTATTATAGATATTGTATTAGTTATTAATCAACTTAGCTTGTGGTTATTATAGATAAATATGGTAGTTGTTTGGTGTAACGACCCACCTGATCGTTATAGTGATTTTGACCAAATTACCCTTGTTTACCCTTCCCCAAGTCGCGTTAGTATGATATATGACTTAATATAGTCATTGGGTTGGGTTCCGCAAGGTTCAAGTATAATTGAGTCATTCATGGAGAAACTAGTTAAGTTGACGAGTTAGAGTTGACCACGGTCAATGTTGAGTTAGGATGACCCCGTGTCTATGTTTTGAAAGTTCTAACATGTTAATATGATGATTTTGAACTTGTTCACAAGTTTTGGTGAGGTTCCAAAGAGTTTCAGATGCGCTTGGGTTTTGTCGCGCTCGTATTCGGTGTTTTCGCCGGAGGTCTGTGGATAGAAACGGCTCCATATTGAGAATCCGACCTTTTTTTAGTGAGGTTTGAACCATTAGATCCTTATCAAAATTATGAAGCTATAGGAAAAAGAATCGACGCGTTTGGCCTCCGTTTGAGGGAGTTATGACCATTTTAGTGCGGACCTGTCCAGCAGGACCGCTATAGCGACCAAGAGGCCGCTATAGCGGTACCGCTGCAGCGGTATGGTGACCGCCGCAGCGGCCAACGGGGCCAGAATCTCTTATTTTAATATCCCAACTTCGAACCCTTATTCCCAATACCCCAAAGTCAGTTTTCAAGAGAGAAAGAGGCAAAATTCATTCCATTCTTAGGTGAAAGCATCTTAGAGGGTAAGTTCCCATTTTTATTCGTTCCTTTTCCTTTCTTCTTCAAGTTCCATGATTATTTTACGAGGTCCATCAATGGTGGGTGAAAATCCTAGAACCCTAGAATTAGTAAACCCTTAAATAATTGGTGGGTGGTTGATTTTGTTGTTGATTAATCATCTAGGAGTATAGATTATCACTTTCTAGGAGGAGAATTTGATTTCTTATGGTTGGAATTGCATGTTGAGAGTTAGGGTTCTAATAAAAATGGAAGCTCTATCCTAAAATCTATTTTAAGGGTAAAATTGATTAGAAACCCACGAATTGAAGGTTAATAACTGTAGAGATATAGGTTATGATTAATTCACCATTGAAGGATGGTTTCATCCAATAGAAAAAGGGTAGATGTAAGTGGGTCTTCTTCCCCAAACTGTTTTTCTTGTTTAAATACATGGTTGGTTGCTTACTTAGCATCATATTGTTAGACTTTGACCGTTATGAGGCGCTTCGAAAATAGAAGGCTCGTGTGGAGTAGTTCGTGGGCTTCTGTTCTGCATTCCAGGTAGGTTATGGCTTACTTTAGTTAGACTTTGATTAGCGAAACGTATGTATTGTATAGAATTGACGGGAGAAAGCATGATTAGGTCTTCGGACATGGTGTTTTGGTTGGATATTAGCTAGGTAGGTATGACTTCTGATTTTGTGGGCTCGTCGCTGTTAATTTCTGCACTGAAACATGAGGTGTAGTTGTATTCATACTGTGTCGATTCGGGATGGATTTCTATTCAGTTGATTATTGTTGATGGTGTCTTGTTGCCCTATTATTGTGATTAGACTTATTGCCTAAATTGTCGTGTTGTATTCAATTATCTCTTATTGTGACATATATTATCAGAGAAAGGAAGGATAATGAGTTTAGGCTTGAATTGTGATATAAACTTATGACAGTACGTAGATGAAAACTTGATGTATGATAGCTGTTAATGATAATATATAGAAAAGTGGAGCTTCTTGGTGATACAAGGCTTAGTTGTGAGGCGTACTTGTTATACATGTGGAAGTAAAGAGGGACATAGACTATTAGGTTAGTTGAGATGATTGTATGATTCATTTCATGGCTGAGTTGATCCAAGTATTGATATGACTTGTACCATCACTGTTGCTTTATTGACTTGTATTGATTTACCATGTTTACACTCATTTATGCATTCATACACTCATGCATGATGGAAATGGTTTGGAAGACTTGTGGCATGATGCCTTGTATTTGACATTGATATTGCTGATTGTTCATAGTCCATACATACTAATGAGCTGAAATACATTGAGACATACATTGTGATGTGAAATGGTACAGAAGTTAATATAATCTTGAGAAAAGACATGTTTTAACCCCTGAACTTGGCACGAAAATTCACTTTAGCAACTAAACTTAACTTCTATTTATTTACCCCCCTTAACAACTTACGTTTCAATTGTTTTCTACCCCAAATGCTGACGTGGCAAAAAAATATTAAGAGAGTGAAAAACAAAAAAAGTGGACTTGGCACTGTAGCTAAAATTTCCATGGCTGCCTGGTTGGTTTCTTTTCATCATAGATGTGTTAATGTGATTGAAGAAAAAAGGGAGAGAGGGTGGATTTCCATGGCTTCTTGGTTGGTTTCCACTGCTTCTTCTTCTTCTTCACAGCCCCGCCCCCGCCACAGCTGCTTCTTCTTCACAGCCCCCCCCCCCCCCCCCCCGCGCCACAGCTTCTTCTTCTTCTTCTTCACAGCCCCGCCCCACCCCACCCGCCACAGCCCCGCCCCCACCACCGTCCTTCTTCTTCTTCACAAATCCCTCTTTCTCTCTATATTCTCATCATTTTTTTCTTTTCATTTTCATCATTTTTTGGTTTCTTGATTTTGATTTTGTTTTCTTTCAAAAATAAAGTTATGGAAGAAATGGGTTTGTTAATAATAATACTAATAATGGCCAACAATAACAACAAAAACAACCAATTTGAACGAATTTTAGTGTAAGTGGGAGTAATGGTGGTGGAAGAAATGAGTTTGCTAGAAATGGTGGTGGTTGTGGATGTGGGTATTTTGATTTTCTTTCAAAAATAAAGTTATGGAAGAAATGGGTTTGCTAATAATGGTGGTGGAAGAAATGGGTTTGCTAATAATGGTGGTGGAAGAAATGGGTTTGCTAGAAATGGTGGTGGTTGTGGATGTGGGTTAAAGATGGTGGTGGTGATTTTTTTTTCTTTTAAGGAATTTGATGAAATTTGGTGGGGAGATGATGGTGGTGGTGGTGGGTGTGGGTTAAAGATGATGGTGATGATTTTTTTTAAGGGCAGTTCGTCCAATTTTTTGCGGCGGCGGCGGCGACACCGGCGGTGGCGGTAGCAGCGGCGGCGGCAGCGGCGGTGGCGGTGCAGCGGCATGGTGGTTGATAAAAGTAGGGTGAGGATGAGGAGAAAGAAGAAGAAAGAGAAAGAAAAAAAATAATAAAAGAAAAATAAAAAATGATGTGTTGGTAAGTTTGACATGGCAATGATGTGGCAACGACGTGGCAATGATGTGGCATTGACGTGGCGCGAGTGTAATACACCTCCCATTGTGAGAGTGGTATTATTTTTTTAGGGTGGAAAACAATTGAAACGTAAGTTGTTAAGGGGGGTAAATAAATAGAAGTTAAGTTTAATTGCTAAAGTGAGTTTTCGTGCCAAGTTCAGGGGTTAAAACATGTCTTTTCTCTATAATCTTCTTGATGAAATTGTGATACAAATTGATGACAATTGTGGTGAGAAGCTAATATGATCTTCTCGATGAAAATAATATACTACTTGATAATTGCTCATTAAGAGGGATGTAACAGTGTTTCTTGTATAATCGAGTGGCTCCGGGTCCGAGGCTCTTTCCGGAATGGAGGGTGTATAAGCTCAAGTCTGAGGTAAATTTCGGGCGGAGGGCAATAAGTGACTCGGGTCCGAGGAGTGTTCCGAAACGAGTGATACATGATGTGGATTCGTGACCGAGGTTCCTTCTGGGGCGGAGGATTTATGGCTCGGGTCCGAGGATTGTTTCGGAACGCGTGGTACAGGGACACCATGGGTCCCCTGCAGTTCATGACTACGGAGCAATGACATCAGTTAGCATGTGTATACAGTTCGAGTGATTGGTCAGTGCATTGCATTGTATTGCATTGCAGATTATCATATTTTGCATTGCACATCATTACATTTTATTCTGCATTATTATATAGCTCGTTTAGTTTTGCTTTTGGTGTGTTTGTTGAAACAACTGTTGTGGTATTGATATAATTATTGACTGAGTTAAAATGTGGATTAGTGACTCTACCTAGGGAAGGAACTTGGACTTGTGATTATCAGGTGAGATTATTGAAACTTGATAGACTGGTGGGGTAGAAGCTCCATCTTAGGTTGTGACTCTGTTATGGGATATTCTGTGACTTGGATTTGAGTATTAAGTGCTTATTTTTTTTTATCTTGTTGATTTTATGCTAATATACGTGAACTAATCTTAGTCGGCCTGTGATGCTTACCGGTACATAGTGTTTGTTCGGATACTACCTTGCTGCACTCTTTTTGAGTGCAGATTGTGTTCCAGAGATTTCATCCAGATTACATCTCTAGCTTGAAGCTAGTTTGCTCGATCAAATCCGAGGGTGAGCTTCTATCCATGCCATGCCACCTGAAGATCTCTCTGTTCAGATGTCTATTTTTATTCCAGACATTTTTTGTTATTATATTTGAGATATACTTCATTCTTTAGACATTTTTAGTTAGAGTTCTTATACGATGACTTTCAGATTCTGGGGATATAATAGTTAGACTTCCTCACTTGCATCATTTATTTATTTTGACTTGGTAGACTATATATTCATTCACATGTTCATTGATTTGTGTTAGTATAAATGATTAAAGAAATTAAAATTGGCTAGTGATTAAAGGGTTAACGGGTAAGGGTTCGCCTACTAGTGATAATAAAGTAGGTGCCCGCATGATCGGTAATTAGGGTCGTGATATTTGGTTATTAATCGACTCATCGAACAACATTAAATCAACAGTATGCAGAAAATAAAGTAAGAACACAAAAATCATGCATAAACTATTTTCATTAATATGGTGAATTTTTACATAACAAAATAAAATCCCAAAACACCACCTAAAGCTTTCAGCGATGAAAGTCCAAAAACTTCCATCTACCACTTTCATCGCTGAAAGCTTATACAAAAATATACTTAAAACTAATATTCTTGTGGGATGATTGGGGGGGGGGGGGGGGGAAGGTTACTAGAGCGCCGGGGTCCACACCCTTCATCTCAAGAAGAACACGCGATGCGTGCTATTCTGCGGATGGCAGTTTCCATCCGCTCCCTATCCTCTCCGAGGCCCCTGAAGAGCCTCTGGAAGTCGTTCCTGAGGAGGAAGAACTCAGGATGTGGTGGTCTGAAGTTCGGGTGACGGTTTGCTCTGTTCCTAATCCTTCTCGCCATTTTTGATCTGAAAGTTTCTTGGAGTTTTTGGTGATGAGAGAGATGAGATGGTGTATTTTAAATAGGCTTAGGCGATTTATAGACTGGTGACCTCGGTTTAGTGAATCAATGGCTAATGTGTGAGCGCCACATGTCAATGCGCATAGAGGAAGCGTTTAATATTGGGTTTGATTAGACATAACCGTAGGCTTTTTGAATTTTAATTGGTGGTGTTTAGTGGTTCAGCAATCGATAGGCTTTAAAGGCGAATATATATCATATACGTATAGGCTATACCTAGTAGATATATAGATATATCATATACGTTATCTAGTATAGACTAGATATTAAGTTTATTATTTACTATACCTAGTAGATATATAAAACACAGTCTTGGTTTATTATATACAATTATACAGTTGATCATATTGAACTAACATTCAAGAAAACACACAATGAAATACATTCACTGAAATATTTAATTGAAGAACCAAAAACTGCAAAGTACAAGAAAAGCATATTTAATTGAAGAACCAAAACTGTAAAGTACAAGAAAAGCACAATGAAGTACATTGAAACATACATCAAGTTCATCCTTCTATTTCGGCACGTTGTTCTCTTGTGGCCGTTTCGTTTTCAAATTGAGCACTTGTTTCTCCTACCCTTTACACGTCCTTTGGGCTTAAAAGATTTTACGATGCCAGGGATACACTTTATTCTCTTCCTTCCAAGTTGGTTTGGCTGCCCATCACACTCTTCGACATCAACATCATGATCATCCGTATCCATTAAGTGATCACCCATGCTCTCATTTTGCGTTGAATTTGCATCCACTGGCTGATGTGGGGGTGGGTGTGGTGCTGCTGATGTTGACACTGCTTGAGACCTCTTAACAACATTTATTCTCAAAACAGGCCTACAACCATCAACAACATCAAGCATATACAACACCACATGCCTATCATTCGTTATGAAAGAAGGGTGAGCTTTTCCCCTAGGGGGCAGAGCATTAATCATATAACTAATGCGCAAGTCAGTGGGGTCACAATCTAACTCCCCGTTTTCCTTTACGCTCTCAACAAAATCGTTATACGTACCATTGCGACGCACGACGATCGGCACTGTCACCTTGCTCGCAGAATTCCAAAACCAACATTTTGGGGTCTTGTCACGCCCCGAACCATGGCCTGGGCGTGACACGGCACTCGGTGCCTGACTGTCTATGACCGAGCGAACCCATGGCTGCTGAGTCTAACAGTTGTATCATGAAAGCATGCAAGATATAAAATGAACCAAGAGAATATTCTAACTCCAATATAATAGAGGATGCGAAAATAAATGTTGTGAGGCAAAACCAACATAACTGACTAAAGACTGTCTATGAAACCTCTATGATCAAAATACTGTAAGAATAACTAGGTCAGGACAATACCCTGGCATGCCTCAAATACTAATGAACTAACTAATACTCGAAAGCTGGAAATAGACGGGAAGCCCTGAATGAAAGGGGCTCACCAACTAGCTGATGTACTCAAAGTGCTGGAAGCTAAGCGACTGTTGTATCCTCCTGAAAGTCAGACTCTGCACCGTGAAGTGCAGGCCCATGCATAAGGACGTTAATACATTTGAATTATACAAGTATGATAAGCAACTGAAGCAATGATAAGGGATACATGAACAATAAAGTATAATGAAACTGAATACTCATATCATGAGCTGATCTGTATAGAAACCACCTGCGCAAATATCATGTAACTATGGCCTCAGGCCCAATAAATAATGAGATCTCAAAGCTATGGCCTCAGGCCCAAAATAATTACATATGCATATGAAACATAACTATGGCCTTAGGCCCAATCAGACATGAAACAATAGGTGTAAAACTGACCACTGGCTCTGTAACTTGACTAATGACTTAGACTGTATTCTGAGACTCGTATATTGAATTACAAATCTTTTAGATTAAGCTAGGGTCCATAGCATGCATAACAAGTATGAACATAATCAGAAAACTGAGCTCTAACCCTAGGTTATGAACATCAAGAATTAGGGGAAAATAATGAACTGGCTGGATTTCTGAGAATTTTGATAATTGAGGTATGAGGATGATTAAACAATGTTCCTCATGTTGATAGCATGCTTAACATACCTGGAATTGCCCCCAAACTTGAATAAAAAACTTGAACTTTGAAGAAGATTTCCAAACTCTTAAATCTTGAACCTTGAGATGGGTTTTCTTGAAAACCCTAGGTTAGGAATGGTGATTTCTTGTTTAGATTACAAGGATATATATTATAATTGACTTGGAATAATTAGAGTAGGCTTACCTTGGTGTTCTTGATGATGGGAGAGGATAGAAGGTTGTTCTAGGGCTTGAATGAATGAAAAATAATTATTTGAACTGATATGGACGAATATATACTGTTCTGGAAAATTAAATTTTATGCCCATTGAAAGACGGGCAGTATTTTGAAATACGGTCTGTATTCTGTGTGGACTGCACTGCGGCTCTTCAGTAAAATGGCCATAACTCTTTGCACAGATGTCCGTTTGACCCCCATAATATACCGTTGGAAAGGTATTTCGTAGCTCTACAACTTTTATCAAGGAAGTTTTCCTAAATTCCAAATACGTTTTGAAATACGGCCCGTATTTAACAATGTAACTTCCAAATGCCAAATTCTAGAATGCTCAGAAATCTTTGGTACCAGTTTACGACTTGAAATACGGGTCGTATACTGAAATACGGTCACTGTTCATGGGCGTAAAACCCCATCTTACAACTGAAGAGGAAATTTCAAATTACCCCATTCTTTATTTGGTTTTCTAAGTCTAGGATCATAGTCAAAGCTTAGGTTAAAGGTACGAGGTGTTACAATATCTCCCCCTTTGGATCATTCGTCCTCGAATGATGGGTCATGGTTAAGAATATGGCTGGACATAGCTTGAATATGTGAACATGAAAGAGTCATGACATAAAACATAAGAGCTTGACATCGTCACGTGGGAACATGGTCATGGACGATGAGAACTGAATACGCGATTACATGGAAACATGTACATGGAGAACCTGAAACTGAATAGCACCTACATGAATGAGAATCATGAAACATTTATCCTCGATTTATGACTAGTGGTTAAGAATCGCTACTAACTCTGGAATCTACAAAATTTATGGCAGGACTTCCTTCATAATTCATACCCTCACGACATTTCTCAAACGCCTGCCAACTAACTAAAGCACCAACACACAACTCACAGGGTATCTTAATACGCATGATGTGAGATAGGAGTATGACTTAGGCTTTGAATGTAAGCGAAACTCGATGTGAATGCGACAGACTTGATTCGTATAACAAGAATATGATCCTAACATAGGTATTCATAAATCTCTAGCATAGGAATGACATTAATACGTCAAATCTGAGTAGAATACTCCTGAGATAAGTACCACAGGGTACATGAAAAGATATCTATTTGAATATACGAATGCACCTTACTTCTGATTATCTTGTTAGCTGTTAATCATGATTATGAATACCTTATCTCATCTTGCTCATTCCCGTGAGAGAATTATAGAGGACTGAGAGAAAAGGAATTATTGGTACTATTCACATGAGATACTTTGCTTTAGAGAACAGACATGACATGGTGCATTGTACATGGAGGACGTAATGTGGAACATGCGTACATGAGAACGTGATTCATATGGCATGAAACGTGAATAGCATGACATGGGGCATGGGACCATGAGCAACCTGACATTTACATGAGTACATCATAGATGCATATCGTGGCGTTTGGACCTGATTTCATAAGTATTGAGCTAATAATAAGGCATAAGTATTGTAGGCTCACTCTTGGGTACTCAGAGACGTAAGGCATGGATAAAGTATTACCTTTAGAACTTAGACATACTGAAATGATGGGACATGATTCAACATAGCTTACTCTTATCACTGTGAGTAATTACCCTTGTTATAAATAAGGCTCATGAAAGAATGGATTATAGGCATGAATAATTCGTTCCTCGAGTATCTAAGACATGGGTAGAAAGTCACTTTGAACATAAAAATGACATAGGTACTTCGGAAAAGATAAGGGCATCCTTTGTGCCAAGCTACGAGATGGTTTAAAATATTAGCCAAAGAAACATAAGCACGAATTACATAGAATCATGGGTAGGAAACCCATCTTGGTTCACATTCATTATCATCTAACAACATCATTGTTACAATACCGCTATAAGTAGGATGCATAACGAAATGGATTGGGGCACGAGTATATGGTAACATGGATAACATAATCATAGGGGTCAAGATCATTATCAGATTTGAAAAGCACTTATATTCTAGAACATGGACATGAGTATAAAAGCATGATAGATACGTGAGACCTGAATGCGGTTTTTAACTTTAGACATGAGCACACCTGATGTGTGAAACATGAAAGGAGATTCCCTTGCATAGCTTACTATCGTATGAAGTCTTAATTCTTGTATCTTAAACGTGGAGTGTAAAGCTCCAACATGGGAATGATATGGGTACGAAAGGTACGAGTAGAGTACGTCTGGGCATTAGTACCACATAGTACATGAATTACTCTGGAATTGGAACCGTTATACCCTTAAAACCCGCTATTCGATCTAGAACTTTATCTCATAACATAATTACCTAGTACTTGATCTCAAGAGCATGACAAAAATCACATTCTACACACCTTATCTTGGTTACATGAAACTGTGATCCTCTGACATAATCTCCTTAACACCTATCAACTTACGAAACACATAATCTATATCGGCACCTTATCATACGATCTCCTCCTTAGTTCAAAAGCTGACGTTTAAAGCCTGTGGATCCCTTGAGTTAGCGATAAGTGGTCATCTGGTGGTTCCGCTAATTTTCTCTAACATACTGACAACTTATTTCTTCGGCTTACTTCAAGAAAGTCTTACTTACTAGGAAAACTGGATTACTTAATTGAACGGGTTTCTAATGTACATAACTAGCATACTAGCTTTGTCAGTCTTGAGGAAAACTCTTTTATGATAACTCTTAAAGGCTCTTCTTCTATAGCTTTCTCTCTTACTGCTTAGATGGTTTTCTTCTTTCACCAATTTCTATACCTCAAATTTAACTTAAACCCTTTGGGTTCTAACACGCCTTCGGTGTATTCAGACAGTTACCCACTTAGTAGTGCTAACTTGACTAAGTAACTCAAATCGTACTTCTACTAAATCTGCTGAAAATTTCTAATTCACTGTATTTATTTAGACTTACTTACTATGCTTCTGTTAACCACTTGCTAGCATCATATTCTCTAATTCTTTTCTGAATACTAAAGTGAAGCATAAGGTTATTTCTAACTTTTCCTCCTTATCTGACTCTATTCTGGGGTTGTATACTATCTTTCTGAACTATAGACATGGATCACACTTAGAAAAATTTCATCTGTCTCAAACAAGGAATTGGAACAACTAACCCCAAACTCCCTATACACTTTCAAAATTATATCATACTATACACATCAGGGATAAATACTTAATCATATAACCTAAGAGGGAATTGTCATATATTTTATCTCATAGTAATATCTGCTTCTTGTAGTAACTTACTAACATCATACTCTCTAGGTCTGATCTGAATAAGCTTAAATAATTTAAAACTAACCCTAAAAAAATTCAATATCGTCTGCTCGTGGTTTTCTTATCGCAACAACCCCTTCCTAGTCATGTGCATAGATCATATGGCAAAATATATATCCTTTAAAAAGTCTAGACTTTTTGGTATTACAGGTGGTTTGCTCTTTTCCTATTTCCTGCTTAAAACTACCGTGGACAATTTCTGCCTACTGCAGTTAACTTCATAACATGCTACCTCATGGGGTCCAAATAAACTTACTCTATAGGGTATATAACCTACGTGTGCTACTATATCAAAATTTGTCTTTCAAATGGTACTAACACCTGATAAACACACCATGCACTATTTGGCAAGTCTTGGGTCTCGAATTTCCTTCTTGCCGCTTACACATTTGATACGTTCAGAATTCGATGGAAAAAGAATGTTACTTACTGCTCTAAGCTTCATGGCAAGAATTAGAATAATTCTTGATGACTCCATCTGAAAGCAACACATCAATAATGATTATATTTACATCTTCCTCATCCATTGAGACATGTCGTATTCGGTAGAACGGGAAACAACACACGAGTCCGAGTGATTTATGAGAACATAGCTCTATTGCACGATCTAGAGTTGAAAGAAGTGAAACAATCTTAAATGTCTTGGTGGTCAACTGTTTATATGTGTGGGCGCTGCACACATATCAAAGTGACCCCACTAGACACGGTTTCATAGACTCCCTACGACACATGAACCTAGTGCTTTGATACCAAGCTTGTCACACCCCGAACTATGGCCTGGGCGTGACGCGACACTCGGTGCCTGACTGTCTATGTTAGAGCAAACCCATGGCTTCTGAGTCTAACAGTTGTATCATAAAAGCATGCAAGATATAAAATGAACCAAGAGAATATTCTAACTCCAATATAATAGAGGATGCGAAAATAAATGTTGTGAGGCAAAACCAACAAAACTGACTAAAGACTGTTTCTATGAAACCTCTACAATCAAAATTGTTATATCCCGCCTTTTATGCAATCGGATAATTCAAGACAATCGCGGGAAGACAGTAACCAAGGCCATATTTTTACTTTGCTTGGCATATAAGTTGTTATGAAAATTTTGAAGTGGAAATAATGAGAAAGGTTAAGGGCATAAAGGGAAGTTGCAATATGACTCGTGGGAATATGGAAGAATACGAAGGGTAAAATTGGAAGTTGGAAAAATATTTCATGAATTACAAGCACTAGCCCAAAAATAAGTGGGCTTGAATTCTTTTTAAAGAAATGGACAAGGCCCAACCGGCCATGACATGGGCTAGGCCCATGAGGGGGGTTTAATTTTCATAATAAAAAAGATGAATAAGCCATCTATATCGTAGAATTCTCTAGAAATTTCAAGAAGACAAGAACAAGAGAGAGAGGAGAAAAACCTAAGGGCCATTCGGCCAAGAGCAAGGAGCAACAAAAAAATTATCAAAAATTCTTCAAAAATCATTCCCTACTAATTAAAGGGTGCTTAACAAGGTGGAGTTGTTGTTGGAGCAAGAAAGATTCAAAATCATACAAGTTGCCAAGAGTTAGACAAGTGAGAAGTTGAAGAAGAAAGGTAAATTCTAATCTTGTTTTATGTGTTATACATGGTTTATATGTGTTGTAGTATGCTAAAATGGATGAAATTCATGGAGGAGAGGAAATTAGTATGTGGCCGTGCATGTTCATATATGAATAAGAATCATATTTCAATTATTTTGTTTAGTGTTTGGTTGTTATGGTTGTGAATGATATGTGGAAGATGGAAGTTGAATAAATTTGGAGAGAATGTAGTTGTGCATGCATGAAGTGTGGCCGTGAGTGTTGTGTGTGTGTGGCCGTGAGGTTGTGGTATAGTATGGAAGTGAATGAGTTAATTTTATGTAGTGTTTTGGTTGTTGTTATATTGTGAATCCTATGTTGCTAATGGATGTCTAGGAACCTTAGTTGAGTTGTGAAAGTTGGAGACTTATTTTAGAAATCATGCATATTGAATGTGATGTTCTTACGCGTATGAAAGACAATGATATTGGTATGGGGTCGTTGGAATATATATATATATATATTAGAAGATTGCATTGTTTTATTGGAGTTGGAAGGTTTTGAAGAAAGTAGTAAATTGATATCATGTATCTTGAATTGAATGTATGGATCGCTAGTGTGATTGTTGAATTCATGTTGATAGTTTGGCCGGGTTTGAATTCCCGGATTGTGTTTGATGAGAATTTGACTAAATTAAATGTCGAGGATGGTATATTTACAGAGGAAATGCTGCCGAAATTTCGGTAGCCAAGTATTACCTTCAGATTTCAACTCTAAGTATACTAATGAGAGTTTTGGTAAAAACGACCAATTTGCAGATTTTGACGAAATTGTGACGTGAATTTGGAATAGCAAAAGGAGCGGAAGGAGGTATGTAAGGCTTCACCCTTCTTTCTATGGCATGTCTTAGTTGTAATAAGTTGGGTACGAGCCTCGGGGACAACCCAGTTCCCCGGAATCCGCACCTAAAGTTTTCCACTTTTTGTTCAATAGAATTGAACTAGAAAGTGTGCCAATTGTTGGAAAAACCTCCTACACCCTTAGAACTTGTATAAATGGGACCCGATTACCCTAAGACCCTCACAAGTGACGCTATGACATGTAACATACGTAAATCGTATACGCTACCTCATCCGGCCCGAGGTGGGCCCGTTACTCTCGGATTTTTCTATAGTCGTGGTTGACTTACTTGAAGTAAATCCAAAGGGGACTTTTGATCCCAATCTCGTTACCGAATGATAAGTACTATGACTACTCTAACGAGAATGTTTCTATGAGGATAATGATAATTACAATGTTAGACAAGAGAATGTACCTTTGATAAGTACGACCGGAACGACTCTATGACTAAGATGACTAAGCTAAGTATCTTATGTAAACATGAAAGTGATACACTAATTTTTGAATCGTATTTATATTTCCTAGCTATATCTTTATTTTCTCTGACTCCAAAGCCTATGACGGTCATCTATGATGCCCACGATTTCATTCTACGGTTACTGTAATACTATTCTCCGTTGATAGTCTCGCCTTAAAATACTTGTTCCTTCAAGGTGAGACAAAGCTATAACTAGCATTCCATAACGTAATCGGAGGTCACCGACCTTACGTCACTCCGATGGATATATGATTTTCCTTGGCTCTTGTGTGCCTATATGATATATGTATATAAAACAGGTATATGTGTATGGATATGTATATATAAATAAGATAAGTAATTGTATATGAGACGTGTATATGTATAAAAGATAAGCAAATGTATATGTATATGTGTATGGGGAAAGGGGAAGGGTCACTGTTATATCACCACCTGATTCAGCTGGATTCCATCCTGGACGCGGGATGCCCGGACGCGGGGTATGGGAGAGCCGTACGCGGCGTCTGTATATATATATATATATATATATATATATATATATATATATATATATATATATATATAATGTATGCTACCTATATATATATGATGTAATGTGTTGGGACACCGTTGGGGAGGGGGCTTGGGAGAGCCGATGTATTCGGCGTCTGTAAATGTGAATAAAAGATACCGTTCACTGAAATGTACTGTTTTCTGTACACGAGAATAAGTAATATATAAATGTTAATTCCTATGCTTATGAAAAGAAACGTTTCAAAGACGAAAGGACAAGCCTACATGACAGCCGGCCTGAAAAGGGGCCTTCCTATGCACAGGTTACTTTCTCGCCTCGTTATATGCCCTGTGACTCCATGATATTATTAATCGGACTCTATGTTACTGCTTGTATTATTTTCCATGCCTTACATACTCGGTACACCATTCGTACTGACGTCCCTTCTTGTGGACGCTGCGTTCCATGCCGCGTAGGTCAGCAGACAGGTGGACTTGATCCTTAGGAGCTCTGCCAGCAGTACTCTACAGCGCTCCAGTCGTTCCGGAGCCTTATTGCAGTGGTACTATTTTGTGTATAGATAATCTCGGGCACGATAGTACTCGACCCTTTCTATGTATAAGTGTACTATGTCTAGAGGCTCGTAGGCCGATATGTACAGTCAGTCAAGTATAGTCAGAGATATGGTGTTTTGGCATGTTAATGTTGTTGTATAAAGTGCTAACGAAGTTTATTAGCCCATGTTCAGAATGACGCTGCTACTGTTAATGTTCAAAAAAAAAATATGGCTCTGTTTATACGGCTTGCTAAGAGGTAAAGGTAATATGATAGATAAGGAGTGCTCGGTACAAGTATCGGGTACTCGTCACGGCCCCTAGTCGGGTCGTGACAAAAATACTGTAAGAATAACTAGGTCAGGACAAGACCCTGACATGCCTCAAATACTAATGAACTAACTAATACTCAAAAGCTGGAAATAGACGGGAAGCCCTGAATGAGAGGGGCTCACCAACTAGCTGATGTACTCAAAGTGCTGGAAGCTAAGCGGCCGCTGTATCCTCCTGAAAGTCAGACTCTGCACCGTGAAGTGCATGCCCATGCATAAGGACCTTAGTACATTTGAATTGTACAAGTATGATAAGCAACTGAAGCAATGATAAGGGATACATGAACAATAAAGTATAATGAAACTGAATACTCATATCATGTGCTGATCTGTATAGAAACCACCTGTGCAAATATCATGTAACTATGGCCTCAGGCCCAATAAATAATGAGATCTCAAAGTTATGGCCTTAGGCCCAAAATAATTACATCTGCATATGAATCATAACTATGGCCTTAGGCCCAATCAGACATGAAGCAACAGGTGTAAAACTGACTACTGGCTCTGTAACCTGACTGATGACTTATACTGCATTCTGAGATTCGTAGATTGAATTACAAGTCTTTTAGATTAAGCTAGGATCCATAGCATGCATAACAAGTATGAACATAATCAGAAAACTGAACTCTAACCCTAGGTTATGAAAATCATGAACTGGCTGGATTTCTAAGAATTTTGATAATTGAGATATGAGGATGATTAAACAATGTTCCTCATGTAGATAGTATGCTTAACATACCTGGAGTTGCTCCCAAACTTGAATAAAAGACTTGAACTTTGAAGAAGATTTCCAAAATCTTGAATCTTGAACCTTGAGATGGGTTTTCTTGAAAACCCTAGGTTAGGAATGATGATTTCTTGTTTAGATTACAAGGATATATATTAGAATTGATTTGGAATAATTAGTGTAGGCTTACCTTGGTGTTCTTGATGATGGGAGAGGGTAGGAGGTCGTTCTAGGGCTTGAAGGAATGAAAAATAATGATTTAAACTGATATGGATGAATATATATTGTTCTGGTAAATTAAATTTTACCCCTAGTAAAATACTGGCCGTATTTTGAAAGATGGGCCGTATTTTCAAATACGGTCCGTATTCTGTGTGGACTGCGCTGCGGATCTTCAGTAAAATGGCAATAACTCTTTGCATAGATGTTCGTTTGACCCCCATAATATACGGTTGGAAAGGTATGTAAAAGCTCTACAACTTTTATCAAGGAAGTTTTCCCAAATTCCAAATACGTTTTGAAATACGGGCCGTATTTCAAAATACAGTCCATATTTAACAATGTAACCTCCAAATGCCAAATAACAGAATGCTCAGAAATCTTTGGTACCAGTTTACGACTTGAAATACGGGCCATATACTGAAATAGGGTCACTATTCATGGGCGTAAACCCCTATCTTACAACTGAAGAGGAAATTTCAAATTCCCAAATTATTTATCTGGTTTTCTAAGTCTAGATCATAGTCAAAGCTTAGGTTAAAGGTACGAGGTGTTACGGGTTTCCACCCATTCACCCATGTAATCACCACCTACTATAACATATTCTCCAATAGACGCCATACTAAAGATATAGTAGACTATTGCTATGGTTTATAATTGGTCGATGCCTAGACTTAGAACAGTACCAGATTCAGACAAAAAAAATAGTAGGGATACGGCTCTTTTAATGGAGAACTCACTCCACAAGAGGATTAGAACAAAAAACGAACTCCACTACCAGAAGACGCGGACGGAATTGTCACCTAATAATTGAGCTTTGACAATAATAGTGAAATAATTCGAGCTTCTTTTCAATGATTTCTAAGAGATTTAAGTTACAATGACTGAAGTGAGGAAGAAATCCGTCGTTTGGGACTGATTTTGAGATGAAAAGCCAGAAATTTGGCCGGAAACAGGATTGGAAAAGTGCAGAAATGGGGAGCAACGAGCTTTTGGAGGGAGGGAACAAAAAAAAATGGGGCTGCTAAATTGGGGTAATTAAATGTTGGTGGTTGGGGGTTGTTTTGTATTTTTTAAAACTTTGGGTATAGGAGTGACAACATGGGAGACTTCATTTGATGATGTCATAAATAGTAGCCCTTTAGCCAATTCTTTGAGACTTATGACCTTTTGTCAAAATAAGTGTTGAGAATGGCTTTTTAGCAAAACACCCCATCAAACCAATCTAGCTAAGGATTGAAATTACATATCTCTAATCTGTTAGCTACATTTTGCACCTTTACTTTCCTGCTAAAAATCTCATGTATTACTTGTCAGAAATACCCTTTGGTTCCTTTCAATTCAGATGAAGCCCCAACACTAATATAATCACTTTTATTTATACTAGTCACGATTTTATTTATACTAGTCTCTATAATCGTGCTTTGCACGATATTTTCTGTCAATCTCGATTATGCAAAAAATAATAGGTAGTTATTTATAATTTATATATTTATCTTATGAGGTACAAAAATGTTACTATAGTATAAGATAAATCCACTTAATATCTTTTAAAAAAAATGATGTTATTGATATATAGTTTTTTTTTCCCACAAGGGAAACCTGTTGCGATACTAAGATAATCCAATATTAGGGGTTATGTAACCATATTTATTTATTGTTATTCACAAATATAAAAGTGTTCAAAATTGTTAATAAACAAAATTAAATTATAAAAATAGCTTACAGTTTTAAGAACACGTTATTTCCTGTCAATCCCAATAATAACAAAAAGAAGCTAATTAGATAATATTATTTGTAATTACATTACTTTGTTTAAACTAATATTTAAAGCCAATAAGGCATGCCATTTATTAAAAAATCGAACTTATGGACCAAAGAAGATTTATAACATAAAGTGCAAAAAGTTTCCGTTGTATACTTGGATTCTTCGATGGCATTCAATTTCAATACATCTCTTCAGTTTTACTATAATCCTAACTCGTGCCAACGTAATTGCTCAAATCTTTTACTATAATAAAAAGGAATTAGTCTTGTTCAATAATTCTTAATCTTTATCCAACTACAATTCTATCCTTTCAAAATTGTATTTCAATGTCTGACTGAACTTGATTGTGATTAGAATTCCAGTCCACACAAATTAATATTAGTATAAGTTTTATTACAATTTTATCCCATATGAAATTATATTTTATAGATATAAAAGTCGTTCAATATTTAAAGGATATTTTGGTCAACCAACAATTATATTTGTGCTTTTATAATAACTAATCTCTATGCACGCTATACCCTGTCACCTTTTTGAATAACTCCACATTCCCTGCCAAACACTTGGAGAAGAATCAGCAGCCAGTTAATAATGAATTAAGTAAAAGAGATAAAATGTTGAAGAAGCCGTCCAATGAAATGTCACATTAAAAGACAATGATGAAAAATTCCCTCTTGCCAAAAAAAATTAGGATAACAACACTAATCAGTTGTTTCTTTATTATACATAAAACATAAGTGGAGAGTTTTTATTATTTTAATAACTACAGGAAAATCCCTCTATCTGCTTGAAAATTTCTTCAACTTCAAACCTTATCGATTATTATAATATTAATATTTTTTTATAATATTAAATGTTGAAATAATAAATTGTACTTGCATGTGGTATGGATGGTCACCTAATATCTAAATTTAGCATTATTAGATAAAATACTGCTAGTTACTTAAACGTGAGTTTTATAGTTTTATCTTATACTACGCACTCTTTTCTTTTCTCTACTGATAAGCCAATTGAAAAAAAAAATTATAAATTAAATAGTTGTCAAATAAAGTTGGACTATTTATACATCAATACAGATAGGCATCTTCCACCTTTTCACCAATTATCTCTTTTTAATCATTTTATTTCCTTTTATTTTTCTAGAGAATATCTAGCAAAAATATTATTTCCGAAAATGTTGCTTGAATTCTTATAAATATATATGAGGCCTCTTTAGTTTTATTTTGTCCAAGACTCTTGAATATATTAGGTTATAGTTTTAATTTTTTAAGACTAAGACTCCTATTCAACAACAAATTCATGCACGGATTCTGCTAACCAAGGACACAATATTGCCACGTTTACCTAGGAGTTGTTTACTATTTCTAGTTTTAGGATTTTAATTCAGAATTGTAATCAAATTTTATTCTTTTAATTAAATTATTTAATTGAATATTTCTAACATTCTTTTAGGTTATTAGCTTTAAGATGTATGTTAGAAAAGAAATAAGATTAGAGCTTATCAGGGGTATAAAGTCGTTCAATATTTGAAAGATATTTTGGCCAACCAACATTTATATTCATGCTTTTAAAGTAATATAGACTAGTTTCTTTGTTCGTGTGTTGCACGAATATGTCGCGCTAATTATTAATTAGTAAACACGATGAACAAATTGTTGTAAAATAGCAATTAAATGAAAAAAGGAAAATCCATGTAAAACTAATCTTTCAGATGTTGATACGGTTAGAGTTTTAGATCTATGTAATAATTCTGATGATCATCAACAAAAGCTATTACATCGTGAATCTAAATTATATCTTATACTATTATAGCATGCAAGGAGTATTTTGAGAAGCCTACATAGATTTATGTTAGAGTTTTTAGATACATAGCATGGAATTATATAGGAAACGCATACATGAACATATATCGAATTGCAATGTCCTAAAAGAAAACAAAGAGCTAAAGCTCTAACAACGAATCAACTTCTAAGAAACTCATACAAATTACATTAGGCCATACCCTTAACATTAACACTTGATGTCTTGATCTCACAACCGATTTCGAACCTATAATATTTTGCAATAGATTATCTGAGAAAATTGTTTTACTTTCGTTAACATGTTGAACAATTATCTTTAAACATGAGTTCAATAAAAGTGATGGCATAATAAAGTCCAAATCAAAGTTTAAGAATAGAATAGAAGAGATATGGCAATAAAATATAGATAAACACATCAATTAGTTCTCTTGAAACCATGATCTTTGAATCCACATTAAGAACCACAGAAATCGAAGGTATAAGTTGCTTGTTTTGAAAGTGCTACTCTGTAACGACTCGTCTGGTCGTTATGATCTTTTCGGCATTTTTGCCCTTTTCCAAGCATTGATTAGCTAATTTTTGACCAAGGGGACCGTTGACACGCTTCCCGAGGTGTCTAGACCGCATTTGGGCAATTTTTGTGAAATATAGGCTTAAAGTGAAAAATAGGTGACCCGAAGTTGACTTTTGGGTAAACGGAACTTTTTCAGAAATTCGTCAATTCCGCGAGGTCTAGATGGTCGTTTATGACTTGTGTGTATATCTGGTTCGGTTCCCAATGCACTCGGATGCGTTTTGGGACTTGGATTGGGAAATAGGAATGACGTATCGGGGGTTGAATCAGTCAACGAGACCTCCATTGGGAATTCTGAGGCCACGAGCGCATTCGTAGCGTATTTTTGTGTGGGTCTGTATATGTGATTTGTGAGCAGATGGCCTCGAGGATGGTTCGGGATTTCGTTCGGGACTTAGAAAAATTTGGTCAGATCTGGTACATGTGCCCGCAGTGGCGGCACTGGAGCAACACCGCTATGGCGGCATGTTGGCCGATGGGGCGGCTGTTACGCCCGATTTTGAATTGGGTCCAAAATAGTTTGCAACTTCCCGGCTCTTCTAACTGGTTTAAAATGGTTAGAGTCGCCACCTTATTTTTTAGGAAAATCAAGAAACCTATATGTATTTGTGTGTCTACTCCATTTTAGTCCACGAAACCTATGAGATTCTAGATAAGGGTTTTATTTACCCCGAGGGGAAGATATTAAGCATCCTTCAGAGCCTGTCCGAAGACAGTCCTTAAACTTAGTTTAACTGAACACTAGAGGGGGATTATTTATCTGTTTATCATTATTATTACTTGTTTTCAAAATGTTGTGATTTCATGAAAATCTACACTAGGTGATAATATGCTAAGTGTATACAGTGTATACAAAATGTATGTATATCAAGTATCAAGAATTTATGAAGAATGTATATCGATAGGAATGTATAAAGGATTGTAAATAAAACATACCTCGTTCGATAGTAGTGTATTTGCTAGTAAAATGAGTATATATCTATTGCCACAAAAGGTATATCAGTTGGTGTAAATAATATATACAACTATATAAAAGATGTATAAAAAAATATAAGAGTATAGATATATCAAGTATATAAAAAATGTGTGTCCATGTAAAAAAAAAAAAGAATGTATGTATATGAAACATATAAAGAATGTATTTCAAGTATAAAAGAGTGTGTATCAAACATAAAATGTCTAAAGAATTGTATAACTAGGTATGTTAGTGCATAAAGAATGTAAAAATAATCTACGAATATTCATTGGTGTAAAGAGTTTATATAATAAAATTATTAAGAAAAGTGAATTTGATTTGACTTGTTTCTACCGTTTAATTAAAAAGAGTGTTCATTTAATGAATATCCTATCAAAAGAATAAGGAACAAAAGGATAGTAAAAAATTTCGGTAAAAATAAGTATAAGGAATTGTGTATAAAACAAATGAGTGAAAAAGATATAATGCCTTTAAAAAATGAAAGATTTGTAAATGGACGGCCTAGTATTTACCTAGCGTCAAAAATGCGGATTTAACTTAACTAAAATATGTATCGGTGTATACGAAATAATATAAAATGTACGTTGTATTAAAAGTGTATAAAGAATATAAAATAAAGGATGGACTAGTATTTTTTTTTTGCCTAAATACCAAAAGTGTGAATTTAATTAACGAAGCACTTATTCCAAGTCAATTTAATCTATTTATGAAAATGTTGACGGCCTAAGTCTTGCCTAAAGCGAATGACAATTTTAAGTTTAACAAACAAGGCGACAAGTAAATAAATATATCAACCCGTCATTCAAAAAAATAAAGTTTTCACTATACTATGAGTTTATGTTTTGTACAGTTATATAAAAAAAATGCGGAAAGTAAATACAAACAGTGATTCGATGAAGTCTCCGGATTCCTTCCAAGTGTCGTCTTCGGGATGTATCTCCGGGTACCTGTATAAACACTTAGTAAAAGTGTTAGTAAGAGAATAAATAACAATCTAATGAATTAAAGAAATAATAGATAAACTTAAAATAAAAACCCATCTTTTGTACATGGGAGGCCTTGGAAATCGACGAACATTTCTTCATCGGCCATTTGGGTGTAGTATTTTCCCAAATCAGTTTTTAAATACGAGGGGTGAAAGCATCAACAATAGTCTTGGGCAGCGCGTTCGCAGCGAGTCGGCCAAGAAATGTTAAACATAGTACCGTTGGCCGCCGAAGTAGTATTTTCCCGAAACAAAACCAACATTTATTTAGCAAAAAAAAATAAATCAAAATAGTGCGAACATCTGTGAACCGGAGCAGCAGCGGTGCTAATGTAACAACAAAACAAAACAGAGACAGTAGCATATCCTAAAACGTGATAACAAATCGAAAAAACAAGAAAAGACAGCAACAAATTTGAAAATAAATAGCTGTGGCAGTAGTGCTAGAGAACAACAGAAGCATACAATGGTAAAACTAAAGCAAATCACACCCATTAACGCCGAAAAGCAAATGAATGTGACCATAAATCATACACAATAGTAAGACGAAACATTAACGATTAAAATAGAACGGAACGGACAAAATTAGTCAAGAAGACAAACAAAGCTCAATATATTGTTGTTGATGGTCTTTTCGATCAGATCTGAATTCGTGGCAAGCCATGTCATTTTCTGGTGTAAACTAGCAAAACAGAGGGGAAGAGGAGGAAGCTGGCTGCTCCGGTTCACCGGAGCTAGAAGCTCCTCACCTCAGTGCTTATTTTAATCCTTGGGTTATTGTCCAATGGGAATTTCACCCTTTTAACCAATGCATAAAAATTTATTAATCAATGGATCAAGAACCCAACCCATCACCTCAAATGTCAACTTTTAAAAAGGTGACGAGACCTTGACTTGATCGAATTTTTGCTCTGCGTTTAAAAATTAATTGCTCCGATTTTCTCTGCACTGTCAGACTGTACTACAATATAGTTAATTAATACATGTATAAATAATAACGTAAGTATAAAATATAAATATTAATGTGTAAGATATGAAAATGTATTTCTAAAAAATTAAGAAACAATTATTAATTGCACAAAAATGGTAGTATTACGCTGTACATGTGCTAAATAATGATTCTTGGAAAATGACAATAAATTGATAAAATTCCTAAAATAAGGATAATCATCAATAGATTGTTGAAAAAATGTAAAAATGTGTGAAAAATGTATTTCGTGCTTTTTAACGAATCAGGGCCCCCCAAAACGTTAATTTTAAGCACGTCGAGCCAAAATTAGGTGTCAACAGCGGCCATGAGCATCTTGGCCCAGACCGCTGGGGCGGTCTGGGGGCGCTGTTGTGGTCCCGTTACCGTCGTGGCCGTAACGGGCCTGTTATTTCATTAAGTATGTTTTAAATAAGCCTTTAGACCCCATTTATTTCCATTTCGAAATTAAAGCTTTTGGTGGCTGTTCTTGGAGATATTTTGGGAATAGTCTTGGAGGTACATCTTGCTATCCCTCTTCTATTTCATTAATCCTTATCATAGATTCCCCCTTTCCTTTAATAATCCCTTAGTAATGGAAGATGAAAGTGGGTTTTGATGAACTATTTTCCTAGGCTTATTAATGATGAAATTGATGGTGTTTATGTTAGATTTTGATGAATCTAAGCTTGTTAATCATATATCTTCCATTTTTAGTATTGAATTTCAGAATCTAAGAGTTAGAATTTATACCCTAATTGGGGGCTTTGCTTCAAATTCGAAATTGGGTAAATTTATGGGCTAATTTAGCAATTAGTGGTTGGGGTATGATAATCTAGTGCTTAATTTGATAGTTTGCTTCCGAATTTCCCGTTTTGCCTTTATAGGCCCCGTTTCCCCAATTTTCAGGGTTCGATTAACCTAAATTGAATAGTAGCAATATTAATATCATTCTTCATGATTTCTATTCTAGATATCGAATATGCCTAGACTACTTTGGTTCTGAGGCTCAGCAGAAAGGCAAGGTGATAAAGTGATTTGTTGGTATTGCGGTTCGGCTAGCCAGGTAGGTTATGGCTTACCCTTGGTGAGACTTCGTATAGCGAAGCACATATTTAGATTATATTGTCGGAGACAGCATGTGAACCTTCGACTATGAAGTTGGGTTGGATATTTGTTACACCTCGAAAAATTTCATGTCATCGTGTGGTGGATAGACTAACGCATGGTGAGACGAATATGATGTCCCTACAAGTAAGAAGGGGTACTTAACGATTCTAATTAATATTCCAAAGACATTTGAGGCAAGAGAAGGAAGTTCGTCGAGGAACGTAAAGTATAAGTCGTGTTTCGGAAAAGTTGGAAAGTACCAAGCTAATGTTGATTAAATAATGTTTTGAGGAAAAGCTATAACACTCCTTAGGTTGTTAATGAAGTGTTAAACAAGTGCTAAGAAGGTTCCATAAGGATTGGAGATCAAACAAAATGTCGAAAATAATTTCAGAAAAGTGGAATTATACGACCACTTATACGGTCCGTATAACTTTATACGGTCTGTATAAGGGTCCGTATAACCTAACAGAAAAAGGAATTTCCCTGATGGTGAAATATGGTCACTTATACGGACCGTATAAGGGCTCGTATAGCTCCCGACGGGCTATGTATTTTCCAAGTATAAAGATGTGTTCCCACTTCTAATTTCTCATTCTTCCAACTTCATCACTTCTCTCTAAACCTCTAGAACATTCCACACACTTCATTTACATGAATTCAAGGAAAATCAAAGATCAACATCATCAAACCAAGAAAACCAAGTGCAAGGAAGCTCTCTAGGGTTGATGGAAGCAAGAAATCTCTTTGAATTTGAAGTTAGGGTTTTCTCCAAGTGAGGCATTTCCATCCAAAACCCATTCCTACACAATCCAAGGTGCGTTTTATGATCATTTCATATTATTTAGAACATTGAATGGTTGAAAGACTTAGATTATGGAAGAAGGTAGAATATGGAGCTCAATTGTGAAATAACGGTATTCTTGAATAGTAGTTTGACATGAGGCATAATTCTTGAGATGTTATGAGTATAAACTTGTTAGAAATGATATCAAGAATATTGGAGAAGTATTATATGAGAATGAATGTGGTGTTGTATTATGGCCATGGCTATGGATGACCTTAAGAGGAAATTTGGAGAATTGAATAATATCGAACTTGTTAAAGTTATTGATTATGATATTATGAATGTTGTTATTGATGTTGGGAGTTGTTATATCATATGGGAGAAGTTGTAGACACAAAGGAGATGCTGCCCAATTTTCGTTACCTTTATCTTAAGCTTAAGTATGTTTCCGATTATCTAATCTTAGTACGAATTCTCTTGAATGTAGAATCGTGAACATTGGAGGAAAGAGTTTAATTGATAAAGTTGGAGAGACGTAAAGGTATGTAAGGCTAGTCCCTTCTTTTCTAAGGCATGATCCTTGCAATATGACTTCCTTATCTTCCATAACTCTCTTATATTCCGAAAATTATGAGTCTATGATTAACAAAAGCTCCTTATGAAAAGAAGATAAGAGATGAGTTGTTAATATGACAATGATGATGATGAGTCTAAGTCTAGAGATACCAAAGCTTATGATATGAAAATTCTTATGAAGCTAATAATTCCTTGATGATATTCATTGTTGCCAGACTCACCTTATAATGCTAGTTCCTTCAAGGTGAGGCATGATGATCATGATTACTCCATAATAGAATCGGGAGTTCTCAACCTTATGTCACCCCGATAGAGTTATAGTTTGTATTTGAGTTCTAATGCATGCTTATGATAAGTATATGATAATGAGATTATACCTGTTACACCTCGGAAAACTTCATGTCGTTGCCTAGTGAATAGGCTAACGCAGGGAAAGGAGTACACGATGTTTCTATAAGTAAGAACGGTTATTTAACGATTTTAATTAAGATTCCAAAGACGTTGGAAGTAAGAGAAGAAAGTTCGTTAAAGAATGTCGAGCACAAGTTGTATCTTAAAGAAGGATGTGTAAAGTATCGAGTTAATGTCGAATTGATAATGTCTTAAAGAAGAGTTATAACGCTCCTTAGATTGGTAATGAAGTGTTAAACAAGTGTCAAGAAGGTTCCATAAGGATTGGAGATCAAACGAACGACGGAAACAATATCAGAGAAGTAGGGTTATTCGACTACTTATACGGTCCGTAAAATAATATACGGTCCGTATAACATTATACGGTCCATATAAGGGTCCGTATAACACCCAACAGAAATGTTGTTTCTCTGATGGTGAAGTACGGCCACTTATACGGACCGTATAATGTTGTACGGACCGTATAAGTGTCTGTGGGAGTCCCGACGGGCTGAGTTAAGTTCAAGTATAAAATGATGTTCCCACTTCATTATTTTCATTTCCCACTCGTCTCCACTTCTATCCAAGTCTCTAGAACATTCAATATATTTAATTTTCAAGAATACAAAGGAAATCAAAGGTTCATATCATAAATTCAAGGGAATCAAATGCAAGGAGTTCACTAGGGTTCATCCAAGGCAAGAAATCCCTTTGGAAGTGGAACTAGGGTTTTCCTCAAGTGAAGTATTGCTATCCAAAACTCATTCCTACTCAATCAAAGGTAAGTTTTATGATCATTCCATGTTGTTTAAAGTATTAAAAGGTTGAAAGACTTGGATTATGGAAGGAAGTAGGAAATGGGTTATAAACATGAGAATAGTGACATTGTTGAGTAGTAGATTAATATGAATCACGATTCTTGACATGTTGTGATTATAATTATGTTATGAATGATGTTAAGAACATAGGGGAAACATTAGATGAGGATGAATGTAATGTTGTATTATGATTATGATTATGGATGACCTTGAGAGGGAGTTGTGGGAGTTGGATCATGATGAACTTGACAAAAGTTATTGATTAATATATTATGAATGTTATAATTGATGATTGGGAGTTGATATATGATATGGAGAAAGTTATATAAACAAAGGAGATGCTGCTCAATTTTGTCTAGCTTTAGTTCAAGCGTGTTTATGTTATCGATTATCTAATATTAGTATGAACTTTCTTGAAGGTAGAAACATGAATATTGGAGAGGAACGTTCAAGTGATAGAGTAGATAAACGAAAAGGTATGTGAGGCTAGTCCCTTCCTTTCTAAGGCATGAATCTTGTGACATGATTTTTCCCTTATTCTCCATGACCTTCTTACATTCCGGAAACTATGAGTCTATGTTCATGAAGAGCCTCATATGAGATAAAGATAAGAGATACGTTATGAGTATAATAATGATGATGATGAGCTTAAGTCTAAAGATTCTAAAGTTCATGATATGATTCTTCTACAAGCTAATGATCCTAATTATGATTAATTGATGTCGTTCTTTGTGCTACACTCACCTTATATGCTAATTCCTTCAAGGTGAGGCAGAATGCTTATAAAACTCCATAATGGAATCGGGGGTTCACGACCTTATGTCACCCCGATAAAGTATAGTTTTCTTTGAGTTCTTTTCCATATAGGCCGGGCAGACACCACTAAGGCGGGCAGCGTATACACCATGTCTAGATGGCATGGGCAGACACCACTAGTCGGCGGCATGAGATGGTTACCCCGGACGCGGGAGGCCTAGACACTAGCTAATGATTATCACACCGTACCTATATGGTCGGGCAGCTTATATATGTATATGCATACATGACATGATGATGTTTATAAGGTAATTTAGCATGCATTATTCCCTTCTTAAGTGACAGTCAGTTACAGGTTGTTCTCCATTTAATGTCTCCTTATTTATTGATATGTCATTATTGTTTATGCCTTACACACTCAGTACAATGTTTGTACTGACGTATTTTTTCTTTGGACGCTGTGTTCATGCCCACAGGCAGACAGGGAGGCGACCCAGATTCATAGGAGCGGACCAGCAAATTTACGAGAGCACTCCATTATTCCGGAGGTGCAATTTAATTTATTATTTTGTGTACATATTTGGGCACGGTGGGGTCCTGTCCCGTCCTCATATCTAGTACTCTAGTAGAGGCTCATAGATACGTATGTGTGAGTGATATGGTCTCATGATTTCCCTCATTGTGTATATATTATTTTGATAGCCGAAGGGCTTATGTATATAAAGGCAGATATGCTTGAAATTGAAAAATGGTTTTCCTTATGATTAGATATGTGAGGAGAATAAATGTATGCAGGATAAGTTTGATGAGTATTAGAGTGAGTAGTGCTCGGTAGCTAGCTCCGGGTACTCGTCATGGCCCCTCGCCGGGTCGTGACAACACCGTGCCTATATGGCCGGGCAAACACTGCTAAGGCGGGCAACATATACACCATGTCTAGAGGGTATGGGCAGACACCACTAGTGGGCGGCATGAGATGGTTACCCCGGATGCGGGCTCATGATGATCACACCATACCTATATGGTCGGGCAGCTTATATATCCATACTTGATATGATGTTGTCATGATGTAAGTTAGCATGCATTATTCCGTCTTAAGTGACATTCATTAACAGGTTGTTTCCTTACTTGATGTTCTCTAATCTCTTCGATATGTTATTATTGTTCATGCCTTACGTACTCAATACAATGTTCGTACTGACGTCTTTTCTTTTTGGACGCTGTGTTCATGCTCATAGGTAGACAGGGAGGTGGCCCAGATTTGTAGGAGTCTATCAGCAGCTACACAGGAGCACTTCACTATTTCGGAGGTGCCAGTTATTGATGCATTATTTTGCGTATATATATTTGGGCACGATGGGGTCCTGTCCCGTCCTGATGTCTCAGTATTCTAGTAGAGGCTCATAGATACGGATGCGTGGGTAGTAGTTGTCTCATGGATACATTAGTGTATATTTTTATATATCATTTTTGCAGCCGAGAGGGCTTATGCATATTTATGCATTGCCTTAGAGATTATATATATGTTCAGGTTGGGTATGATGATTAGCACAACGAGTGGTGCTCGGTAGTCAGTTCCGGGTACCCGTCATGGCCCCTAGTCGGGTCGTGACAAAAGTGGTATCAGAGCAGTTCCGTCCTAGGGTGTGTCTACGATCCGTGTCCAGCAGAGTCTCGTTTATGGGTGTGAAGCGCACCACACTTATAAATAAGAAGTTGCGGGGAATTTATGAAAAATGACCATTCTTCTTCTTAGTAGATCGTGCCATAGAGCCATGCTATAAGATTTTCTCCTCCCTAATTGTGCGTTATGATTTCAGCGATGATGATAAAGAGAAAAGCTACAGCCGCCCAGAAGGGCAAGGTTATGACAGAAAGGCGGATGGAAAGGGAGCCACCAACAAATATAGAAGAAGGTGAATCTCATAATGAGGCTCCATCCAATACCTCTCACACTCCGCCTATTCTAGAAGAATAAGAAAGGGCTTCAGCTCCGGCTCCTATGCCTCCAGTTCCTCCACCCGGTGCTTCGGGTCAACAAATAACCGAACCTATTCAGTTATTGACCCAGCTAGTTTCCGCTCAGGCTTAGCGGTAGAGTACGGGTCCAGGTGATAGGGCGACTAGTGCTAGAGCCCGTGATTTCATGAGTATAAATCCCCAGAATTTTTTGGGTCAAAGCCGGATGAAGACCCGCAAGGTTTTATTGATGAAATGTTGAGGACGTTGAGAATCATCCATACCTCCGATACTGAATCTGTGGAGTTAGCATCTTATAGACTCCGGGTTGTAGCGGTCCTTTGGTATAATAATTGGATTTCTTCACGAGGAGAGGATGCACTTTCCCCGGCTTGGCAAGAGTTCATGAAAGCTTTTATTGGTCATTATTTGCCACCCGAGATTTGAAGGGCCCGAGCTGACAATTTTCTGAATCTAAAACAGGGGAATATGAGTGCCCGGGAGTATAGCTTTCACTTTAATTCATTGGCTAAGTATGTTCCGACTAAGGTGGCTGACATGGGAGATAGAGTGCATATATTTGTGTGCGGCTTAGGGCTACACTTGTTCAAGGATTGTCTGACGGCATCACTACAGGAGGGGATGGACATCTCCCGTATTCAGGCTCACACCCAGAATTTAGAAGAGCAGCAACAGCCGCAGAGGAGTGAGCGTGACATTGATAGAGGACAGAGCAAGAGGGCCAGATCTGCCAGTGCTAGTAGTGAGTATAGAGGGGTCAGAGGCAACAATATTCCAGATATTCGGGCTAGTCCGCGACCAGTACACCTCCTCAGCTTGCGGGCAGGAGATTTGATTGCCCTATTTATTCCGATCCAGGTCAAAGTTCGAGAGTCTCAGGTCCTCAGTTTAGAGGTGATCCTAGCCAGCGGAGACCACCAGTTCCGCGATGTAGCCAGTGCGATAGATTACATTCCGGCCAGTATCGCCGAGGTTCAGATGCTTGCTACGCCTGTGATTAGGTTGGGCATATGATGCGAGATTGTCCATCGATGGGTGGTAGAGTTAGGTTCAGCCTATAGGATCAGCAGCTGGTTCTTCTTCGTCTGTCCGCCCGATAGGGCAGACTCCCCAAATTCTAGCAGGTCGTGGTAGGGACAGAGGGGGAGCATCCAGTTCAGGTAGTACCCAACCCCGTATTTATGCTCTAGCCAGATGCCAGGATTTTGAGTCCTCTCCGGATGTGGTTACAGGTATACTATCCATATTCTCTCATGACGTTTATGTATTGATTGATCCGAGTTCTACGTTGTCTTATATTACCCCTTATATTGCTAATCGTATTAGGGTGAAACCCGAGCCTATTAAACCTTTCGAGGTATCTACTCCGGTTGGTGATCCAGTAATAGCCAGACAAGTGTATAAAAATTGTGTGATTGTGGTATGTGATCGTCAGACTAAAGTTGATTTGGTTGACCTGGAAATGTTAGATTTTGATGTAATTATAGGCATGGATTGGTTGACCTTTTGTTATGCCAATGTTGATTGCAGAATGAAAATAGTTCAATTCCAATTCCCGGGAGAACCCGTGCTTGAATGGAAAAGTAATACAGCGTCTCCAAGAAGTAGGTTTATTTCCTACCTTAAGGCAAGGAAGATGATAGCTAAAGGCTCTATTTATCATCTAGTTCGAGTTCATGACACTGAAGCAAAGCCATCGACTTTTCAATCCGTCCGAGTAGTGAATGAATTTTCGGATGTATTTCCAGATGAACTTCCAGGCCTTCCTCCGGAACGAGAGGTTGATTTTTTTATTGATGTGTTGCCGGACACCAAGCCTATATCTATTCCTCCTTACCGAATGACTCCTGCAGAGTTGAAAGAGCTGAAGGCGCAATTGAAAGATTTGCTTGAGAAATGATTTATTAGGCCTAGTTCATCACCGTGGAGAGTACCTGTCCTATTGTGAGAAAGAAAGATGGTTCTCTACGAATGTGCATAGATTATAGATAGTAGAACAAGGTGACAATCAAGAATAAATATCCGCTTCTAAGAATCGACGATTTGTTTGATCAACTGCAGGGTACCAAGTGGTTTTCCAAAATTGACCTAAGATCGGGGTATCACCAAGTGAGAGTTAGAGAAGAAGATATTCCCAAAACAGCTTTCAGAACGAGATATGACCACTATGAATTTCCGGTGATGTCATTTGGGTCGACAAATGCTCCGGTAGTGTTTATGAATTTGATGAATAATGTATTTAGGACTCTTTTAGATCTGTTCATGATCGTGTTCATCGATGACATCTTAGTATATTCTCGGTCAGAAACGGAGCAGGCGGACCACTTGCGTATTGTCCTTAGAATTCTTCGGACTCGAGAGTTGTATGCAAAATTCTCAAAATGCGAGTTTTGGCTAAATTTTGTGACTTTTCTGGGCCATATTATCTCAGCTGATGGCATTCGAGTAGATGTTCAAAAGATTGAGGCTGTGAAGACTTGGCCAAGGCCTATAACGCCTACAGAAGTCCGTAGCTTTCTAGGATTAGCAGGTTACTATAGGAGGTTTGTGGAAGGGTTTTCCTCTATTTCAGCACCATTAACAAAGCTAACTCTGAAATCAGCAAAATTCCAGTGGACCGATGCTTGTGAACGTAGTTTCTAGGAATTGAAGGATAGATTAACTTTAGCCCCAATCCTGACACTCCCAGAAGGGCCCGATGGTTATGTTGTGTATTATGACGCCTCTGGTGTTGGGTTAGGCTGTGTGCTGATGCAGCACGACAAAGTCATTGCCTATGCTTCAAGGCAGTCACAGAAACATGAGAAGAACTATCCGACCCATGATCTTGAATTGGCCGCGGTTATTCATGCGCTGAAAATGTGGAGACATTATTTGTATGGTGTTCATGTCGATATTTATACAGACGATAAGAGTCTCCAATACATTTTCAAATAGAAGGACTTAAATTTTCGACAGAGGCGGTGGTTAGAACAAATGAAAGATTATGATATGAGTATTTTATACCACCCCAAAAAGGCGAATGTAGTAGTTGATGCACTTAGCCGCAAATAAATGGGTAGTCTATGTGAGGTTCCTCCGGAGAATAAAGAATTAATCTGTGAGCTTCACCAGCTATCCAGTCTCAGAGTTCTTCTAATTGATTCAGGCAATGCAGGAATTGGTATTCGCAACCCACCTATTTCGTCCTTAGATATGGAGGTGAGAGAGCTCCAATCTGAAGACCCCCAGTTGAGTCACTATAGAGATACATTTCCGGAGAAAGAGAAGTCACCATTTGAAGTTTCTGCAGATGGAATTCTTAGGTACTGACACAGGCTATGTGTTCCACATACTGCAGGACTACATTGTCGGATTCTAGAAGAAGCTCATTACTCTCGGTATTCCATTCACCCAGGAGCGACAAAGATGTATCATGATCTCAAGTTGATGTATTGGTGGGATGGAATGAAGAAAAACATAGCCGAATTTGTTGCCCAATGTCCAAATTGCCAATAAGTGAAGATTGAGCATCAAAAGCCAGGAGGATTGTTACAAGCCATGGAAATTCCAGCCTGGAAATGGGAAGTGATCAACATGGATTTCATTGTAGGGTTGCCTCGTTCCCGACACAAGTATGACTCTATATGGGTGATTGTAGACAAACTTACAAAATCAGCTCATTTTCTTCCAGTCAGAACCACATATTCTGCAGAAGATTATGCAAGGTTGTATGTTAAAGAGATTGTGCGACTTCATTGTGTCCCGGTATCTATTATCACAGATAGAGGAGCACAATTTACAGCAAAATTTTGGAAGTCTTTCCAAGAAGGTTTGGGTACTCAAGTAAGACTTAGCACAACATTTCACCCACAAACTGATGGACAAGCTGAACGCACCATTCAAACCTTGGAAGACATGTTACAGTCATGTGTGCTAGATTTCGAGGGTAGTTGGGATGATCACTTGCCTCTTATTGAGTTTGCATACAACAACAGCTATCATTCCAGTATTCAGATGGCCCCATATGAAGCTCTATATGGAAAAAAGTGTAGATCCCCAATTGGGTGGTTTGAAGTAGGAGAGATACAACTAATAGGTCCGGAGTTGATCCAACAAGCAGTGGAAAAGATCAAGGTTATTAAAGACTGATTGTTGACAGCTCAAAGTCGCCAAAAATCTTATGCGGACAACCGACGGCGAGACTTAGAATTTCAAGTTGATGATTGGGTATTCCTGAAGGTATCACTGATGAAAGGTGTGATGAGATTTGGCAAGAAGGGAAAATTAAGTCTTCAATATATTGGACCTTATAAGATTGTCTGCAAGATAGGCCAAGTAGCTTATAAACTGGACTTACCCCCAGAACTTGAATCAGTCCATCCAGTTTTCTATGTATCGATGCTCTGTAAGTGTGTCGGAGATCCTACTAGAATCATGCCTGTGGATGATGTTCAAGTTACGGAAAGGTTGGCTTATGAAGAGGTACCCATTGCTATACTAGATAGATAAGTACGGAAGCTTAGAAATAAAGAGGTAGCCTCAGTTAAGGTCTTGTGGAGAAATAATAATCGAGAGGAGATGACTTAGGAAGCAGAAGAAAACATGAAGTTCAAGTACCCACACTTATTTCAACCCCCGGAAGAGATTCAAGATAAGACATCAGTGTTATGAAGTATGTAATGCTTTCTTTTTAATGCTTTTGGTCGTGTATGGCCATATTTTTCTTGCCATTGAATTGTAGCCCTGTGAGGCCTTGTTATTGTGGGCTGTTGTGACAAGATGGTAGCGCCATATTACAGGAGAAACTCTGGCGAAATTTCTGTAGAATTCCTGAGAACTTAACATTCGAGGACGAATGTTTTTAAAGGGAGGAAGAGTGTTACACCTCGGAAACTTTCATGTCGTCATGTGGTGGATAGACTAACGTAGGGTGAGACGAATGTGATGTCCCTACAAGTAAGAAGGGGTACTTAATAATTCTAATTAAGATTCTAAATATGCTTGAGGCAAGAGAAGGAAGTTCGTTGAGGAACGTAAAGTATAAGTCGTGTTTCAGAAAGGTTAGAAAGTACCGAGCTAATGTTGATTAAATAATGTTTTGAGGAAAATCTATAACTCTCCTTAGGTTGTTAATGAAGTGTTAAACAAGTGCTAAGAAGTTTCCATAAGGATTGGAGATCAAACGAAACGTCGGAAAAAATTCCAGAAAAGTGGAGTTATACGACCACTTATACTGTCCGTATAACATTATACGGTCTGCATAAGGGTCTGTATAATCCAAAAGAAAAAGGGATTTTTCTGATGGTGAAATACAGTCACTTATACGGACCGTAAATTATTATACAGATCGTATAAGGGCCCGTATAACTCCCGACGGACTGAGTATTTTCCAAGTATAAAGATGTGTTCCCACGTCTAATTTCTCATTCTTCCAACTTCATCACTTCTCTCTAAACCTCTAGAATATTCCACACACTTCATTTACATGAATTCAAGGAAAATCAAAGATCAACATCATCAAACCAAGAAAACCAAGTGCAAGGAAGCTCTCTAGGGTTGATGGAAGCAAGAAATCTCTTTGAATTTGAAGTTAGGGTTTTCTCCAAGTGAGGCATTTCCATCCAAAACCCATTCCTTCACAAGGTGAGTTTTATGATCATTTCATATTATTTAGAACATTGAATGGTTGAAAGACTTAGATTATGGAAGAAGGTAGAATATGGAGCTCAATTGTGAAATAATGGTATTCTTGAATAGTAGTTTGACATGAGTCATAATTCTTGAGATGTTATGAGTATAATATTGTTAGAAATGATATCAAGAATATTGGAGAAGTATTATATGAGAATGAATGTGGTGTTGTATTATGGCCATGGTTATGGATGACCTTGAGAGGAAATTTGGAGAATTGAATAATGTCGAACTTGTTAAAGTTATTGATTATGATATTATGAATGTTGTTATTGATGTTGGGAGTTGTCATATCAAATGGGAGAAGTTGTAGACACAAAGGAGATGCTGCCCAATTTTCATTAGCTTTAGCTTAAGCTTAAGTATGTTTCCGATTATCTAATCTTAGTACGAATTCTCTTGAATGTAGAATTGTGAACATTGGAGGAAAGCGTTTAATTGATAAAGTTGGAGAGACGTAAAGTTATGTAAGGCTAGTCCCTTCTTTTCTAAGGCATGATCCTTGCAATATGACTTCCTTATCTTCCATAACTCTCTTATATTCCGGAAATTATGAGTCTATGATTAACAAAAGCTCCTCATGAAATGAAGATAAGAGATGAGTTGTGAATATGACAATGATGATGATGAATCTAAGTCTAGAGATACCAAAGCTTATGATATGAAAATTCTTATGAAGCTAATAATTCCTTGATGATATTCATTGTTGCCAGCCTCACCTTATAATGCTAGTTCCTTCTAGGTGAGGTATGATGATCATGAATACTCCATAATGGAATCGGGGGTTCTCGACCTTACGTCACCCCGATAGAGTTATAGTTTGTATTTGAATTCTAATGCATGCTTATGATAAGTATATAATAATGAGATTACACCATGCCTATATGGCCGGACAGACACCGCTAAGGCGGGCGACATATACACCATGTCTAGAGGGCATGGGCAGACACCACTAGTGGGCGGCATGAGATGGTTAACCCGGACGCGGGAGGCTTGGACGCAGGCTCATGATGATCACACCGTACCTATATGATCAAGCAGCTTATATATACATACTTGATATGATGTTGTCATGATTTAAGTTAGCATGCATTATTCTGTCTTAAGTGACATTCAGTTACAGGTTGTTTCCTTACTTGATGTTCTCTTATCTCTTCGATATATTATTATTATTCATGCCTTACATACTCAGTACAATGTTCGTACTGACGTCCTTTTTTTTTTGGACGTTGTGTTCATGCCCACAGGTAGACAGGGAGGTGGCCCAGATTCGTAGGAGTCTATCAGCAGCTACACAGGAGCACTCCACTATTCCGGAGGTGCCAGTTATTGATGTATTCTTTTGCGTATATATATTTGGGCACGAGGGGTCCTGTCCCGTCCCGATGTCTCAGTATTCTAGTAGAGGCTCATAGATACGGATGCGTGGGTAGTGGTTTTCTCATGGATACATTAGTGTATATTTTTGTATATCATTTTTGTAGCCGAGAGGGCTTATGTATATTTATGAATTGCCTTGGAGATTATATATATGTTCAGGTTGGGTATGATAATTAGCACAACGAGTGGTGCTCGGTAGTCAGCTTCGGGTACCCGTCATGGCCCCTAGTTGGGTCGTGACACTATTGCCTTAGGTTGGGCCCTGTTATGTGTTGGGGCTAGCCACCCCGTTGTGTTGTGATTTGATTGTTCTTTTGTGTTGGCTTGATGTCATGAGTTGTTGATAGATATTGGATTCTGTTTTATCATCTTGATTATGATATTGTTGGAGTACCCACTGTTGGTACTTATGATTCGGTTATACTGTTGGCATACCCACTGTTGGTATTTGTGATTCGGATATATTGTTGGCGTACTCATTATTGGTACTTGTGATATTGAGCATGATTATTGATGTTAATACATGCATTGCACACACTCTCATTTTCATGATACACTGTTGAGATACTGATGACACTTGATGAAACACTTTGATGAGCTGGGCTTGGTTTTACTTGAGTTACGTGAGATGGTCGATATCCGATATTAGTTTCGGAATCGTTGATTGAGAGAGTGCATGGACTCCGCGGGTACCCCAGAGTGGTGCCGGTGAGAACCACTCGTGGGCAAAGATTCGTGGTCCTATCTGTCTGTAAGGCAAAGATTCGGGACGGGTGGCGCTTAGACTTCGCGAGTCAGACTGGGTTGTGCTACCGAGATGTCGATATTTCCATCCGGAGTACATGTGTACACAACACTTGCATGGCATTGTATTGCATTCATATACTATTGCATTGCATTGCATTATGGCTTGATTTTGAGATGTTTTGGTGTTGTACTTGCGATTATTGGATTCGGGCTTGATACGTTCAGACTTGGTACATTGGGATTAGATGCTTTATTTAGGCGATGACGTGTACTTGGATTCGATTACAATTGTTTTATACTTGTTGGTTTATCTGCTTATCTGGTTTATTATCTGGATTGTGTCAGCTATGCTTAGTCGGCCGATGATGCCTACCAGTACTGTTGTTTTGTACTGACTTGCACTTGATGCATTCTTTTATGAATACAGAGTATCAGGTTGGATCCGCTTCTTTTACACATGGCTGATAGTTGTTTCAGCATTATCTTCGAGTCTCCAGGGTGAGCATGGTCGTTCGCTGCCTTGAAGACTTCTCTATCTTTATGTCCTATCCTATTCAGAGACATAGACACTTTATGTATTATTATTCCAGACTTGTATTATTTCCTCTTTAGATGCTCTTGTATTATTCAGACTAGACCCTGGGGGTATTGTTATTATTCCGCACTATTCTACTATATATATATATATATATACACACACATGAGACTTACGTATTTATTTTATTCCGCTATTTGATTTAATTATTTATGTTTTATTATCATTGGGTTAAGGGTTTGCTTACCGAGGCGGGAGAGGTAAGTGCTCGCACGGCTTATGCTCGTGACATACTTTGCCATCAAAAGAGCACGTGTCATGATCTTTACTGCCTAACTTCTCTATATATTTAATTTCAATTAACAATGTTTACAACTTTACATCCCGGCTCTTTATCATAACCTACCTACATAAACGTGGATAAATATTACTCAGAACTTAGATTGTTGAATTGTAAAGTCTTGAATAAAAGAGTAGAAGAAATTGATTGCGAGAGAGACAGATGGAAGGGGCTACGGAAATTATAAATATAAGCAAGTTGGGTCATTAGAAATGACGATCCTTATTGCAATCTTTTAGGAGGCGCACACATGTGTGCATGTTTCATCACTTTTCAAGCTCAATGTTAATTTGGAAAGCATACCATTGGGTCCATAACATCATCTTGTTTTGCTGATAGAGTTTTCATAGTATCAGTTATCATAGTCAAACAGAAATTTACAATTTTCATACTCATTCTCCTTATGAGCTTTTTAGAATTGACCCAAAAAAAAAAAAAAAACTACATAAACTGATTATTTCATAGTTTTTTTTAGCAAAAAATACTCACTACTCACCTTATAATTAGATTGTAATAGAGAAGCTACTCACACATAAGTTAGCTCCAAATTGCTTGAATGCTAGTAGTAAATTTGAGACTTTGTAAGCAAAGCCTTTTTATTTATAAAGGTTATAGAGTTCATCACTTAATTAGAATTAACTAAACATTAGGACTTTAGTTGCCGACTTGCTGATGATTTGTCATACGAGTCGTATTTGACTAAACTTCTAAGTGGACGAAAGGATCCAAAATTATTTAACTCAAATTTAGATTTAAATTTTAAAGTTCTTGCATATTTAGAAATTGTTTGTATCCAATAAAGTCATATTATTCATGAGGTGGATGATAGAGAGTCCGGAACCAAAATGCCTCCAAAAAAAACATTTTGAACCAAAATACTCTAACAAAAAAAAAAGTTACTAAAGTACCTATAGCGCAGTATTTTACTGCGCTATAGCACTAACGGAGACGGATCCGTCAAGTCCTATAACGCAATACAACAATGCGCTATACGAAATACGGTCCGACCTATAACGCATTATTTTACCGTGTTATAGGAGGGAGAGAAACTCCTATAACGCAGTAAAATAATGTGTTATAGGAGTCTCCCATTTCCATTCACTCCTTTTTACGTAATTTATCTTTTTTACGTAGTTTAGCCGTATATTAATCATTCTTTGAGACTCCGAAACTTCAATATTTTATATAGAACTCTAGTTATATTTGTACAATTAATAAAATAGGCTCAACACATCAAGAATACGTGATACTTTGAATTGTCATTTTAATAGTTGAAAAGTGCTCGAAGTCCTTTTTTGTTTGAAGACTTGTAGTCATTAGCTTTAAGTTATTTATCTTTTAGGGTTTCGTCTTATTTTTAAATTAATGCTTAACTTTATTTCGAATGTGTCACGTTTTTTTTATTATCAATAATAGAGACTAATGATAATATTTATAAATATGCAAAAAATATATAATATTTACGATAAATTGTACAACACTAATGTATATACACTATCGAGGATGGGTCCCACATGTAGTATGCCGGAGACTATCCCTAGGCCTAAGGCTCATACCATCCCCACCGCCCTCGCCATCGTCTCCGTCGCCCTTTTTCCTCTTAATAACCGGGCGCTCCAAGTCGTGATCATCTCCTCTTCCCTTAGCCCTTGCGCCCTTAACTAGAACGTGCTTCTTCTTGGGATCTTGTCCCGCTAGCACGCTCAGAACCTCAGGCTGAGCTAGGTCTGGAAACTCGACCTCTTCCTCGTCGGGAGTCGCCACCGCAGGCACCGAAGGATGAACCTGAAAAATATATAAATATTAGTATCATTTCTTATTTATGTTGAATACATTAACGTTATTTATTTAATCAAACATGTGTGTCAACGGGCGCCTGAGAAGGCTCCTGAGATGGGTCTGTAGCCTCCTGAAATGGGTGTGATGGTGAATATGAGGTAGTCTCCTCGACGAGATGTTGTTCGAAGTCCAAGTAAAGGTTATAAAAATTAAATAAACATTTACCTTATATTGAATAAAATTAGTTTTAAGTAAAAAACTTACATGCGCCTCGATAGTCTCATGAGAAGACACCTCTGCCTCGGCAGGCTGATGAGAATGCTCCGGAATGGGCAGCTCCTGTGGACCCACTGGCGCCGAATCCTAAAATATGAAAAAAATGAAATAATAAGTACTTTAAATGATCAAATATGTATATTAAATATTGACCTTATATTGAATAAAATAAATTTTAATAAAAAGCTTACTTGTAGCTCGGTAGTCATATGGGAAGACACTGCTGGCTCGGCAGACCCATGAGAAAATGCCTGAGTGGGTGGCTCTGATGGACCCGCTGGAGCCGAATCCTAAAATATGAAAAAAATGAAATAATAAGTAATTTAAATGATCAAATATGTATATTAAATATTGACCTTATATTGAATAAAATTAGTTTTAAGTAAAAAACTTACATGCGCCTCGGTAGTCTCATGAGAAGACATCTCTGCCTCGGCAGGCTGAGTGGGTGGCTCTGATGGACCCGCTGGCGCCGAATCCTAAAATATAAAATATTACTAAATAATGAATAAATAATTAAAATAAATAATTTAAATGAACAAATAAGTATTTTAAATACTAACCGGGATCAAAAACTCATCAAAGTCAAGAATCCGGGCTCCCTCTAAATTCTTCACAAGCCGCTCATCAACTAATGAAGCGCGTAACGCCGCCCAATCAACGTTATCACGCTTCTCCATGTATGCATTATGGCTCGGCCGTGATGAAGACCCGGGTATCTCAGCAAGTAAGAGCGCCGGCGTAAACGTAGGTGAGTCTCCAGGTGAGCTGTCACCGGCCTGGAAGGGTTGCGGATGGACTAGACCGTGAACGCCCTCTGGAATGGGATCGGCCTCATCCGCCTTATCTACCAGTCCTCCACCACCAGGTCCTCTAGCAGCAGCGCCGCGTCCTCTACGCGCATGGCGTCCTCCGGTAGCACGGCGTCCTCTGCCAGCACGGCCTCCTCCTCTGCGAGCCCCCGGTGCTGCATGATACTCAGCCTCCGGAACAGGCTCCGCCATGCGCCTAATCTCGCCTGCCTAGCGGATAATATCCTCGGAAATCCTAACCATCTCCGCGGCAAGCCCCGCAAGCCCAGGGTAAGGCATATGCTCTAACCCCAAGATGCGTAAACGCTGTACGGCCACCAGCTGCATTTGTGTTTAACAGAAACAAAAAAAGTTTATTTTTAAAACGTAACAATTAATGAAATTAGATAAATCTAAATACGATAAACTTACCAATGCCTCGTACTGCCCCGCGAGTGCTGAATATCCTACATCCCTAGGGGGACACAAAGCTGGGTTGCCGATCAATCGGCGTGTGATCTGATGATACCAGCGCATGTAATGCTCAATGGGAGTCAAATGGCCGACCACCGCTAAAGTGCCCAACCTGTTCTCCCAACGGTGGAGCTGGACATCCATGAAAGCCAAAAAATTATCATCAATGGCAGCCCGATCGTCCCGCTGGTAGTGTCGGAGCTCATGACGGACATCAGGGGGTATACTCTGTGTATGCCCAAACTGTCGTAAGACACGCTCGGGCATGTGATACTCTATGATGTCCAGGTGTATCAATGGACACCGCGACCTCCAAACCCCCTGATCTGCCCTACAGAAGGGGGGGAAACCATCTAATATAGCAGTGTACGGCGTCCATATAAATAGCTGCATAACATATAAATACAAATCAGTGATCACCATGTATAAAAGACGTTCAATTAAATTATTAATGTAAATTTAAATAGTTTTACCGCATCATCCGTCATGTGATCAAGTTGGTCCCGGAATGGAAGAATACTGTGGTACGTATCGACATCCCGGTCAAAATCCGCTGTCCACCTCCTCGCATAAGGCATGTCAATCTCGAGGTGATGCCTAGGTACGGGCTGAAAAGGCAGCATCCTCTCCCACGCCCATAACTGTAAGCGATATTAGAAAATACGATTTTTTAGTCGCCCTTTCAAGAGATTTGTTGACATTAAAGGAACACACACTTAAATATTACCTGGAGAAGAGCAAAAAATCCACACACATCTCTGACAGCACCAATAGACGCTCGGCACAGGCATCTTTAAAGATAAGCCAAAACAGCACCGCCTCAGCTGTAGTCTCCCAAGCGGTCCAGATGCTCCAAAAAAACCAAGTAACATAAACTGACAAAGGCACCCGATGAATTCGGGAACAAGATGCCCCCGAATATAATAAGCAGGTACAAACGGGCATGACGATCAACATCGTCCTGTGGGGTGCCGTCGTCAACCGGATCCAGACCCTCCAAATAAGTGCAGAGTGCACTAAGCTGAACCCGACTCTGTCCGGATATCTGGGCCGCGGCATCAGGCACGAAGTGGGTGAGCCTAGTCAACTTTGTCACCCACGTTTGACCAGGAGGAGGCTCGTACCGAGTGTACTGTGGCTCTCCATCAACCCGCAATCCAAAGAGGACCTCTACATCCTCAAGTGTAATTGTGGCCTCACCAGTGCGAAGATGGAAGGTATGTGTCTCTGGCCTCCACCGCTCAACCATGGCCGTAATGAGCGCCCAATCATGTTGTACCTGACCAACGGACACGCAACGGTAGATACCGCCCCGAAAAAATATCTCCAACACGTGAGGGTATGGGGGGTGCTCGCGTAAAAGAGTCCACGCTCTCTGCAGCCTACGGGCACGGAGCCTAGTAGATATCCCTATAGTACCGGCCCATAATAACTCTGACCTATGATTGTCTTGCAAAGACAATACCGATCTATCAGCGGGCCCCGGGTGATCATCGGCCCCAGGGGGAACATTCGGATCCATGAAAGAGTTCGATCTGTACAAACTAAATTAGTCATTATTCTTGAAATGGAAGATAAATTATATTAACTAATCGAAATTTAGCAGTAATATTTGTTTGGAACTCTATTTTGAATATGTGATATATTTTTAGTTGACCAAATAGCCAACACAACTACGATAAAATTAAACTAAGAGTTCATATTCGTCGACCACATATTTTCCTATAAACTTTACATTTTTATCGTTAGCTTATGTATTTATGAAAAGAAGAACTTTAACTATTCTTTTTAAGATAATTTTTTTTTATTTAACATATATATTCATGCTTTTAAAATTGTATAGATTAACATTTCATAATCGTTTACAACTTGTTTGGATGGTTGTTACCTATTGTATTATATTATGTTGTTAGTATAAATAAAATGTTTGCTTTGATTGCTACTTTAATTTTATTGTTATGTAACGACGAAAGGTTCTATTTTATGTAACCACTGATTTGGTCCTATATAATACAACACAATACGATAAATGTCAAAACAATACATAATAATCATCCAAACAAAATGTTAACAATATAATAATTCATTACCAATCAACTTCTTTCAATTCATAAAGAATATTTAACAAATACTCAATTAAAATAATAATAATTCATTAACAATTCATAAATAATTAACCAAATTCAACTCATAAACATATAACAAATTAACAATGTTAACAATTCATAAATAATTAACCAAATTAACAACTCATAAACATATAACAAATTAACAATGCATAAACATTTAACAAATTAACAATTCATAAACATTTAACAAATAATGAATTAAACAAAACAAAAAAAAAAACGGAATAGTGGCCTAAGCCACTGCCCAGCCGATTAAACCCAAAAAAAAAATGAAATTTGATTTTTTTTTTAAATTAATGACGATTAAATGTTAAACATGCATGCAATATAATGTATATAACAAAATAATAACAAAAGTTCATAGTAGAAAACCTTAATCGAAGATTTTTTGTAGAGTTATTTTAATCGAGTTGTACGCCCCTTTTTCTCAAAATTCGAACTTAGAATCTTGCTCCTTGACTTGAATATACCGATAATCTAAACTTTCCGGATGAAATTTAATAGAAAACGACGTTTTTAATGCGTGGGGACCACCTTGGCTCGCCTCCAATGGCGTTTTTAAATATTTTTTGCCACTGGAGGGGTCAGTGGTGGAACCCGATCGGGTTAAAGTGGAGGCCTATAACGCATGATTTTACTGCGTTATAGGAGAGAGGCAAACTCCTATAACGCAGTAAAATAATGCGTTATAGGTCATACCGTATTTCGTATAGCGCAGTATTTTACTGCGTTATAGGACTTGACGGGTCCGTCTCCGTTAGTGCTATAGCGCAGTAAAATACTGCGCTATAGGTACTTTAGTAACTTTTTTTTTGTTGGGATATTTTGGTTCAAAATATTTTTTTTGGAGGCATTTTGGTTCCGGACTCGATGATAGATTATTACGTGTTAAAGTTTTAGACAAGTAAAGAAAAACGTGTAATTATTCATTATACAGTTTTTAACCAGTAATAAAGATTTCATAAAGAAAATCATTAACGTGGCTTTTCAATCCAAGTAAGATTTGATTTGCCAGTTTTTAAATGACTCGATTAGGATTGACAGATTTACATTCGATTCAAAATTCTGAATATAAGTTAATTAAAAATTAATATATTAAAGATGATTACAATTTTATCCTGACGTAACTTAAACTTTTAAGGGCATAAAAGTCGATCAATATTTACAGGATATTTTCATTGTTCAACATTTAGTGAAAATTATTCGTGCTTTTAATATAGAGAAAAGGGTCAAAAATACCCCTCTACTTTGGGAAAAGGGCTAAAAATATCCTCCGAACTTATTTTGAGTCAAAAATACCTCTCTCATCCTTAAAGTTTTCAAATATACCCCTGTCTTGACCGAAATTACCCCCCCAAATAACCCGAAATCCTTTTTTAAACCAGTTCCATCATTTAAATCTGACCCAATTAAATAATAACCCATATGATCCCCTTATTCCCCCAATACGTAGGTATGAAGTTTGAGGGAATTGGGAGAATAAGCGAATTTTATGGGTTATTATTTAGTTGGGTCGGATTTAAATGATAGAGCAGGTTTAAAAAATGATTTTGGGTTATTTTGAGGGATAATTTCGGTCAAGACAGGGGTATATTTGAAAATTTTAAGGATGAGAGGGATATTTTTTATCCAAAATAAATTCGGAGGATATATTTAGCTCTTTTTTCAAAGTAGAGGGATATTTTTGACCCTTTTCCCTATAATATATGAAGATAGATAATATATGTAGATGTAGATGTAGACAAATAGCAGTAGCATGCGAATTGCCCTTCTTTTGGGGTGGTCTTTATATTTTGCCCCTCATAATTGCGGTCTTTAAATTTTACCCCTCATATTTGCAGTCTTTAAATTTTGCCCCTCATATTTGTATTCATTAAGTTTTGCTCTTAGCTTGGATACCTGAGGTTCTAGGTTCAAACCCCGCTCAGGCATAAAATAAAAAAATAATTTCACAAGGCAGGGCTGGAGGGAGTGTATGCGGGATCCGGCATAAAGTCCTTAAGGAAAAACTAAAGTTATGCCGGAGGGGGCATAACTTTTCCTCAAGGCATAGTTTAGTTATGCCTTATGGGGCAAAACTTTTCCTTAAGGAACTATGCTTTATGGGGCAGACTTTGAATTAAGGCATAACTAAAAGTATACTTCATAAGGCAGAACTAAAAGTATGCCTCGTAAGGCAGAAGTTTTCCTTAAGGCAAACTTTTAGTTATGCCTTAAGGAAAAGTTCCGCCTTATGGGGCATACTTTTAGTTATATTTTATGGGGCACACTTTGTCACGACCCAGCCCCGTGGGCCACGACTGGTGCCCTACTTGGACACCCAAACAGACTTACATGCCGGATGATCGCATCCCAGACTTAATCAAACTTAGCATACATTAATTAAAGCAGATACTGGAAGCAAATATTGTCTTAAGCGGTTGCCCGTACAGAAGCACCATATCAAACCCTGTAGACTGGCGGAATAGACATCGCCCAGATATACGCACATATACAAACAGATGGGCCATTTGGCCATAATAGTAAACGGGACCGCATTAAGACGCAGATCATAATCACACACGGACAAACATGACCCATGACCCACGTACATGACTACAGGCCTCTACAAAACATGACAGAACATATGACGGGACAGGGCCCCGCCGAACCCAAATAGTCATATATACAGAATGGGTATAACAGAAGATATGTACCAAAAATATAAGCTCCGAATCAAAAGGAGTGATCCAAGTGGCAGAGTATGTATCCTATACTGGGGGATCTCCAAAATGAACGTCCGTACCTGCGGGCATGAAACGCAGCCCCCGGAGAAAGGGAGTCAGTACGAAATATGTACTGAGTATGTAAAGCATGAAATACTGAAGTCAGAATCATAACCAAAGTAAGGAGTGCAGAATACGAATATCGAAGAATATATCAAAATCTGTGCAGAAGACACACACACACACATATATATATCATGCAAATAAAAATCGTGCATAAGGCTCAGGAACGTGGTCGCCACTCCGACGCTGGCGCCACAACACATCATACTCCAGAAAGTTTCAGATCTCCGTACAAACCCCGAACATATCATATCATCATAACGCATCACAACGCCAAAACATGTCATATATCATATCACATCATAACGCCGTATATAACTGGAACCCGACCCTATGGCGAGGCCTCGGGAACCGTAACACATCATACTGCCGAATATCACATAGTGCGCACGATCACAAAACCGGCCCGGGACCCGGCGAACGATATCATAGTAATAGGCACGAGCGGAGTAGTGCGGAAACCATATGCATACACGTAAATAAATTCCAAGGCTCGACGAATAAATATATGTACTGATAGCAAAAGGCTCAAAGTAAGTATAGAGTCCATCGGAATCATTATACAAATGCTGCGAGCTTTTAAATTACCAAACTTTCGAAATCACTTCATAGGTCATTTTCTTGAAAATTAAGTATCATTTATTTTTAAGAAGCTTTCAAACAACCTTATAGAGTACTTCAAATGGAGCCTTAAAATCATATGCACATCTCTAGAATATACATATCCAAACTTTGGCCATATCAAATATTTTCCAAACCACCAAAACTAGAATTCATCCGGAATCTCCAACCTTCGACACAACATTCACAACACATTTTTTTTCATCTTCCCATTTCATCAACAACAACCACAATTACACTTTAACAATTTCATTTCCATAATTTCATAATCTATAGTCACGTCACATACTTTCCGACCACAACTCAACAACAAATTTTTCATGCTAACTAGAACCATAAATCTTCATTCACATCACAAGGTCACAACAACATAATTTAACATACTAAACAAACTCAATTCATCTCCCTTTCACAAAAAGGGCACCACACGCCCCCCCCCCCCCCCCACACACACACGGCTCACACACCACACACCACATCTCCATATTTTTCATTAAATTCTACTCACTATAAGAATATAAATTTCCATAAGAAAGGAGTGGAATTCTTACCTTTTTCCAAATTCTCCTCTTTGTAAAAAAAGTACTCTTTTGCTTCCAACTTTGTATCACCTTGAAGAGGGTTTCCAACTTAATAGGAATTCAAAAGAGATAGATTTCAACCCAAGGATTAAGGCTCCACAATTTTATTTTATTTCTTTCAATTCGGCCAAGAGGTCTTTCTTGTTGCTCTCAAAGTTTTTTTTTTTTTTTTTTTTGGTCTTGTTGGTTCTAGAATGAACCATTTGGACCCTTATCTATTTAATGACTTAATTGATTAGTCACATGGGCTTGGGCCATGTAAGTTGGCCGGCCACCCCTAGGAATGTTGCCCTCTTGTTTTTTTTTTTCTAGCCCAATTCATTTAGGGGCTTATTTTATAATTCCCGAAACTAATTTCCGAAATTCCAATTTTTGCCCTTAGCCTTCCTCGATATTTTCATATCAACATTTCATAGACAACACACATATTTTAAATAGAGATCAAATTATGGCCTTATTTCTTACAAGTCAAAATTATTTCGAATTTTTCTGAGCATGCGAAAATACGGGGTATAACATTCTCCCCCCCTTTAGAACATTCGTCCTCGAATGTTAAATTAGCCTTATAGGTCTTATAAACATTTTGGGGGAGGTTCTTTATATGGCAGCATATATAAATCATTCAATAATCAACATAACCAAACACGGAATTTACTTCTTCTTCATCTCGTCCTCCGCTTCCCTGGTCATTTCTTCTCTATTATTATTTCGCCACAAGACCTTAACAGAGGGTACATCTTTGGTGCGTAGTCTCCTCACCTGACGATCCATAATAGCTATAGGTTGTTCTTCATAAGACAATTCCTCTGTTACCTGAATATCCTCTATGGGGAATACTCTGGAAGGATCCCCAATACATTTACGGAGCATTGACACATGAAATACGGGATGTACTGCCTCCAGATCGGACGGTAAGTCTAGCTCGTAGGCAACCTCGCCTATCTTTCGAATAATCTGATAAGGCCCAATATACCGTGGACTGAGCTTTCCTTTTCTGCCGAATCTCATCACACCTTTCATAGGTGACACTTTCAGAAATACCCAGTCACCAACCTGGAACTCTAACGGTCGACGTCGTTTATCTGCATATGATTTCTGTCGACTCTGAGCTGCTAATAACCGTTCCCGAATGAGTTTTACCTTATCGACTGCTTGCTGGATCATATCAGGTCCGATCAAATTTGTTTCACCCACATCGAACCAACCGATCGGAGATCTGCACTTTCTACCATATAAGGCTTCATACGGTGCCATCTGGATACTGGAATGATAACTGTTATTATAGGCAAATTCAATAAGCGGCAAATGATCCTCCCAACTACCTCTGAAATCAATAACACAGGCCCGTAGCATATCTTCCAGCGTCTGAATAGTACGCTCGGCCTGTCCGTCGGACTGAGGATGGAATGTTGTACTAAGACTCACCTGAGTCCCTAATCCCTCCTGAAATGACCTCCAGAAATTTACTGTAAACTGAGCACCTCTGTCGGTGATAATAGATATAGGAACTCCGTGAAGCCTTACTATCTCTTTAATATACAATTTGGCATAATCCTCAGCCGAATAAGTAGTCCTGACCGGAAGAAAATGGGCTGATTTCGTCAGTCTATCAACAATAACCCAAATAGAATCATACCTGTGTGGAGTGCGCGGTAAACTTGTAATGAAATCCATATTAATTATTTCCCATTTCCAAGCTGGGATTTCCATTTCCTGCAATAACCCGTCGGGCTTTTGATGCTCGATCTTAACTTGCTGGCAATTCGGACACTGAGCAACGAACTCTGCGATATCTCTCTTCATACCATCCCACCAATATAAGCATCTGAGGTCGTGGTACATTTTTGTGGATCCGGGATGAACAGAATACCGAGCATAATGTGCCTCTCCCATAATCTGTCGCCGCAGTCCTGCAACATCAGGCACACATAACCTGCCACTATATAGCAATACCCCCATCAGGTGATATCTCGAATTGGGTCTTTTCCTTATCAATGGCTGTATCTCTGTAATGAACCAGAATAGGATCCTCGAACTGACGCTGTTTTACCTCTTCCATAATTGATGATTCAGCAACTTCTCAGACAGAAACCCCAATATCTCCAGAATCGGCCAAACGGACTCCAAGGCTGGCTAACTGATGAATTTCACGAACTAATTCCTTCTTCTCTGGCTGCACGTCGGTCACACTGCCCATAGATTTGCGGCTAAGTGCGTCTGCTACAACATTAGCCTTTCCCGGATGATACAAAATATCGACATCATAATCTTTCAATAATTCTAGCCATCTTCTTTGCCGCAAATTTAGCTCCTTTTGCTTAAAAATATACTGAAGGCTTTTGTGGTCCGTATAGATATCAACATGGACCCCATATAAATAATGCCGCCATATCTTCAAAGCATGAATCACCGCGGCTAATTCCAGATCATGGGTGGGATAATTCCTCTCGTGCGGTCTGAGCTGCCGGGAAGCAAATGCTATAACTCGATCGTGCTGCATTAGTACACAACCTATCCCAATACCAGAAGCATCACAATAAATAACATACCCGTCTGGCCCCTCAGGAAGAGCTAGAACTGGAGCTGTAATCAATTTTTCCTTCAGCAACTGGAAACTGCGTTCACAAGCATCGGTCCACTGAAATTTTGCTGCCTTCTGAGTTAATTTTGTTAATGGTGCCGCAATAGAAGCAAAATTCTCCACAAACCTCCTGTAATATCCGGCCAATCCCAGAAAACTGTGTACCTCAGTCGGTGTCGTGGGCCTAGGCCAATTCTGTACAGCCTCGATCTTCTGTGTATCAACCCGAATACCATCTGCTCCGACAATATGCCCCAAGAATGCCACTGAGGTTAACCAGAATTCACATTTAGAGAATTTAGCATATAATTTCTGTTGCCGAAGTGTGCCAAGTACGGTCCTCAGATGATCTGAATGTTCCTCTGCTGATCGTGATTAAACCAGAATATCATCAATAAACACAATCACGAACATGTCGAGGAACGGCCAGAATACTTGATTCATCAAATCCATAAACACTGCTGGGGCATTAGTTAGCCCAAAAGACATCACTCTGAACTCATAATGCCCGTACCGGGTCCTGAAAGCAGTCTTTGGAATATCTGCCTCTCGTACTCGCACCTGATGGTAGCCCGAACGCAAATCTATCTTCGAAAAATATTTATCACCCTGCAACTGATCAAATAAATCATCAATCCGGGGAAAGGGGATATTTATTCTTGATAGTCACCTTATTTAGCTGTCTGTAATCAATACACATCCGCAGCGACCCATCTTTATTTCTTACGAACAATACCGGCGCTCCCCAGGGCGACGTACTAGGTCTGATGAAGCCTTTTTCTAATAGATCTTTCAGCTGCTCTTTCAATTCTTTCAATTCTGCAGGTGTCATTCTGTAAGGAGGAATAGATATAGGCTGGGTATCTGGCAATACATCTATCGTAAAATCTATCTCCCGCTCAGGGGGAAGACCTGGAAGCTCGTCCGGAAACACATCTGGAAATTCATTAACAACCGGAACTGACTGAAGAGTAGGTGTTTCTGCTTTAGTATCATGCACTCGAACCAAATGATAGATATACCTTTTCTGGATCATCTTCTTAGCCTTGAGGTATGAAATAAACTTACCTCTCGGCGATGCTGTATTTCCTGCCCATTCTATAACTGGTTCCCCTGGAAACTGGAAACGAACCACCTTTTTCTGGCAATCAACATTAGCATAACAGGAGGCTAACCAGTCCATACCCATAATAACATCAAATTCCATCATATCTAATTCTACCAAATCAGCCTTAGTGCAACGGCCACATATAATCACAGAACAATCTCTATATACCTGCCTCGCTTTAATAAAATCTCCAACCGGCGTAGCTACCTCGAATGGTTCTATACGTTCAGGTGTTATCCCAATTTTACTAGCAACGAGGGGAGAAATATATGATAAAGTAGACCCTGGATCAATCAATGCATATACGGCTCTAGAAAAGACCAATAATGTACCTGTGACCACATTTGGTGACGCCTCCTGATCCTGTCGGCTAGCCAATGCATAAATGCGGTTCGAAGGACCGCTAGAATCAGAAACCCAACCTCGGCCTCTACCGCGGCTCCCTGGTGCTGGCATACCTCGCCCCGCAGGGCGTATAGCTGAAGGAGTAGAAGACGAACCAACAGTTGATCTCGTCAGCTGAGCTGCACTACCAGAACCACCCGCCAACGGACAGTCTCTCATAACATGGCCTTGGCGGCCGCAAGAAAAACAGGCACCTGTGGACCTGTAACACTCTCCTGGGTGCGACCTCCCACAATAAGAACACCGGGGCATAGGTGGCCTGGACTGACTGGGACCTCAGCTCGTCTGAGAACCTGAGGCTCTGGAACTCTGGCCCGCTCCAGAATACCCTGCACTGCCAAATTGTCTACCCGTAGACTGTGTACCTCGGCCTGACGAAGGAGGATATCTACTAGACTGCTGTTGCTGAGGCTGCCCGCCTCGAGACTCTCCAGAATACCCGGCTGACCTAGCCCGCTTGGGCGGTCTCCTATCACGATCTCTGCCCGACTGATCCTCTCTGTGCCGGTCCTCCATCCCTTGCGCATAAGCCTGTAACCGGGCAATGTCCATACCAGTCTGCAATGCCATCGCCATACAGCTGCCAATCAAATAACGATCCAATCCTATCACATACCGGTGCATCCGATCAGGCATCTCAGCTACTATGGCAGGTGCATATCTAGCCAAAGAATCAAACTCCAAGCTGTACTCTCGGACACTCCTGCCTCTCTGCCGCAGCTGCAGAAATCTATCAACTCTCGCCCGCCGCAACTCTGGGGGCAAAAAGTGGCTGAGAAAGGCGGCTACAAACTCATCCCATACGGCCGGTGGAGCATCCTCACCTCTGGACAGCTCCTATGACTCGTACCAATTGATCGCAACATCTCGTAATCTGTGTGAAGCTAACTCGACAGACTCGATCTCAGAAGCCCTGACCAGTCTCAACGAGCGCTGCATCTGTCGGATAAAATCCTGGAGGTCCTCATCGGGCTTTGACCCGTAAAACTCTGGGGGACCACAAGTCAAGAAATCCCGAACCCTCATACTGTCACGTCTGTCCATATCATCACCTCCTAGCCCGCGTCTGCGAGCCTGACCTGCTACTAGTGTCGTCAATAACTGCACGGCCTCTCTCATCGCCCTGTCCTCCGCCCCTGGCTGAGGAGATGGAGGCTCGGGCGCTAGAGTCTCTGGGGCTAATGGTGGAGTTGCTCCAGGCTCCTCTGATAATGACGGCATAGCGGAGCCCGCTGACTGCGACGCAGTATCAGACGTAGTCTGAGTACGAGTCCGAGTAGCTCTCTGTGCCTGACTGGTCTCTCCTGCCACTGCTTTGCCCTTCTGGGCAGCCGTCGCCTTCTTTGGAGGCATCACTGGAAAAAAAAAATATATCCTAATAGCACAGCTCTATCGCACGATCTAAGATTCAAAGAAAGGTAACACCCTAAATATCCTGTAACCTCCTGTTTATAGATGTGGTGCACAACACATCGATAAACAAGACTCTACTAGACACGGCCTGTAGACATTCCGAGGACAAACCGCTCTGATACCACTTCTGTCACAACCCAGCCCCGTGGGCCACGACTGGTGCCCTACTTGGACACCCAAACAGACTTACATGCGGGATGATCGCATCCCAGATTTAATCAAACTTAGCATACATTAATTAAAGCAGATACTGGAAGCAAATATTGTCTTAAGCGGTTGCCCGTACAGAAGCACCATATCAAACCCTGTAGACTGGCGGAATAGACATCGCCCAGATATACGCACATATACAAACAGATGGGCCATTTGGCCATAATAGTAAATGGGACTGCATTAAGACGCAGATCATAATCACACACGGACAAACATGACCCATGACCCACGTACATGACTACAGGCCTCTACAAAACATGACAGAACATATGACGGGACAGGGCCCCGCCGTACCCAAATAGTCATATATACAGAATGGGTATAACAGAAGATATGTACCAAAAATATAAGCTCCGAATCAAAAGGAGTGATCCAAGTGGCAGAGTATGTATCCTATACTGGGGGATCTCCAAATATGTACTGAGTATGTAAAACATGAAATACTGAAGTCAGAATCATAACCAAAGTAAGGAGTGCAGAATATGGATATCGAAGAATATATCAAAATCTATGCAGAAGACACACACACACACATATGTATATCATGCAAATAAAAATCGTGCATAAGGCTCAGGAACGTGGTCGCCACTCCGACGCTGGCGCCACAACACATCATACTCCAGAAAGTTTCAGATCTCCGTACAAACCCCGAACATATCATATCATCATAACGCATCACAACGCCAAAACATGTCATATATCATATCACATCATAACGCTGTATATAAGCGGAACCCGACCCTATGGCGAGGCCTCGGGAACCGTAACACATCATGCTGCCGAATATCACATAGTGCGCACGATCACAAAATCGGCCCGGGACCCGGCGAACGATATCATAGTAATAGGCACGAGCGGAGTAGTGTGGAAACCATATGCATACACGTAAATAAATTCCAAGGCTCGACGAATAAATATATATACTGATAGCAAAAGGCTCAAAGTAAGTATAGAGTCCATCGGAATCATTATACAAATGCTGCGAGCTTTTAAATTACCAAACATTCGAAATCACTTCATAGGTCATTTTCTTGAAAATTAAGTATCATTTATTTTTAAGAAGCTTTCAAACAACCTTATAGAGTACTTCAAATGGAGCCTTAAAATCATATGTACATCTCTAGAATATACATATCCAAACTTTGGTCATATCAAATATTTTCCAAACCATATCCGGAAGCATACCGACTAATATTTCAAACATCATAAGTATGTGACAAGTCATATGAAATAGTTCATGGAAATCAAAGACATAGGCCATCCTAGTGGCTCTAAGAGTAGAATTTTCTTTGGAACATACATATATATATATATATATTATTCATTTACTTCATAAGGGTCATGCCAAAAAGGAAGAACGCTAAGTCTTACATACCTCGATCACTCACTACCAAATCTCGATCGCTTGCCAACAAATCCCGACTCAGGTCTCGGGCTCTCCAATATCTACAATAATGTTATCAATTTTTCAAAAAAAATTAGCTACTAGTACTTAGAATTTTTAATTCTAATTAGTATTTGTCTACCGAAATTTCGGCAGCACCTCCCCTGTAAATTCAACATCCCCGAGAATTAAACTCGACCAAATTCATCAACAACCATACCAACAATACCAACAACCAAACCAATAACATCAAAGACCAATCTAAAATGCGTTCCAACACTAGTAACCTTCCTTTCAACATAATTCATCGACATTCAATTCAACTACGAATTTTTCAAGCCAATATCGACACATACACATTCATTACCAATTCAAGATCATTCAAAAGCATTTCAAGGCATGTCATACCATTCTACAAAATATACAAAAAATCCCACCAAGACTAGAATTCATCCGGAATCTCCAACCTTCGACACAACATTCACAACACATTTTTTTTCATCTTCCCATTTCATCAACAACAACCACAATTACACTTTAACAATTCCATTTCCATAATTTCATAATCTATAGTCACGTCACATACTTTCCGACCACAACTCAACAACAAATTTTTCATGCTAACTAGAACCATAAATCTTCATTCACATCACAAGGTCACAACAACATAATTTAACATACTAAACAAACTCAATTCATCTCCCTTTCACAAAAAGGGCACCACACGGCCCCAACCCCCCCCCCCCCCCCCCCACACACACACACACGGCTCACACACCACACACCACATCTCCATATTTTTCATTAAATTCTACTCACTATAACAATATAAATTTCCATAAGAAAGGAGTGGAATTCTTACCTTTTTCCAAATTCTCCTCTTTGTAAAAAAAGTACTCTTTTGCTTCCAACTTTGTATCACCTTGAAGAGGGTTTCCAACTTAATAGGAATTCAAAAGAGATAGATTTCAACCCAAGGATTAAGGCTCCACAATTTATTTATTTATTTATTTCAATTCGGCCAAGAGGCCTTTCTTGTTGCTCTCAAAGTTTTTTTTTTATTTTTTTTATCTTGTTGGTTCTAGAATGAACCATTTGGACCCTTATCTATTTAATGACTTAATTGATTAGTCACATGGGCTTGGGCCATGTAAGTTGGCCGGCCACCCCTAGGAATTGGGCCCTCTTGTTTTTTTTTTTCTAGCCCAATTCATTTAGGGGCTTATTTTGTAATTCCCGAAACTAATTTCCGAAATTCCAATTTTTGCCTTTAGCCTTCTTCGATATTTTCATATCAACATTTCATAGACAACACACATATTTTAAATAGAGATCAAATTATGGTCTTATTTCTTACAAGTCAAAATTATTTCGAATTTTTCTGAGCATGCGAAAATACGGGGTATAACACACTTTTAGTTAAGGCATAACTAAAAGTATGCCCCATAAGGCTGAACTTTTCCTTAAGGCATAATTAAAAGTTTGCCTTGAAAAGTAAATAATATATATATATATATATATATATATATATATATATATATATATATATATATATATATATATATATATATATATATATATATATATATGTCTCAAGGCAAATCTGCCCCCTCCGGCATAACTTTAGTTTTTCCTTAAGGATTGTATGCCGGATCCGGCATAAAGTCCTTAAGGAAAAACTAAAGTTATGCCAGAGGGGGCATAACTTTTCCTCAAGGCATAGTTTAGTTATGCCTTATGGGGCAAAACTTTTCCTTAAGGAACTATGCCTTATGCGGCAGACTTTTAATTAAGGCATAACCAAAAGTATGCCTCATAAGGCAGAACTTTTCCTTAAGGCAAACTTTTAGTTATGCCTTAAGGAAAAGTTCCGTCTTATGGGGCATACTTTTAGTTATATTTTATGGGGCACACTTTTAGTTATATTTTATATATGTCTCATGGCAAAGTCTGCCCCCTCCGGCATAACTTTAGTTTTTCCTTAAGGATTGTATGGCGGATCCGGCATACACTCCCCCCAGCCCTGCCTTGCGAAATTATTTTTTTATTTTATGCCTGAGCGGGGGTTCGAACCCAGTGTTGACACCCAATTTTGTCCCGTCTCTCCTCCGAAATACCTATTTGCGCTTCTAATATTTTTGGAAAAATAAAAAATATATATATTATGTTTACTATAATTATTAGCCCTTATCAATACCGCTATTACATTATTCTATTACTATTATCGCATTTATTATTATTATTATTATTATTATTATTATTATCATTATCATTATTTATTACTATTATTATAATTCATTATTTATTACTATCATTATAATTCACAATTTTTATCATTTCGGCATTTTTACCAGCTTATGCACACACGTCGCATTTATCTTTGCATAATTAAATAATAGTATTTATCTTACTGTGGATTTTTGAAATATTATTGCACGGCTATTACAACGCCATTTTTTATCTGAGCATTAATGATTGCATATTTTATGTCGAACAATATTTTAACACAAGTTATTTAAATAGGTCTCTTATTCAAATTTAGAAGCCAAACTATTTCTTCCACTCGGTCCGTATTTTGACTTACCGGACCCCAAATCAAAGTCCGATTAACTCCTAATATTTTTTGGACTAGACCATATTTTTTTACTCAATTTTTAGACCAGTCCATGTTTGAATTTATTAGTCTATTCTTTTAATACCCAGTCTAAAAATTGACCCAGTCCATTTACGGACTGGTCCGACCCATTTTCAAGAAAATAAGGGAACCCTAAAGGGGTTCCCCTTCATTTCTCCTCTCCGCCTCCCTCTTCATCGTCACCTCCTCGTCTCCGCCTCCCCTCCCCTCTTTCCTCTCATCTCCGCCGCGGCTCTCCCTTCCCCTCCTCCCTTTTTCGCCCGCCGCTCCTTTCCTTCATCCCTTCCCTTTCCCTTAACCCTCCAAAACCCTAGCGCCGCAACCCTCTTCCCCCCACGTTACCCCCACTACTTTTCCGACATCATCACACCCATATCCATCATCTCCACTCACGCCCGACATCTCCACTCCTCACTGCCATTCCACTTCATCGTGTCGCTCCTCTGCCATCCCTCTGTTCCACTCCATCCTCACCACGTGACCCCCATCCTGCACCCATACCTCTGGCACCACGTGACCATCATCTCCACCACACCCATACCCCCACGTGCTCTGACATCACCACGTTACTTCTCCCTCTGTTCCTTTCGCCATTTTTGTCTTGAACCCAAAACCCTATAAAATGGGGTTGATTCATCGATAAAAGGGAGGATTTTTGGATTCAGGAAGCCCCCCAAGGATTGAAACCTTAAAATCGAGAAAACCCCCAAAAGAACGAAATCCTTGATTCTGAAAGTTTCCTCAATAACTGATTTTCGGTTCAAGGAATCCTTTGAAAAGTAATTTCTTTTAGCTGTCACAATATCCCGAAAACATCGAATCAAAAAAATATTTAAACAATTTTTTTCGTCTACTCTGCGTTTGTCGCGAATTCGAGTCTCGCGACATCGAATTTGAAGTGTTCGAGCATGAATCGAAGGCCCCGTACTCATTTCGCTGCACCTAGAAAAGGTCAGAGTAATCCCTAGTTTCTATCCTTAAAATTTCATCTTAATCTATGTTTGGCATATTGTTAGTATGTGATTAGTGTATATTTACTGCCTGTCTGGATTGCTGTTTGAATTAGAGTATTGTAAAATTATAGGAATTGTTTAGTTTGGAAAATAAAGATTATTGTGATCGTCTTAGTTAGTTTAGCTTAACTCTCATTTTTTTTACTCAGCTTGATTAATATGTCATGAACTTAGTCGTTCCAGATTCAAATCGAGATATATGTTGATCCATGTTTAAACCAGTATAAATACGATATATTTCTGTCTTGGTTACATGCTTATCAGGAGTCCATCGTAATGAGAGACTATAATAAACTGGTCCTGTTGTCTATGCTCCCTTCTTCTCCCTCAATTCGTTTGACATGAATGATCCAAACCATCAGTTCTTATTTATTAAAAGATGTTTTAAATCCCAATGGTTTCCTTCAGTTATCATATTGAAGAATTAACTCAAAGCATGTGGTAGTTTGAATACTGATATGTTCAGCTACTGTTTATGTAAGATTGTGTGAAATGACATGACTAAACTCTTGAGATATGCTAATTTACTTGAACATGATTAAATCCCTGTTCAAAATTTTGCCTAACCATGAGAATATGCGAGGATCATTCATATAAAAAATGCATTTCTGTTTTCACTTTACTTATTAAATATTAAAAACTTGGAAGGTATCTCACGAATTCTTTAGTTTATTTGGTTATGAGTCGATTCAGATCTTTTAAAATTTCTTAAAGCTCCTAAATGGCATGTCACTTATGTAGGTTTGATCCTAGTTTCTGTCCAGATCCCTCTGAGTCTCTTAATGTTCCTTGAGTCTTAATTGAAGCTGATCATTATTCAGATTCCTCTGAAACTTTAAATTTATCTGTGAGTTTGTTTGTTTCTTTTTTTATTCACTTAGGTTCTGCTGTTTTTTTTCAAGCATCTGGTATATGCCAAGTTGAATATGAACCTTTGTATATCGGGTTGATGTTGTTGAATGTTGTGTCCCCTTTTGTGAAGTTGCCTTTTGTATATCTTGAAATAATGCCTGAAATACTTCAACTGTGTAGCCTTATGGTAATTTGTTTTCAGTATTGATTAGCCTAGTCTTTGTGTTCTTCTTAAATTAGTTAAAGGTATTCAGATTGGACAAATGAAAGATCAAGGTCCATCCATGTGAACTAATTTTACTTAATTGGAATAGAACATCTTTGGGATTCTTAACATACTAGAAAGCAGTTTTTAAAATGTGTAGATTGGAGTTGAGTTGTTAAAAACTATTCTTACCTTACACAATTCCATGTTGCTTCATGAATTTACTATTAGTTGAGTTTTCTTTAACCTGTATAACCAATGTCAGATTTGTTTAGACTGAATTCAGGCACACCCAGTTTGTATATTTTTTCCTCTTCTCTTTATGCTGCTCGTGTTGTAGAACACAAGCAGTGGGGTATTTGTTGTGTGTTTGAAGTATCTTGAAGTCTTTTTCGAAGGAATGAGTGAATACGCATTAGTTAAGCTCTATATATATTCCATAATGTCGGTATACATCTCGTTAGAATTCTGCATATGTTGCAAGTATATCTCGTTGAAGTATGTTTATGAATGAGATACACCTAAATATACATAGTATATGCACAATCTACTGATCTGTTTTTGAGCTCATATTCATATGTTTAGCCTTATTTATTGGTTATGTACTAACTCTTTTTCTCTCGTTTCTTTGCATAAACCTCGCGTATGAGCCCGAGGGACTCGTCTCCCTGCCGCATTTGATGTTGGGTTAAAAACCCAACTTAATTTCTCCGAGTCGTTCGTCATTCAATCCATCCACAGCAAAATGAAATCTACTGGGCCAAAGCCCAATAGCAGCAGCTCTGCCGTCCAAATGGGCTGAGCCCACTCAACTTATTTACCCCTCTATTCTATTCCTTTATGTATTTATTTAGTATCACATGACTAACATTTTGTTCTTTTGTATTGATTTGGTTGAACTTTTTTTTAGGGAAATTAGTAAGTTTAGTAGTGGCTGGTTAGTTTAAAGAAGGTTAACAGTCGATAAGTTTATTTCCCCCTCTTCTCATATTAAATTATTTATAAGGTATATTTATTTTATTGAGAATAATTGATTTGCAAAACGGCACGACTATATATTTTAAGTAAAGAAAAATTATATTTTATTCTTACTGTTATAGATATTTCAAAACAGCATTAATACGCGAATATAAGCTCAAGTATACTTTATAGATAAATTCTTCAAATTTGGAATTAATCATGCATATTTTTAACTAGGTATGATTAATAAGAAAATTCACTTCCGTTTGAAATCCTGTTTATAAGCTTAGATTTTCTTACATTGCTATAATCCAATAATACGATTTATTTAAAGGGCAAAACTGTCAAATCTCTTCTCAATAGCTATTATTTATGGGTAAATTATCATGTTTTATATAAAAAAAAAAAAAACTTATATTAAACAGCATTCTATTTTAAAATTTAGCCACATTTATAAATCTTCTTTGAATGACATTTTATCTTAACAATGCTTGTAAGTTTTATTGCAAATTATCATATTATCTTATCATACACACTATCATATTTCCTACAAATCTTATTAAATATTATCTATTTTTCATTTAAGGTTTCATCAATATTTTTAGTCTCATTCCATATTTAGGATCTTCTTTTATGCACGCCATTATGTTTTCTACAAGTATTACTTCAAACAATATCATCATCACTTTCATTTAAAGTCTTAACAATATTTACAAGTTTCATAAAAAATGGCGTTTAAAGTTCCTTTACACAAATTATTATCCTTTTTCTCTAAATCTTATTTTTTATTAACATGATTTTCTTCTCAAAACTTTAGCAATATTTTAAAGTCATTTTTTTTTTAAATTTAATCCTACATTTAATTTAATTAATTAACCTAAGTTGGTCGGATAACCGTAAGTTAACGGATCCTAAAGGATGCCTAATCCCTTCCCTTTAGGATAATATAGAGCCCTTACCTAGAATCACACTGGTTAAGCAGACTATTAACAGAGGTTTAGTTTCAACTTTACCTTAGTTAACATTTAGATGTCCTAATTCATCGTTAAATTAATTAGGTGGCGACTCCTTAAAACAAACAAATAGGAATCACCAATACGTCATACTCCCTAAATCAACCCGGTTAAAATGGGGTGTGACAGCTTGGCGACTCCGCTGGGGATTTTAGGCTCTTAACCATAACAACTTAGGTTAATAAATCATTTGTTGGATGCTTTGTTTATTTTGCTTTATTTTGTCTATATTGTTGCTTTATATGCTTTTAAGTATTTTTATTCCTTATATATTTTCTGTGTAATATGTTATTACTGCTTTCCTTAAACTGGCATTCCGTTCATATTTCCTCCACTTTTGGAAAATTCACACTATCACACGTACACGCGAGGTGTGCTTAGCGCACCCGCAAATTTCTTCATAGAATCCAAATTTTAAGGGAGTTGGCGCATGCGCGGGGGTGCCCGAATAACGGGGACCGCGTAGCCTTCTCACTCGAGCAGTCCGCTCGGGAACCTTGTGTCTAGCAAACCCATTCTTAGTTTACTTAGGGTAGAGCGAAGCCAAAACCTTGTAATGACATGCATCATTTTAAACCTAGGAGGCTTAATACCCTTGGTGTATTAAGTTCATTAGTCAACCTTACCAAATGTCCAAAAGAGTCTATGACTCTAAGTGACACTACTCACTATCTATGTGCATTATTTGAAGGACAAATATGTGGAATATGTAGACCTAGTACTCTATAGATAAGTATTTCAAGAAAAACTGACCTTTTGTTGCAGGTTGACGTGGAGCATCTAAATTAATGCTGGAGGTTGAAGACAACCAAAAGAAATTAGTGGAGTTGAAGTATTAGATATCTTAGTTTAACTTTGAGATGTATTATTTATTGACATGTAATAATTTTTATTATTCTTGCAAATTAGTTTTAGGAAGAGTTATGGAATGATACATAAAAAACATGTTTGTCCTTCAAATGGCCTACCTCGGGCATTAAAGAGGTCCCTTGCATTATAGAACACGATGTATTATGTGCAAATCATATGTTTTATGTGCAATAATATGTCATTATCGTATACTGACTCGTTTTCTTTTTCTTTCTTTTATCTTTTTATTTTTAAACTCAATTTTCAAAACAAAAAGGTTGACTTGTGCTAAAGGGGAACTGGCGGAGCATCCATATTTCACACGGTCTAGAGCCAAGAAATCAGACTCTGACTCATCACTAATCATCTGGTTAACTAAAAAGACTCGTTCTAAAATGGAGCAAAGTTTGATCAATGCAACCACTTCATCTGAGCCATCTCTTAGTTTACCAATCACGAGTGATCCCACATCCTCTAATGAACCAGAAACACATTTGGAGACCATTGCTCGTCTGGAGCGACGAGTTGCCGAACTAAGTCATATGGTACTTCATAACCGGTCATTTTCTCAAACGCCACCACATATGACTCCGTCCCAAGGAGTTCGTCAGACTTTGCCTGTGCCACCTCCATTTCCAAATTTGGACGAATTTAACCAAACAAATTATTTTACCACTTCTCAGCCAGTTCGCTCCGAACACCTCACTCAAAATGCTCCTTTTTTATTTACAGCCACATCTTCAAAAGCTCAGTTCATACCGCCAGCACATGACACACATCAAGTTCCGCCGGTGTATACTTATACCACAGCTCCACCCATGACACAGATTCAAGGACAATGTCGCACAGATGTTGATCATTATGTCGAAGTTGAAAATGAGGCACGGTCAGTTAATGATGAAATGATAAATAGAAAGCTCAAAAGTTTGGAAGATGCCATGAGAAGTTTGCGTGGACTTGGTAGTAACCAAAGCGTGAGATATGAAGAATTATGTGCATTTCCTGAGGTAGAATTGCCACCAGGTTACAAGATTCCAAAATTTGAGAAGTTTGATGGGTCGGGGAACCCTTTCTTCCATTTGAAGGTCTATTGTGAAAAGTTGATTGGTGTGGGGAAGAATGAAGGGATAAGAGTCAAACTATTCAATCAGAGTTTGAGTGGAAAAGCCTTGGAGTGGTATTCTAAGCAAGATACAACCAAATGGCGTACTTGGGATGATTTGGCAAATGCTTTTGTGGATCACTACAAGTTTCATGTTGAGATCGCTCCTGACAGAATCTCAATTACAAAGTTGAAGAAGAAGTTCACCGAATCATTTCGAGAATATGCTATACGGTGGAGGGAAGAAGCATCTAGGGTACACCCACCCATGGAGGAGACAGAAATGGTTACTTTCTTCATTCAAGCACTAGAACCGGAATACTATGAACGTTTGGTGACAATGAGTGGAAAAATTTTTGCAGAAGTGATCAAAGCTGGGGACATGATCGAAGATGGCATTAAGACAGGGAGAATAACAAGTCTAGCAGCTTTGCAGTCTACCAGTAGGGCTATACAAACTGGTACTCTCGGAAATGGAAAGAAAAAAGAGAAAGAAGCAGCATCGGTGATGGCCTTGGGAAACACATCATACCGCCATCAACGACCACCGCGATACCAGCCTAACGCTCACCACTCACAATATTTCCAATATTCTCCACATCCCTACGACCAAGCTTTGTCATCTTACCAACCTCAATCACCACAAATATCCTGTTATATCCCGTGTTTTCACACGTTTGGAGAAACTTGAATTATATGGGATTCTTGAGATATAAGATCAATTTTATATCTTGTTGAACATAGGAGTTATGCATGAAAGAATAGAGTCATGAAAGTGTGGGACAAGGCTAAGGGTAATTTTGGAATTTTGGAAATTTGTTTCGGGAATTACAAAATACGATTCACAAGTTGTTGGGCTTGTAAAATAAGAATCAATTGAGGCCCAAAATATTAGGGGGTGGCCGGCCATGATGGCCTTGGCCCAAGCCCAAAATTTGTATTTAATTTCCATAAGATTAATTAACATAATGGCCTTGATCCAAGCCCATTTTTACTTGGTCATGTGCTTGGTCATGTGACCAAGTCTTGATATTATATGTATAAGAAGATTCAAGACATTAGAAGGCAAGACCAAACAAAGCAAAAATAAGAAAGAAAAGGGAGAGGGTTTCGGGTTTGAGGGGCAAAATTGACCCTCCAAAATCTTGCTTCAAAAATTCATTTCTTGTTAAATTCCTACTAATTCAAGGTTCCTTTGCATCTTGGTATAGTTGGATTGGAGTGGGGAGCACTAGAATCTCCAAGGTGATCATATATTCAAGTGAAGGAGACTTGAGGAAAAGGTAAGAATTTCTACCTTTTTATTGTGTTGTTGAGTTTTGTTTGTGTTGTAATATGTAGAAATGTGTTGATTGGATGGAAAAATGGAAGTTTGCAATGTGGGTTTGGAATTGGAGGTGTAGCCGTGTGTATATATATGTTGTATAGCCAAAAATGTGTTGAAACTATGTTGTATTCTAGTTGTGAATGTGATGGAATTCATGTTGAGAATGAAAGTGGAATAAATTTGATTGAATTGCTAAAATAGCACTTGGCCGTGTGGTGTATTTGGCTTGAGAATAAAATGGATTAAGTTTGTTTAGTGTATTGGAGTGTTATTGTAATGCTTGATATGTGAATGAAGTTAGAATGATATAAGTTTGTATTGAATTGGAATATAGAAACTTATGTCGTTTTAGTATAATTTTCCGACATTAAGGAAATGAAGTTGTTTGATTGCTAATAGTGATGATCATTGATGAATTTGGAAGTTGGAAACTTGTTATGAAGTTATATGCCAAAGATTTGATGTTTTGCATAAATTAAGACTTTGGCGGAAAATTGTATATTATGTATATCAAGTGTATATCTTAAGGAAAATGATATGAAATGCCTCTAAATCTATGTTGTGATGATCTTGAGTAATTATGGATGTGAAAGTAATGATGTTAGTTTGAAAGTTTGGATTAGAAGGGAAGTTATGGCAAGTTGTGGAAACAATGACTAGTTGAAGGATAATTGTGTTGTTAATGCTTTTTGTTGATGTTAATGTTGTTGTTTGGGTTGTTGTTGATGAATTATAGCCGAGTTGAATTCTCGGGGTGCTATATGTATAGGGGAGGTGCTGCCGAAATTTCGGTAGCCAATTATGCATCAAATTGGAACTTTGGTATTATTAGCTTACAATTGGTAAACTTGACCAATTGCAGTTTTTCGACGAAACGGGAAGTGAGATTGGAAAGGCTTAAGGAGCGTGAAAGGTATGTAAAGCAAACCCAATTCTTCCCTTGGCATGCCCCTAGTATGTTAGGGTCGGATCCGGGCCTCGAAGGACCTCTTGGCCCTCGGAATCCGCAAGACAAAATTTCAGTTTTTCCTTCAATAGAATTGAACTACTTTGATACGCTTTTTCTGAAATTATGCGATTTTGCTCCAAATTACTCAGAAAGTCATAGAATGTCTGTAGAACCTTTTTAGGTGACTCTATATGCTTAGAGGGCACAATTTGAGCCCGCCGCCTTATTTGTCCCGAGGCGGGCCCGCTATTTACGGTTTTGCCCCTAATATGCTAAAGATTCCTTTTTAAGCGATTTTTGAAAGAAATGTTTTAATTACCCTACTAATCGCTTAACGAATATTATTCTAAATATTCTATTAAATCTTATAAATTATTTTGACACTCGGAATGACTTCAGTAAAGTTATATTTTTGTAAATTATTATGATATCCGAATTGTATTAATTCCGATTCCGTCCGACTCCATTTGATTTGTTTGTCTTCGCTACGCCTCATCGAGTCTTTGAAAATACTTATGATATTTTTAAATTGCATTAGTCTCTCACTACTCCATTCGTGGATGTCCCAATGTTTCCCACACTGAGCCCGGGCCAGGATATGTTGTCAAGCGTAATTCTCTGCATTGTTCGCCGCGTCCCGTTGTGAGGGGGCAGGTATACGCGTACATGGGTCTGTGGAGTATGATGTGCCATGTCCGCCTATTCTGATCTGATCTGTATGGCCATTTTGATATGACATTATATGATACGGGGCCACGCCCCTTTTTCTGATTCCTCTGTGTAGTGGCACCAGCGTCGGGAGGGTGGCCACATTCTGTCTGCCGAGTCCCATGTCAGGGACCGGATATGATACGATATGATATATGTTTTTGTACGCATTCTGTCTGTTTTGGAAATATGCATTTGACACTCTGGATTCTGTACTCATTTTCTGTAACCAATATGATTTGACTTATGTGATTCCGCTTTACATATTCAGTACATATTTCGTACTGACCCCCTTTCTTCGGGGGCTGCGTTTTCATGCCGCGCAGGTACTGACGACAGGTTCGCTGATCCACACGTTTAGGATCCTATTTCTGCTATTTGGGGCGCTCTCTTCTACAGAGCCCATCTTTTGGTACAGTCTGTCACTGCTATCTGGATATGTACTTTGTTCAGGGTATGACGGGGCCCTGTCCCGTCTTATGATTATGATATGTTCTGTAGAGGTCTGTGGATACATCTGTGTGGGTTCTGTACATATGTTTGGGATATTCTGTTCTGTGATGGCCTTATCGGCCTATGTGTGCCAAGTCTGCTTTTCTGCTAAGTTCTGTAGCGACCACTAATATTATTATTATATTATTATTCTGTTAATATGCTAATTTGGGGTATCGGGTACGTATAGGTGCCCAGCTCGGGCACTGGTCGCGGCCCACGGGGTTGGGTCGTGACAAAAGTGGTATCAGAGCAGTTCGTCCTCGGAATGTCCACAGACCGTGTCTAGTAGAGTCTTGTTTATCGGTGTGTTGTGCACCACGCCTATAAACAGGAGGCTACAGGGCATTTAGGATACTACCCTTCTTTCTGTCTTAGATCGTGCGATAGAGCTGTGTTATCAGGATGACCCCTCCCTAACGAGTGGCTATATTTGCAGATATGCCTCCAAAAAAGGCAACCGCGGCCCAAAAGGCCAAGTCAGCAGCCTTGGGAGAGACTAGCCTGGTCCAGAGGATTACCAGGGCCCAGGCACATATTGCTCCGGGGACTTTGCCCCAGACAGAGGGTTCGTCTACACCGCCACTCGTGGAGGAGATTGGGGCGGCCGCAGCCGCAGATCGGGGGGCGGCTCCACCGCCAGCTCCCGCAGTTCCAGTACCTGAGCCTCCAGCTCCACGGCCAGGCACTGAGGATCAGTCTATGAGGGAGGCAGTCCAGTTGCTGACGAGACTTGTGGCAGGGCAGGTTCAGGGGCATGGACTTGGAGGTGACCGGGCAGTCAGGCGTGATAGTTCGAGAGCCCGTGAGTTTTTGACTTGTAACCCTCCAGAGTTCTTCGGGACAAAGCCCGAGGAGGATCCTGAGGAGTTTATCAGGAAGATGCGACGCACTCTAGATTTGATTAATGCTTCCGAGACAGAGTCAGTCGCGTTAGCTTCGTACCGGTTATATGATGTGGCGGCAAACTGGTACGAGTCATGGGGGATATCCAGGGGGGACGGCGCTCCTCCAGCAGTTTGGGGCGATTTTTCTCAGGCATTTCTTGGACATTTTCTGCCCCCAGAGTTGCGACGAGCCAGATCTGATAGATTCTTATTATTGAGGCAGAAGGGCCGCAGTATCCGGGACTATAGTTTGGAGTTTGATTCCTTGGCCCGATATGCACCTACTGTGGTGGCTACTATGGCGGACCGGATGCACAGATATATTATGGGGCTGGATCGGTATTTTGTTGATAGCTGCTTAGTATTGGCTGCTCAGCCCGGTATGGACATTGCCCATATCCAGGCCCATGCCCAGGGCATGGAGGATCGGGGCAGAGGAGGACACCAGCCTGACAGGGGCCAGGATCGGAGACAGCCCAAGAGGGCCAGGTCATCTGGAGATTTTCGGGGCAGACAGCCCCAACAGCCGCAGCAGCCTAGCAGATTTTCATCTCAGCCGGCGCAGAGCGCGCCTCCCCAGCCTACAGGTCGCAGATTCGATAGCCCAGGGTATTCAGGAGCAGGCCAGAGCTCCAGGGCTTCAGGTTCGCGGACAGATAGGGGTTCTGGTCAGATGAGGCCACCCAGGGTTCAGTGTTCTTTTTGCGGCAGATACCATACGGGAGAGTGCTACAGAGCCACCGGTGCATGCTTTTCTTGTGGCCGTCAGGGCCATTCTGTGAGAGATTGCCCGTATAAGGGTAGTTCGGGTGGTGCAGCGCAGCCTACCGGATCAGCCGCTGGGTCTTCATCTTCGTCAGTGGCTATGCGCCCTACGGGGCAGGGTATTTCGGCACCAGCGGGTCGTGGCAGAGGCCGTGGTGGAGCTTCTGGTATTAGCGGTCCTTCGAACCGCATTTATGCTTTGGCCAGTCGCCAGGATCAGGAGGCATCTCCTAATGTCGTTACAGGTACTTTATTGGTCTTCTCTCGGTCTGTGTATGCATTAATTGATCCAGGTTCGACTTTATCATATATTTCACCCCTTGTTGCCGGTAAAATTGGTATTATGTCTGAACCTATAGAGCCATTTAAGGTAGCCACGCCGATAGGGGATTTTGTTGTAGCGAAACAGGTTTATAAAGACTGTTCTGTGATCGTTTGTGACCGTGACACTAAGGCAGATCTGGTAGAGTTAGATATGACTGAATTTGATGTTATTATGGGTATGGATTGGCTAGCTTCCTGTTACGCTAATGTTGACTGCCAGAATAAGGTAGTTCGCTTCCAGTTTCCCGGGGAGCCAGTTATAAATTGGGCTGGTAATACAGCATCGCCGAAAGGTAAGTTTATTTCATACCTTAAGGCAAAGAAAATGATCAGAAAGGGTTATATCTATCATCTGGTTCGGGTGCAAGACTTGGACGCCGAGACGCCGACACTTCAGTCAGTCCCCGTGGTTAGTGAGTTTCCAGATGTTTTCCCCGACGAGCTTCCAGGTCTTCCTCCAGAGCGGGAGATAGACTTCTCTATTGACTTACTCCCAGACACTCAGCCTATCTCTATTCCTCCGTATAGAATGGCGCCTGCAGAGTTAAAGGAGTTGAAGGAGCAGCTGAAAGATTTGTTGGATAAGGGCTTCATCAAACCCAGTACTTCGCCTTGGGGAGCCCCGGTATTATTTGTGCGTAAGAAAGACGGGTCGCTGCGTATGTGTATTGATTATCGGCAGCTGAATAAGGTAACGATAAAGAATAAATACCCCCTCCCCAGGATTGATGATTTGTTTGATCAGCTACAGGGCGCTAAGTGTTTTTCGAAGATAGATCTTCGATCCGGTTACCACCAGGTGCGAGTACGAGAGGCCGATATCCCTAAGACAGCTTTCCGGACCCGATATGGGCATTACGAGTTCAGGGTTATGTCTTTTGGGCTAACAAATGCTCCCGCAGTATTCATGGATTTGATGAACCGGGTATTCAGGCCATTCTTGGATATGTTTGTAATTGTATTCATTGATGATATCCTGGTTTATTCTCGGTCTGAGGCGGAGCACGCAGATCATCTGAGATCGATATTAGGGGTACTCCGGCATCAGAAGTTATATGCGAAATTTTCTAAGTGCGAATTCTGGCTGTCTTCAGTGGCCTTCTTGGGGCATATTATTGCAGCTGATGGTGTCCGGGTGGACACACAGAAGATTGAGGCCGTGAAGAATTGGCCCAGACCTACGACGCCCACAGAGGTACGCAGTTTCCTGGGGTTAGCAGGTTATTACAGGAGGTTTGTGGAGAAGTTTGCTTCGATTTCAGCGCCTTTGACAAGGCTGACTCAGAAGGGAGCTAAGTTCCAGTGGTCTGACGCTTGTGAACGGAGCTTCCAGTTGCTGAAGGAGAAGCTGACTACAGCCCCAGTTCTGACTCTTCCAGAGGGACCGGATGGGTATGTTATTTATTGTGATGCTTCTGGCATGGGGTTAGGCTGTGTATTGATGCAGCACGGCAGAGTTATAGCGTATGCTTCCCGGCAGCTCAAAAAGCATGAGAAGAATTATCCTACCCACGATCTGGAGCTCGCAGCGGTGATTCATGCTCTGAAGATATGGAGACACTATTTATATGGCGTTCATGTGGATATCTATACTGATCATAAGAGTCTCCAGTATATTTTCAGACAGAGAGAGCTTAATTTGCGGCAGCGGAGGTGGCTGGAGCTTCTGAAAGATTATGATGTAGATATTCTGTATCATCCGGGCAAGGCTAATGTTGTTGCAGACGTGCTCAGTCGGAAGTCTATGGGCAGTTTAGCCGATTTACAGCCAGACAGGAGAGAGATAGCCCGTGATGTTCAGCAGTTGGCTAGTCTCGGGGTTCGTCTGGCCGATTCTGGAGATACCCAGATTTCTGTTCGAGGGGTTTCTGAGTCATCTATCAGGGACGATATTAAGCGGCATCAGTTTGAGGATCCTGTCTTAGCTCGGTACAGGGAAACAGCCTATGATAAGGAGAGGACTCCGTTCGAGTTTTCACCGGACGGCACTATGTTATACAAAGGCAGGTTGTGTGTACCGGATATTGCAGGCCTTCGGCAGCAGGTTATGAGCGAGGCACATTATGCTCGCTACTCGGTCCATCCTGGGTCTACGAAGATGTACCATGATCTCCGATGCTTATACTGGTGGGACGGTATGAAACGGGATGTTGCAGAGTTCGTCGCCCAGTGCCCTAATTGTCAGCAGGTCAAGATTGAGCATCAGAAGCCGGGTGGACTGTTGCAGGAGATGGAAATCCCGACTTGGAAGTGGGAGGTTATTAATATGGACTTCATTACAGGATTGCCTCGCACTCCACGGAAGTATGATTCCATCTGGGTCGTCGTTGATAGGCTGACGAAATCAACCCATTTTCTTCCCGTCAGGACTACCTATTCCGCCGAGGATTATGCCAGGCTCTATATTAAGGAGATTGTGAAGCTTCACGGAGTTCCTATATCTATTATTTCTGACAGAGGCGCCCAGTTTACGGCGCATTTCTGGAGATCTTTTCAGGAGGGACTAGGGACTCAGGTGAGTCTGAGCACCGCATTTCATCCTCAGAGCGACGGGCAGGCCGAGCGCACTATACAGACGCTGGGGGATATGTTGCGGGCCTGCATTATCAATTTCAGAGGAAGCTGGGATGATCACTTGCCGTTGATTGAGTTTGCATATAATAACAGTTACCATTCCAGCATCCAGATGGCTCCGTACGAGGCTTTATATGGCAGGAAATGCAGATCGCCGATCGGCTGGTTCGATATTGGCGAGACAGAGTTGATTGGCCCAGATATGGTCCAGCAGGCAGTGGACAAGGTGAAGCTTATTCGAGAGCGACTGTTAACAGCCCAGAGTCGACAGAAGTCATACGCGGATAAACGGCGTCGACCGTTGGAGTTTCAAGTAAGCGATTGGGTATTCCTGAAGGTATCGCCTATGAAAGGCGTAATGCGGTTCGGCAGAAAGGGTAAGCTTAGTCCGCGTTATATTGGGCCTTATCAGATTGTTCGAAAAGTTGGAAATGTCGCCTATGAGTTAGATCTGCCATCTGATTTGGAAGCGGTACATCCGGTGTTTCACGTCTCTATGCTTCGTAAGTGCATCGGTGACCCTTCCAGAATATTCCCTGCAGATGATATTCAGGTGACGGAGCAGTTATCATACGAGGAGCAGCCCGTGTCTATTTTGGATCGTCAGGTAAGGAGGCTCCGGAATAAAGATGTAGCCTCCGTTAAGGTACTGTGGCGGAACGATAATAGGGAGGAAATGACGTGGGAGGCCGAAGAGGAGATGAAGAAGAAATATCCTCATCTGTTCCCTATGCCCACAGGTAACCTTAAATTCCTGCTTAAATTTATTTCAATGTCAATCGTATATCCTATGTGTTGTCTATAATCAGAACCTCCCCCAAGGTATTTTCCAACCTTATGAGGTTAATTTACATTCGAGGACGAATGTTCTAAAGGAGGGGAGAATGTTATATCCCGTGTTTTCACACGTTTGGAGAAACTTGAATTATATGGGATTCTTGAGATATAAGATCAATTTTATATCTTGTTGAACATAGGAGTTATGCATGAAAGAATAGAGTCATGAAAGTGTGGGACAAGGCTAAGGGTAATTTTGGAATTTTGGAAATTTGTTTCGGGAATTACAAAATACGATTCACAAGTTGTTGGGCTTGTAAAATAAGAATCAATTGAGGCCCAAAATATTAGGGGGTGGCCGGCCATGATGGCCTTGGCCCAAGCCCAAAATTTGTATTTAATTTCCATAAGATTAATTAACATAATGGCCTTGATCCAAGCCCATTTTTACTTGGTCATGTGCTTGGTCATGTGACCAAGTCTTGATATTATATGTATAAGAAGATTCAAGACATTAGAAGGCAAGACCAAACAAAGCAAAAATAAGAAAGAAAAGGGAGAGGGTTTCGGGTTTGAGGGGCAAAATTGACCCTCCAAAATCTTGCTTCAAAAATTCATTTCTTGTTAAATTCCTACTAATTCAAGGTTCCTTTGCATCTTGGTATAGTTGGATTGGAGTGGGGAGCACTAGAATCTCCAAGGTGATCATATATTCAAGTGAAGGAGACTTGAGGAAAAGGTAAGAATTTCAACCTTTTTATTGTGTTGTTGAGTTTTGTTTGTGTTGTAATATGTAGAAATGTGTTGATTGGATGGAAAAATGGAAGTTTGCAATGTGGGTTTGGAATTGGAGGTGTAGCCGTGTGTATATATATGTTGTATAGCCAAAAATGTGTTGAAACTATGTTGTATTCTAGTTGTGAATGTGATGGAATTCATGTTGAGAATGAAAGTGGAATAAATTTGATTGAATTGCTAAAATAGCACTTGGCCGTGTGGTGTATTTGGCTTGAGAATAAAATGGATTAAGTTTGTTTAGTGTATTGGAGTGTTATTGTAATGCTTGATATGTGAATGAAGTTAGAATGATATAAGTTTGTATTGAATTGGAATATAGAAACTTATGTCGTTTTAGTATAATTTTCCGACATTAAGGAAATGAAGTTGTTTGATTGCTAATAGTGATGATCATTGATGAATTTGGAAGTTGGAAACTTGTTATGAAGTTATATGCCAAAGATTTGATGTTTTGCATAAATTAAGACTTTGGCGGAAAATTGTATATTATGTATATCAAGTGTATATCTTAAGGAAAATGATATGAAATGCCTCTAAATCTATGTTGTGATGATCTTGAGTAATTATGGATGTGAAAGTAATGATGTTAGTTTGAAAGTTTGGATTAGAAGGGAAGTTATGGCAAGTTGTGGAAACAATGACTAGTTGAAGGATAATTGTGTTGTTAATGCTTTTTGTTGATGTTAATGTTGTTGTTTGGGTTGTTGTTGATGAATTATAGCCGAGTTGAATTCTCGGGGTGCTATATGTATAGGGGAGGTGCTGCCGAAATTTCGGTAGCCAATTATGCATCAAATTGGAACTTTGGTATTATTAGCTTACAATTGGTAAACTTGACCAATTGCAGTTTTTCGACGAAACGGGAAGTGAGATTGGAAAGGCTTAAGGAGCGTGAAAGGTATGTAAAGCAAACCCAATTCTTCCCTTGGCATGCCCCTAGTATGTTAGGGTCGGATCCGGGCCTCGAAGGACCTCTTGGCCCTCGGAATCCGCAAGACAAAATTTCAGTTTTTCCTTCAATAGAATTGAACTACTTTGATACGCTTTTTCTGAAATTATGCGATTTTGCTCCAAATTACTCAGAAAGTCATAGAATGTCTGTAGAACCTTTTTAGGTGACTCTATATGCTTAGAGGGCACAATTTGAGCCCGCCGCCTTATTTGTCCCGAGGCGGGCCCGCTATTTACGGTTTTGCCCCTAATATGCTAAAGATTCCTTTTTAAGCGATTTTTGAAAGAAATGTTTTAATTACCCTACTAATCGCTTAACGAATATTATTCTAAATATTCTATTAAATCTTATAAATTATTTTGACACTCGGAATGACTTCAGTAAAGTTATATTTTTGTAAATTATTATGATATCCGAATTGTATTAATTCCGATTCCGTCCGACTCCATTTGATTTGTTTGTCTTCGCTACGCCTCATCGAGTCTTTGAAAATACTTATGATATTTTTAAATTGCATTAGTCTCTCACTACTCCATTCGTGGATGTCCCAATGTTTCCCACACTGAGCCCGGGCCAGGATATGTTGTCAAGCGTAATTCTCTGCATTGTTCGCCGCGTCCCGTTGTGAGGGGGCAGGTATACGCGTACATGGGTCTGTGGAGTATGATGTGCCATGTCCGCCTATTCTGATCTGATCTGTATGGCCATTTTGATATGACATTATATGATACGGGGCCACGCCCCTTTTTCTGATTCCTCTGTGTAGTGGCACCAGCGTCGGGAGGGTGGCCACATTCTGTCTGCCGAGTCCCATGTCAGGGACCGGATATGATACGATATGACATATGTTTTTGTACGCATTCTGTCTGTTTTGGAAATATGCATTTGACACTCTGGATTCTGTACTCATTTTCTGTAACCAATATGATTTGACTTATGTGATTCCGCTTTACATATTCAGTACATATTTCGTACTGACCCCCTTTCTTCGGGGGCTGCGTTTTCATGCCGCGCAGGTACTGACGACAGGTTCGCTGATCCACACGTTTAGGATCCTATTTCTGCTATTTGGGGCGCTCTCTTCTACAGAGCCCATCTTTTGGTACAGTCTGTCACTGCTATCTGGATATGTACTTTGTTCAGGGTATGACGGGGCCCTGTCCCGTCTTATGATTATGATATGTTCTGTAGAGGTCTGTGGATACATCTGTGTGGGTTCTGTACATATGTTTGGGATATTCTGTTCTGTGATGGCCTTATCGGCCTATGTGTGCCAAGTCTGCTTTTCTGCTAAGTTCTGTAGCGACCACTAATATTATTATTATTCTGTTAATATGCTAATTTGGGGTATCGGGTACGTATAGGTGCCCAGCTCGGGCACTGGTCGCGGCCCACGGGGTTGGGTCGTGACATATCCTACCCTGTTTACAACACACAACCAGCATATCGAGCTCCACGACCACCAACATATCCAGCTCCACCATCACAAACTCATCATCCAAACAATGCATCCGCACCTCGCCCAAATAAACCGTTCCGCAATTTCACACCATTGGGAGAACCACTGAGCGTTGTTTTCGAAAGACTGCAAGCTTCAGGCTTAGTATATCCCGTGGAAGGTAGAATTCCAGATCCATTACCCAGAAGCTTTGATCCCACTAAAACATGTGCATATCATTCGGGGGTAAAAGGCCATTCCACTGATCGTTGTTACGCATTGAAGCATAAGGTTGAGGATCTTATTGAAGCAAAACAGATCACGGTCAAACCACCAACACCAAATGTGGTTAACAATCCACTCCCGACCCATGATGGGGCCACGATAAATATGATTGGAATAGATGAAAATGTTGACGACCCAGCCGAATTTATAGTGCCTGTGGATCGTGTGGAGGATCATGATTTTGTAGCCGTTGCTTCTCCGGCTGTAGTGATAAGGGGTTGTGTGCCTGTCGAGATATTAGGAGCTTCATCAACGCCTGTGGAAGTAGTTCAAGCACCAAATCAGTTACCAGTGCTCGATACAAAAGCCGTACCATGGAATTATCAACAAACTGTGATGGAATGTCGAGGAAAGGACACGATCACTGACAAGGTTAAGACATCAGGAATGACAAGGTCTGGAAGATGCTATTCTCCAGAAGAGCTAGTTAGATTGGGGCAAGTTAAGGAAGCCAATGTACCTCCCAAAAGGGTCGTGACTGAAACCGAAGCAGAAGAATTTTTGAGGAAGATCAAGGCTAGTGAGTACTCAGTTGTGGATCAGTTGAAAAAGACCAATGCTCAAATTCCTATTCTCTCTTTGCTTTTGAGTTCAGATATGCACAGGAATGCATTGTTGAAGATCTTGAATGAAGCGTATGTTCCAAGCGAAACAACTAGTGAGGCGTTAGCTGGGATGATTGAGCGCGTACTTGACAGCCATCGAATCAGCTTCGATAATGAAGAACTGCCGCCAGAAGGATGTATGCATAACAAAGCACTCTATATAACTGTCAAGTGTCGTAACATGTTTGTGGCTAAAGTATTGATTGATGGGGGTTCTGGACTCAACATCTGTCCATTAGCAAGTCTGAAGAAGATCGGATATAATGTTAGTGAGCTCAAGACCAGTGATATGAATATTCGAGCATTTGATGGGGCTCAAAGGCGCCCTATTGGGGAAATAGAGTTGAAAGTGTTGATTGGCCCTGTTGAATTCATTATGGATTTTCAAGTACTTGATATTTCCACGACATACAACATGCTGTTAGGTAGACCGTGGATCCATTTGGCTGGGGCCGTACCATCTACTTTGCACCAAACTGTCAAATTCGAGTGGGATCAGCAACAAATATGTATACACGGAGAAGGAGATACGTCTTTCTATCTAGAGCAATCCACCCCATTCGTCGAGGCAGAAGGAGGGTTCGACGGAGCAGCTTACCACGCTTGGGAGGTTGTGAATGTCACTAAGGAGAGTGAAGTATGTCAAACTCAAGAGTTCAAAAGATCATGTGCCGCAATTATGGTTGCAAAAGAAATGGTGAGAAATGGGTACCAACCTGGATTTGGGCTAGGGAAAACACTAAATGGGCGGGTTGAGCCAGTCGTTCTCCCTACGCAACAATTTACATTCGGTTTGGGATATGAGCCAACTGAGGAAGAAGTGAAGAAAGCACGAAAGAATAAAAGGAAGGAGATTGCATTGCCAAAACCTATTCCTACCATTGATCAAACTTTCTCAAAACCTTCAGATCTGATTGTTGAAGTTGCCTATGATGATATCGTGGAGGGAGTCAAGAACCTGTTCGTGGAAGATGAAAATGATCATGCTGCGATAATCAAAGACTTTGCTGAAATATTGACTTTATAGGCTGCTGAGCCAGGACCTGAGTTGCAAAATTGAACTTCTATCTTAGCCCCGGTTCGTCGGGAGTTTCAGTATTTTCAGTTTAAATTTCCTTTTGTAGTAGGCCGGAGGTATGAACTAGAACATTTAGTTCCTTTTGTCATGTTGCCTCTATGTTTTGTTACGGCCTTTTTAAATTAAGATTCTGTCATTTTGTTTGAACGAACTACGTTTGGCCTGACTTCCTGTTGGATACGTAGGCAGCCCACATCGGGTTCGGCCACTTTTTCAAAATATTTCAGTGTTTTGTTGTATGAGTGGAACTACGCATGGCCTGATTTCCTTTTGGATACGTAGGCAACCCACATAGGGTTCGGCCCCTTTAAAAAAAAAAAAAAAAAAAAAAAAACTCAAAAGTCTTTATTTGTATCACGAACTACGTCTGGCCTGATTCCTTTGGGATACGTAGGCAACCCGAGGCGGGTTCGGCCCTTCTATCTTAAAATTTTTATCTTCATTTTGTCCAAACATTTTGGTTCCTATAAAATACATAAGGATTTTTATACAAGACTTGGTCTTCCCACCGCTTAAATTCATGTGTCTTAGTATCTTGAAACTGGGACAAATTTTTGAAATCGGTCAAATCACTTTCAAAAAATTTTCATTACAATTTTCTCACTTTTCGATCGTTTAGAACCAAGCGTTTCCAGGACTTGAAACTGGGACAAATTTCGAAGTCGGTCAAATCACTTTCGAAAACTTTCATTATAAGTTCTTATTTTTCAATTGTCCAGAATCAAGCATCTCTAAGACTGAAACTGGGACAAATTTTTAGAAGTAGCATAAAAGTGGTCTTAAACAAAAGTCCATCCATATTTCTAAAATGTGAGTAAATTCAAAAATCGAGTCTTCTTAATCATGTTACATATTAGAGCCACTAAGTATTTCCTTTCAAAGTCATCTAAATCTCATTACTTTTATTTTCAAAATACATTTTTTTATAACTGAAACTCCCCGGCAAAGCAAGATATGTGGTGAGACATCGAAGAACGTGGACGCGACCGAGACAAAAGTCAATTCAAGGGCCAAGTTCCCCGACATGCACAAGTCAACCAATTTTCTTTTAAACTCACAATTTTTCTTTGTTGAGACAGGTCCAATTAACATGAACACGGTGCATGTATTAAATTATGGGCGTGATCAAAAAGTTAACTTTCTTCAAAATGCAAATACTCTTCAGCGTGGATGCAAAGGTAGCTTATGCCGAACGGTGGGCGTCGTTCCACTCATCACGAAATTTCAATTGCAACAGTGGACACAAGTTCATCTTCTCAACCAAGGGCTGTAAGTATAATTCTTTCAGACCCAACTATTTATTCTTATCACTAACAATTGTTTTAGCTCGTGACATTCATCGATGGATCGAATACATATAATCATGGACACTGACCTTGATCACCTGTTATCGGTTACAATTCCTCAATTTCGACATCATTTCATACATATTCAAATCATTATCAAATTCTTTTAAAATGAGGTATTTTAATAAGATAGCAAGATCTAAATATTGCATCGTATATCAAATTGTGGGGTTAATTATAGATTTAATTTCCGTCACAACGGGACAGGGATTAAGATGTGGATATCTTTTTACAATACTATTTCTAAAGTGGACGTGGATTTACATTTACATTGTGGATGCGAGCATGGAAGTGAAAATAGAATTATATTACGGAAAATATACCTACAATTGTAGAAAGTGGATACAGATTTACGTTTTCGAAAGTAAAATGGATTTATTTTGCGCCGTATAATACGGATGTGAAAGTAGATATAGGTTTGTTTTGCACCGTATAATACAGGCGTGAAAGTCGACGTGGATTTATATTTTGTACCGTGAAAAATGGGCATGGATTTACATTTTTGCACCATAGGAAGTGGACATGATTAGGCGCCCACCTTAGAATGCGGGTATGTCAATTTTCAATATAGGCGCCCACCTTAGAATGCGGGTATTTCAATGTTCAAATTAGGCGCCCACCTTAGAATGCGGGTATGTCAATTTCAATCTAGGCGCCCACCTTAGAATGCGGGTATGTCAATTTCAATCAAGGCACCCACCTTAGAATGCGGGTATGTCAATTTCAATCCAGGCACCCACCTTAGAATGCGGGTATTTCAATGTTCAATTCAGGCACCCACCTTAAAATGCGGGTATTCCAATGTTCAATTCAGGCACCCACCTTAGAATGCGGGTATTTCAATGTTCAAATTAGGCACCCACCTTAGAATGCGGGTATGTCAATTTTCAATTTTGGCGCCCACCTTAGAATGCGGGTATTTCAATGTTCAGTTCAGGCACCCACCTCCGAATGCGGGTATCTTATATTTCAAGTTCAGGCACCCACCTCCGAATGCGGGTATCTTATATTTCAAGTTCAGGCACCCACCTCCGAATGCGGGAATTTTATATTTCAGTTCAGGCGCCCACCTCCGAATGCGGGTATCTTATATTTCAGTTCAGGCACCCACCTCCGAATGCGGGTATTTTATATTCAAGTTCAGGCACCCACCTCCGAATGCGGGTATCTTATATTTCAAGTTCAGGCACCCACCTCCGAATGCGGGTATCTTATATTCCAGTTCAGGCACCCACCTCCGAATGCGGGTATCTTATATTTCAGTTCAAGCATCCACCTCCGAATGTGGATTCAACTTTTGAAACAGGGGTTGCAAGTGTAACTTCTCCAACCCTGGCTTATTTACATATATTTCTTTATTGCTAACAATTGTTTTTAGCTGGTGGCTTTGAACAAATATCGAAGTTGGCATCACACATCAAATCGTGGAACTATTTCTTCTGCAGCGAACTGGGGCAATTTGTCGGGAAGGAAAATCAAACTTCCCGACACGGGTCAAAGATCTACCTCGAACACTCGTCTCTAATCACAAGTATTCTTTCGCATTCCAGCAATTCAATTTTCAAGATTCTCAAGTTCTGTCATAATACCCAGTGTCATCATAATTCCACACTGGGATAATATTTTGCGAAGATTCGCGCCAATCGGGATTCATTAGCCGTAAGGTGTCGTAGTTGTCCCAGAACTACACTCGACCTGATTCTCGTGCAGCCCGAGATATGTAGGCAACTCAGAGACCGGAGTCCGGTCATAATCCTCTCAAGTTTCCTTTAGCCGGGACAAAATAGGCTACTGAGTCAACGTCTTTGCCCGACAACTCTTTTCATCATTACCGGGCAAAGAGGGACAAGTTGTTGACACCCAATTTTGTCCCGTCTCTCCTCCGAAATACCTATTTGCGCTTCTAATATTTTTGGAAAAATAAAAAATATATATATTATGTTTACTATAATTATTAGCCCTTATCAATACCGCTATTACATTATTCTATTACTATTATCGCATTTATTATTATTATTATTATTATTATTATTATTATTATTATTATTATTATCATTATCATTATTTATTACTATTATTATAATTCATTATTTATTACTATCATTATAATTCACAATTTTTATCATTTCGGCATTTTTACCAGCTTATGCACACACGTCGCATTTATCTTTGCATAATTAAATAATAGTATTTATCTTACTGTGGATTTTTGAAATATTATTGCACGGCTATTACAACGCCATTTTTTATCTGAGCATTAATGATTGCATATTTTATGTCGAACAATATTTTAACACAAGTTATTTAAATAGGTCTCTTATTCAAATTTAGAAGCCAAACTATTTCTTCCACTCGGTCCGTATTTTGACTTACCGGACCCCAAATCAAAGTCCGATTAACTCCTAATATTTTTTGGACTAGACCATATTTTTTTACTCAATTTTTAGACCAGTCCATGTTTGAATTTATTAGTCTATTCTTTTAATACCCAGTCTAAAAATTGACCCAGTCCATTTACGGACTGGTCCGACCCATTTTCAAGAAAATAAGGGAACCCTAAAGGGGTTCCCCTTCATTTCTCCTCTCCGCCTCCCTCTTCATCGTCACCTCCTCGTCTCCGCCTCCCCTCCCCTCTTTCCTCTCATCTCCGCCGCGGCTCTCCCTTCCCCTCCTCCCTTTTTCGCCCGCCGCTCCTTTCCTTCATCCCTTCCCTTTCCCTTAACCCTCCAAAACCCTAGCGCCGCAACCCTCTTCCCCCCACGTTACCCCCACTACTTTTCCGACATCATCACACCCATATCCATCATCTCCACTCACGCCCGACATCTCCACTCCTCACTGCCATTCCACTTCATCGTGTCGCTCCTCTGCCATCCCTCTGTTCCACTCCATCCTCACCACGTGACCCCCATCCTGCACCCATACCTCTGGCACCACGTGACCATCATCTCCACCACACCCATACCCCCACGTGCTCTGACATCACCACGTTACTTCTCCCTCTGTTCCTTTCGCCATTTTTGTCTTGAACCCAAAACCCTATAAAATGGGGTTGATTCATCGATAAAAGGGAGGATTTTTGGATTCAGGAAGCCCCCCAAGGATTGAAACCTTAAAATCGAGAAAACCCCCAAAAGAACGAAATCCTTGATTCTGAAAGTTTCCTCAATAACTGATTTTCGGTTCAAGGAATCCTTTGAAAAGTAATTTCTTTTAGCTGTCACAATATCCCGAAAACATCGAATCAAAAAAATATTTAAACAATTTTTTTCGTCTACTCTGCGTTTGTCGCGAATTCGAGTCTCGCGACATCGAATTTGAAGTGTTCGAGCATGAATCGAAGGCCCCGTACTCATTTCGCTGCACCTAGAAAAGGTCAGAGTAATCCCTAGTTTCTATCCTTAAAATTTCATCTTAATCTATGTTTGGCATATTGTTAGTATGTGATTAGTGTATATTTACTGCCTGTCTGGATTGCTGTTTGAATTAGAGTATTGTAAAATTATAGGAATTGTTTAGTTTGGAAAATAAAGATTATTGTGATCGTCTTAGTTAGTTTAGCTTAACTCTCATTTTTTTTACTCAGCTTGATTAATATGTCATGAACTTAGTCGTTCCAGATTCAAATCGAGATATATGTTGATCCATGTTTAAACCAGTATAAATACGATATATTTCTGTCTTGGTTACATGCTTATCAGGAGTCCATCGTAATGAGAGACTATAATAAACTGGTCTTGTTGTCTATGCTCCCTTCTTCTCCCTCAATTCGTTTGACATGAATGATCCAAACCATCAGTTCTTATTTATTAAAAGATGTTTTAAATCCCAATGGTTTCCTTCAGTTATCATATTGAAGAATTAACTCAAAGCATGTGGTAGTTTGAATACTGATATGTTCAGCTACTGTTTATGTAAGATTGTGTGAAATGACATGACTAAACTCTTGAGATATGCTAATTTACTTGAACATGATTAAATCCCTGTTCAAAATTTTGCCTAACCATGAGAATATGCGAGGATCATTCATATAAAAAATGCATTTCTGTTTTCACTTTACTTATTAAATATTAAAAACTTGGAAGGTATCTCACGAATTCTTTAGTTTATTTGGTTATGAGTCGATTCAGATCTTTTAAAATTTCTTAAAGCTCCTAAATGGCATGTCACTTATGTAGGTTTGATCCTAGTTTCTGTCCAGATCCCTCTGAGTCTCTTAATGTTCCTTGAGTCTTAATTGAAGCTGATCATTATTCAGATTCCTCTGAAACTTTAAATTTATCTGTGAGTTTGTTTGTTTCTTTTTTTATTCACTTAGGTTCTGCTGTTTTTTTTCAAGCATCTGGTATATGCCAAGTTGAATATGAACCTTTGTATATCGGGTTGATGTTGTTGAATGTTGTGTCCCCTTTTGTGAAGTTGCCTTTTGTATATCTTGAAATAATGCCTGAAATACTTCAACTGTGTAGCCTTATGGTAATTTGTTTTCAGTATTGATTAGCCTAGTCTTTGTGTTCTTCTTAAATTAGTTAAAGGTATTCAGATTGGACAAATGAAAGATCAAGGTCCATCCATGTGAACTAATTTTACTTAATTGGAATAGAACATCTTTGGGATTCTTAACATACTAGAAAGCAGTTTTTAAAATGTGTAGATTGGAGTTGAGTTGTTAAAAACTATTCTTACCTTACACAATTCCATGTTGCTTCATGAATTTACTATTAGTTGAGTTTTCTTTAACCTGTATAACCAATGTCAGATTTGTTTAGACTGAATTCAGGCACACCCAGTTTGTATATTTTTTCCTCTTCTCTTTATGCTGCTCGTGTTGTAGAACACAAGCAGTGGGGTATTTGTTGTGTGTTTGAAGTATCTTGAAGTCTTTTTCGAAGGAATGAGTGAATACGCATTAGTTAAGCTCTATATATATTCCATAATGTCGGTATACATCTCGTTAGAATTCTGCATATGTTGCAAGTATATCTCGTTGAAGTATGTTTATGAATGAGATACACCTAAATATACATAGTATATGCACAATCTACTGATCTGTTTTTGAGCTCATATTCATATGTTTAGCCTTATTTATTGGTTATGTACTAACTCTTTTTCTCTCGTTTCTTTGCATAAACCTCGCGTATGAGCCCGAGGGACTCGTCTCCCTGCCGCATTTGATGTTGGGTTAAAAACCCAACTTAATTTCTCCGAGTCGTTCGTCATTCAATCCATCCACAGCAAAATGAAATCTACTGGGCCAAAGCCCAATAGCAGCAGCTCTGCCGTCCAAATGGGCTGAGCCCACTCAACTTATTTACCCCTCTATTCTATTCCTTTATGTATTTATTTAGTATCACATGACTAACATTTTGTTCTTTTGTATTGATTTGGTTGAACTTTTTTTTAGGGAAATTAGTAAGTTTAGTAGTGGCTGGTTAGTTTAAAGAAGGTTAACAGTCGATAAGTTTATTTCCCCCTCTTCTCATATTAAATTATTTATAAGGTATATTTATTTTATTGAGAATAATTGATTTGCAAAACGGCACGACTATATATTTTAAGTAAAGAAAAATTATATTTTATTCTTACTGTTATAGATATTTCAAAACAGCATTAATACGCGAATATAAGCTCAAGTATACTTTATAGATAAATTCTTCAAATTTGGAATTAATCATGCATATTTTTAACTAGGTATGATTAATAAGAAAATTCACTTCCGTTTGAAATCCTGTTTATAAGCTTAGATTTTCTTACATTGCTATAATCCAATAATACGATTTATTTAAAGGGCAAAACTGTCAAATCTCTTCTCAATAGCTATTATTTATGGGTAAATTATCATGTTTTATATAAAAAAAAAAAAACTTATATTAAACAGCATTCTATTTTAAAATTTAGCCACATTTATAAATCTTCTTTGAATGACATTTTATCTTAACAATGCTTGTAAGTTTTATTGCAAATTATCATATTATCTTATCATACACGCTATCATATTTCCTACAAATCTTATTAAATATTATCTTTTTTTCATTTAAGGTTTCATCAATATTTTTAGTCTCATTCCATATTTAGGATCTTCTTTTATGCACGCCATTATGTTTTCTACAAGTATTACTTCAAACAATATCATCATCACTTTCATTTAAAGTCTTAACAATATTTACAAGTTTCATAAAAAATGGCGTTTAAAGTTCCTTTACACAAATTATTATCCTTTTTCTCTAAATCTTATTTTTTATTAACATGATTTTCTTCTCAAAACTTTAGCAATATTTTAAAGTCATTTTTTTTTTAAATTTAATCCTACATTTAATTTAATTAATTAACCTAAGTTGGTCGGATAACCGTAAGTTAACGGATCCTAAAGGATGCCTAATCCCTTCCCTTTAGGATAATATAGAGCCCTTACCTAGAATCACACTGGTTAAGCAGACTATTAACAGAGGTTTAGTTTCAACTTTACCTTAGTTAACATTTAGATGTCCTAATTCATCGTTAAATTAATTAGGTGGCGACTCCTTAAAACAAACAAATAGGAATCACCAATACGTCATACTCCCTAAATCAACCCGGTTAAAATGGGGTGTGACACCCAGAACCTCAGGTATCCAAGCGAAGGACAAAACTTAAAGAACACAAAATATGAGGGGCAAAATTTAAAAATCACCCCAAAAGAAGGGCAATCCGTGCAAAAAAATGTCTGGACAATAATTTGTGCCATAATTTAAGTAACATATAAAAGAACCCATAAGTGGCCCTTATGCAAAGGCGGGCTTGCCTCTCAGTTATTATATGCATTAATTATTCTAACCAGTCAATATGTGGGCAATTCGCAGAATTGTCTTTTTTTGGGGTGGTATTTTTATTTTGTCCCTCATATTTGTGGTCTTTAAATTTTGTCCTTCGACTAAAACTCATAGGTTTCGGGTTCAAACTCCCGCTCAGTCAAAAATTTAAAAAAAAATTGCAAATTAGAATTTAAATTTCGCTATGCCCCCTCCGGCAGACTTTTAGTCATGTTTAATTAAAAGTCTGCCGGAGGGGGCAGACTTTGCCTTGAAGCATATATACGTATTTTTTTTAACTTTTCAAGGTAAACTTTTAGTAATACCTTAACTAAAAGTGTGCCCCATAAAACATAACTAAAAGTATGCCCCATAAGGCGTAAGTTTTCCTTAAGGCATAACTAAAAGTTTGTCTTATAAGACAAAGTTTAAATTTTGCTATGCCCCCTCCGGCAGACTTTTAGTTGTGTTTAACTAGAAGTCTGCCGGAGGGGGCAGACTTTTAGTTGTGTTTAACTAAAAGTCTGCCCCCTCCGGCAGACTTTGCCTTGAAGCATATATATATATATATATATTTATTTTACTTTTCAAGGTAAACTTTTAGTTATGCCTTAACTAAAAAGTGTGCCCCAAAGACATAATTAAAAGTATGCCCATAAGACGGAACTTTTCCTTAAGACATAACTTAAACTTTGCCTTATAAGGTAACGTCTACGCCTTAAGAAAAGTTCTTGCCTTATGGGGCATAATTTTGTTATGCGTTAATTAAAATTCTGCCCCATAAGGCATAACTAAACTATGTCTTAGGAAAAATTTTGCCTTATTGGGCAAACTTTTAGTTATTCCGGATCCGGCATAACTTTAGCTTTTCCTTAAAGATTGTATGCTGGATCCGGCATACACTCCCCCAGTCCTGCCTGGCGACATTATTTTTTTATTTTATGCCTGAGCTGGGGTTCAAACCCACAACTTCATGTATTCGCTCACCTTTCCAAGCAAAGGGCAAAACTTAAAGACCATAAATATGAGGGACAAAATTTAAAGATCACAAATTTGAAGGGCAAAATTTAAAGACCACCCAAAAGAAGGGCAATCCGCGCAAAAAAAATGACAATATGTTGTCTCTTTATATAAACCAATCATACAAAAACGGGTGCGCACCATTTTCACGATCCAAAGAAACAGAAACCTTTTCTATAGTTGGAAGTCCCTATCAAACAGACACTACCAGTGAAATTAGTCTAGTCAAAAACTTGTTCACACGTGAAAAAAGACTTTAATTAAGGTAAATAATTGGTAGGCCCATGCTTCAAAAGATTAGTTAAATATGGTTTATTTTGACAAAGATTTATAGTCTTCTTCTATGTGATAACAATTCTTTGTAGTTTAATCTAATAAATTGTCACATTTCCATGTTTAAAAATTATCTAATTTCATCATACGCATTTACTCTAGATAATATGACTTAAAAACTATCCGTAGGTGAATTATTTTCATCTTTGGTAATCTTAGTGGGAAGAGTTATCCGATATATGTGTTTGTGAAAGATAGCAGGTCTCCGATAAAATATTTGAGGTGTGCGTAATTTGATCCAGACACTATAATTATTAAAAAAATTGATTTGTTAAGATTTATTTGATATAAAAGTTGTCCTTTGTATGCATGAGAGAATCTGACAAAATACGTGGAACTCTACCTCGCTTTGTTTTTTGTTTTTTTTTTTATTTTTTTTTTTTATGTGTCGTAGTAAGGGTGTTTTTAATATTTTGCTTACATATTATAAGTTTTTTATTTCTTAAGCTGCCCATCCTATCAAACATTACCACATAAAATGAGACATAAGGAGTATTAAGGTAGTACTAATAGTAATAAACAATTTGACGATAAGTACAAACAACATTTCTTGTAATCTTGAAATGGTCCCACCATTAATCAGTGCACATGAGTTAATGTTTCTTGCCAATTTCTGCTATGATCCTGTCTTTTCAACTATATTCATTTTTTCAACTACCCATTTTGACGTCTCCTAAAATTAATGTGGCGTGAAAGCAGCAAAAAAACGAGAATATTGTTGGGAGAATTTTTTTCTAATTTTGTATTCATATCATGAGCTACTTATATACAAGTTAATCACCTCCTTAAATCATATTCTAATAATATCATAATTACGATTGTATTATAATTAGAGTATTACACTTCGACTAGGATTTCTTACACCAATATGACCGGTCTAATTCCGGTCATAATACCCCCTCAAGTTGGAGCATGATGACTTGCCAAGTAAAAATTCACACGCTGATTTTCTGGTGGTAACTGCTGCAAGGGACTTTTGGTGTTACACAAGAAATTATCACATGACATATAGTTAGCTAAAGGATAAGGCGTACTGAGGATTGCTGAGGAGCAAAGGGACTTTGTTTTCGGAATGTATCAGTGACATAATCGCGCAAACGAACTGATTCCCGCTTGTTACGTTTTCCTCGGTCCATTTGTTCTTCTATTCGAGTTTCTTCGGTCTGGACTTCTTCAATCCGTACTTCCTCCGTATTTGCTTCATTAAACCGGTCTCTATCGGTCTAAGTCTGTCCGGACCTCAAGTTCAGTATCTGGTGTTCGGACTTCGTCTATACCTACTCTATCAATCCGGTCATCTCTTTCGGGATCGTCGGATATTTCTCCTTCTGTTTCTCGAGTGATTAAGTTCCCCCTTGCCGCAATATTTCCTTCAGTGGGGATTGATTCTCTGGACCCTATGTTTTCGATCTAGACACCTGATTCTGCGGCAAACAGGAACTTGGTCTCGTAGAAATCTACATCCATTGAGACCAAAAATTCCTCATTTTCCAAGTCAAATGACCTCCAACCCTTCTTTCCTTAGGGGTATCCCATGAATCCACACCAATGACTTCGACTCTCAAACTTATCTCATGTTCTTTCCTTTTTGTGCGCATAACACAATGATCCCATCAGCCTCAAATGTTCATACCGTGGTACCTCCCCATATCCTTTCAACACTGAGGATGGCGTCCTACTCATCAGATACCCCGCAGTCAAAACACATTCTCCCCAAAATTTTATCGGAAGATGACCCTGAAACCTTAATGCTCGTGTCACATTAAGAATGTGACGATGTTTCCTCTCGACCCTTCCATTCTGTTGGGGTGTCCTAGATGTTTGAAAGAGAATTCATTTCGAAGAAATAATTCTTCATACATGACTTCGAACTATCTTCACTCGTTTACCAAACTGCCTATCTACCAAAGCGAGAATTTTTTTCAAGGTTTGGGACACTTCTTTATTATCAATTAGCAGAAAGATCCATACTGCTCGTGAACAATCATCCATAATAGTAAAAAAATATGAAGTACCATAGGAAGAAGGGGTCTAATACGACCCCCATAAATCACAATTAATCATCTCAAAAATATCAAAAGCTATATTATCACTTACAAGAAATACACTTGTTTGTTTGTCCCTCTGGTAGACATCGCACTCTTTATATGATCTACCACCACTCTTCTTTAGTCCTAATGCAGAAATTAATTTTGTCACTTACGCTAAAGGATGACCCAGTCGTTTGTGTCAATGATCAAACCAATCCACCGTTTCTGCCTTCATAGCTCGTATCCTCGGTATATTCCAGAAATAGTAAAGTCCACCTCGTCGTTCGCCTGTTCCAATCATCTTTCTCATGGAGGGGTCCTATATAGTACACACAACTTTGTTAAATTTTACATCACAATCCAGTAAATCAATTAGTTGCGACGCAGAACTTAATTTGCATTCAAATCCAGAACATAAAGAACATCCTTCAACCATATTTTTTATCATTTAGCCTGACTGATTCTTTAGTAGCTACCGAATTACTTCCATCCGGACACTCAGGTATGTCCGGTTGATTACACAGCTCCTCCGGATAACCTGTTACATGGTTGGTAGCCCCGAAGTCAATAATCCATGGTGTGTTTTTGGTCTTACCATCCATCTTGTCGTTTGTATTCATGTTTTGTGATTTCAACATGTGAATCACAGTCCGCCAGTCCTCGTTGTTCAATTAGTGGGGCCCTATCCGGCCTATGTTTACCGATTTCGGTTCCACTTGTTCCATCCTTGGTTACCACAATATTGGTCTGGTAGTTGCCTCTTCACCGGCCACCGGATCCCGGAACACCTTTTTGATATTGTGGCTATCCTCGACCTCGTCCCCAGCCACCTGTTCGGTCATCGGTCCCATCGCCTTGTTTATTACCAAGCCACTAATCCCGATAGCCAATAAACTACAAGCATTCGTCAACATCGTAGTTGGATCTCGTGCAATGCGTGCAAAATAAACCATTTTTTTCCCTTCACCTTATCGGGTAAGAGTATTGTCCTTACACCGCAAAAATCATAGTTTCACTTCACTCCTCTGCTTTACGTGCGACACCTTTCACACGCTCTTCTTATACCAGCTTCGAATAGACTTTGTTCAAGGATGGCAACGGGTCCTGTGCCAGTAAGTTTGACCTCACTATTCCATATATGGTCTCATCCAATCCCATAAGGAAAAGATACACCTTTTCTTCTTCTCTTTGGCCTCTAAGGCCGTTCCAAAATTGCACGTACACTTACCGCACGTAAAAGTTTGGATCTATTCGTAGTTAGCCAACTCTTCCTATAACTTAGTCAGCTTTCAAAGGTAACCTGCTATGCTCTTCCCCTTCTGCTTGCGCTCTACAAGTTCTGCCTTCAACTGCATCTGGGCACCATTTCCCCGGATGCTTGTCCGCTTCCTCTCTACGTGAGATAGTCGACTGGAAGGTCGGTTCTATGGTGTTGTGAATCCACAACACCAACAACGAGTTTATGGTCCACCAATCTTCCAGATCCAGCGACTTCTCGTTTGACTTTTTTATCGTTCCATCTACGAAGCCGAATTTCTTCCTTACTCTTAAGGTCATCCTCATGGATCTGACCCGTTCTTCATAATTCTCGCCCTTCAATTGGACTTATGTTGTCACAATTCCAGGGTTTTCATTCGACATAATGTCTTATAGAGAGATAGTTTTCCTCGGAATTCTATCTTCTTCACCGGCAACTCATTTGCCTTTATCACCGGTTGTTTCTTTGCTGTCACCTGCCATTAAGGGTGGGCGTTCGGTTGTTCAGTTCGGTTTTTTCAAAGTTCGGTTCGGTATTTTGGTTTTGATTTTTTTAAAGTGGATACCGAACACCGCACCGAATCAGTTCGGTTCTGTACGGTGTTTTGAAGTTCGGTTTCGGTTTTTTAATTCGGTTTTTTGGCATTAGTTAAGCAATAGTCACCCGTTAATAATATTCAAACTTTTCCAGCTAATCGAAGAATACTGTGACCTTAGCTATCCATCGACCAAGTTTAACACAAATAAATAGCAGCAGCCAGCAACAGCAACAGCTGTAGCAGCCAGCAACAGCAACAGCTGTAGCAGCCAGCAACAGCAGCAGTAGCAACCAGTAACAGCAGCAGCAAGCCAGCAACTACGCAACCAGTAGTTGCTGCAGTCTACAGCAGCAAAACAGTAACAACAACAGCAATTTAGGCCTGATAGTGGAGTGGAGTGTGGACTGAGTGAGGGCTTCTTATAACTGATGGCTGATATATATTATATATTGATATAAAAAAATATTATATTAAATATTCGTTTAAACAGAAAAATCGAAAATCTGAAACCGAACACCGAATTTGCTATTTAAAAAAACCAGAACCGAACCGAAACACCGAAAATCGAATACATTTGGTTTGGTTCGATTTTTCGATTTTCGGTATTTATACCCACCCCTACCTGCCATTGTTTATATGTATATAGGGTTTCGTGTTCTTTCTAACAAGGCTCTGATACCATGCTAAAATTAATGTGGCGTGAAAGCAGTATAGTGGGAGAATTTCTTCTGTCTTTGTATTCGCATAATGACCTCCTTATATAAGTTAGTCAACTCCTTAAACTCTATTCTAATAAGGTAACCCTATTCTAATACGACTACAAATTCTATATTACCATAATTACAATTGTACTATAATTAGGTTATTACACTTAGACTAGGATTTCTTACACTGACATGACCGGTCTAATTCCAGTCATAATAACTTCTTAATTTTGCTTTCTTATAGTGCTCAATTGTGCTTAAGCACTTTTAAGTAGGCTGCACTACTAGAAATAGAGGTTTTTCCTAATAAAACATGATTTTCTCACCTCATTCTAACCGAACCAGCTTACAGGGAAAACGCATGGTGAAAAACAGGTCCCATTGCAATGCTTCAAAACTTTCTAATTTTTCCGTGTGAAAATACTATTATTGAAGTTTTTCCCACCGACAATTAGTGAGAATGGTCACTAATCATTTTTCAATGGAAAATTTCAGTAGGAAAATAATGATTTTTTAGTAGCGTCGGATTATCAAATTCTGAATCTTGAATACTCTGAGGATCTTATGCATAAATTTTTAATTATTGTAGAAAAAAATGAAACAAATCTGAATTAGTAATATGCATTATTCTGCCCAATAATGTTGTCTCTTTTTATAATCATACAAACCATGTTCACGATCCAAAAAGCACTGAAACCTTTTCTATATTTGGAAGTCCCTTTCCAACATAATTTGTAAAAATTAGTTAAAAAATTGTTCGCACTTGCAAAAAGTCTTTAAAGTAAAAGATTGGTTAATCTGATTTATTTTTTATGAAGATTTATTTTGTTGTTGTTGTTGTATTTATTTCCTCCGTCCCATTTATCTGGTGCATTTTTTCTTTTTGATCAATCCCAGTCACAAAAAATGAAATTGTCAAATATTTTATATTTGAAAGCTTTTAATCTTATCATTTCCCTTTAACTTTCATGAAATGACTTGTTATGACCATTTGACATAAAAGTTCGCCTTTTTATATGAAGGAAAGAATATGAAAGGACACGCGGAATTCTCGTGTAACACATCTAATATATATGGGTTCTTCTTAACTCAGTAAATTTAGCTTAGATTTTATATATGTGTTTAACCAATTATTAAGTAAATGTAAACAATAAATTTTGAACTCAATAAATTGAATGAGTTACGGTAGAATTCTTACTCGAATCCATAATGCTCACAATTGAGAGGAAAACTGAATTCTGAAAGGGCAAGGAGATCACGCTTTTAGGTTTCAAATAATAATAATAATAATAATAATAATAATATCACTTTTTTTTTATTTATGTCCTAATTTGACCTTAATTTGGTTTGCCTTAACTCACTATAAATATAAGAGATCGTGCTTTTAGGTTTTCATTCACTATTCACAAAGATAGAGAGATCGAAATAAAGACCTTTTAAGTATTGGTGTGTGTGTGATGGAATTGCTCAAACCCCATAAGCTGATTTTTGCAGGCTTAAAAAATGTGACGAGGGATCGCCTGATGAGGAAGCTGCGCAGTGAACCTGATAACTAATGTTTGAGGACATCATCCATCTCATTTCCATCTTCTATGCTTGTAGCTATTACTACAAATGTCAACTTATGTTCTATAGTTATGTTTCTAGTTCTAACTATATAGAAGCACCAGTCCGTGTGCTTTTTCGTCGTCAAATTTTGGGCCCCATATTAAAAACAGGCCCATAAAAAAAATTGTAAAAAGAAAAATGTGAGCCCTATATATATTAAACAACAATTAATATAAAAAAAATTGTGGACCCTTCTATATTAGTAGTAATATATTCGTTCCAATTTAATTAAAAAAAATTGTGGGCCCCATATATATTAAATAACAACTAATATTAAAAAAATAGTGCAAATTAATAATGTCAAAAAAAAAGTGCACCCCATATTAAAAAATCAAACAATATTCATGTAATTTCCAAAGTATCTCATTAAGTTAATAATGATGGATTCATTGCCACGTGCGTATTCGTAGCAAACACTAATATAATAAAGTTTTAAATACGGAGCACAAACTATAATGTTATATTAATCGTGTTTTGAACATAGTATCCCATATTGACAAAATCAAGCAATATATATATATATATATATATATATATATATATATATATATATATATATATATAAGTGAATCCCATATTAAAAAAACAAATAATGTCAAAAAAAAGGTGCAAAAATAATTGTGGGCCCCATAATTCTAATATATATATATGCATAAAAATAGTGCAAATTAATAATGTCAAAAAAAAGTGCACCCCGTATTAAAAAATCAAACAATATTCATGTAATTTTCAAAGTATCTCATTAAGGCAATAATGATGGATTCATTGCCCCGTGTGTATTCGTAGCAAACACTAATATAATAAAGTTTTAAATACGGAGCACAAACTACAATATTATATTAATCATGTTTTGAACATAGTATCCCATATTGACAAAATCAAGCAATATACAAAAAAAAAAAAGTGAATCCCATAAATAAGCAATGTCAAAAAAAAAAGTGCAGACTTTGTATTCGTAGCAAACACTAATATAATAAAGTTTTAGATATGGAACACAAATTACAATGTCATATCAATCGTGTTTTGAACATAGTATGTATATATATATATATATATATATATATATATATATATATATATATATATATATATATATATATATATATATGCATAAAAATTGTGCAAACTAATAATGTATCAAGCAATATAAAAAAAAAATGAACCCCATATTAAAAAAAATATAATGTTAAAAAAAAAGTGCTGGCTTTGTATTCGTAGCAAACACTAATATAATAAAGTTTTAGATACGGAGCACAAATTACAATGTTATATTAATCGTGTTTTGAACATAGTATATGTATATATATTATATGCATAAAAATAGTACAAACTAATAATGTCCAAAAAAAAAGTGTGGACACCATAATTCTAATATATATATATATATATATATATCCGTTCCAATTTAATTAAAAAAAAAATGTGGGCCCCATATATATTAAACAACAACTAATATTAAAAAAATAATGCAAATTAATAATGTCAAAAAAAAAGTGCACCCCATATTAAAAAATCAAACAATATTCATGTAATTTTCAAAGTATCTCATTAAGTCAATAATGATGGATTCATTGCCACGTGCGTATTCGTAACAAACACTAATATAATAAAGTTTTAAATACGGAACACAAACTATAATGTTATATTAATCGTGTTTTGAACATAGTATCCCATATTGATAAAATCAAGCAATATATATATATATAAAAAAAAGTGAATCCCTTATTAAAAAAACAAACAATGTCAAAAAACAAAAGTGCAAAAAAACAATGTGGGCCCCATAATTCTAATATATATATATATATATATATATATATATATATATAGTACAAATTAATAATGTCAAAAAAAAAGTGCACTCCATATTAAAAAATCAAACAATATTCATGTAATTTCCAAAGTATCTCATTAAGTCAATAATGATGGATTCATTGCCACGTGCGTATCAATCCATTAGTGGGAGCAAATGAAATTGTTTTTCTTCAAAAAGTTAAGTAGTCAAACCATACAGTTTATTTTTATTTTTATTTTTTTTATTTTTTATATTAGCCTGAGATCTAATCTAGATATTAAACAGTTGTATTTGCTATTCCGCCATGTCATTTATTTGTTATGTTCACTAAAATAAATATACTTAAAATATTTATATTTTAAAATAAGATAGAATTTAATTACTTCTTTATTTTTATTCTTACTCTAATAAATGTGAAAAGAGATTAATGTCGTAACAAAAAATATATCAAATGGAGATCAAATAATGAATAAGATAAATTAGTCAAATTACAATTCTAATAGACGTTTTCTTAAAAAACCATGCAAAAGATAACATGACAAGTAAAATGAGCTAAACTGAGAATATTTACCAAAAATTAAAAAATAGTATTTCTTCGTTTAAATAGAAAATCAATTTTTACTTTGTTTCGTCTTAAACATGTAAAATTAATTTAATAATTTGAATTAGAATTATCCAAATCAAAATTTGGTAAATTAAACAAGTCTTCTCTTTTAAAAAATATTAATAAATTTGCCTATTTTGTATTCGTAGCAAAAATTAATATAATAAAATTTTAGATACGGAGCACAAACTACAATGTTATATTAATCGTGTTTTGAACATCATATATACTCTATACATACATACATACACACACACACACACACACACACACACACACACATATATATATATATATATATAATCACTATTCAAAGACAACTACATACATATAAATGCACTATAATCTAAAGTGTTGGGACCGTGCGCAGCACGGGCATAGGCCGTCTAGTTTCTTAGAAATGTGGGGTTACTGATATATATTTTACTTTTACTAAGAAAATCATAGAGAATGTTATCCCTATAGGTTATGTGTAGAGGTGTCAATATGGGCTGACCCAGCCCAACCCAACCAAGCCCTAAAGAGTCAAACAATTAAATGGGCTAGGACGGGCTGACCCTTTTAATTGAAGGGCCTGCAAAATGGCAGCCCAACCTAGCCCTAAGCGGGCCGCGAGCTAGGACGGGCCAGCTCTTTAAGTTTTTTCGTCTTCCGAAATAACATTTTCTAAGTGATTTTTGGTACAATTTGAACATGAAACTTTTGCAATACGAAATAAAATCTTCTACCACCCATTCTTGCTCAAATTCATATCATAGAAGAAAAAAATTTAAGAGAAAAAATATAAATTATTATTTTTGATCACTAATTCAGATCAGGTTCAAAAAATTCTAAGTGGGTGTTTGGCCATAAAAATTATTCACTTTTTTCCGGAATTTTTTTCACTTTTTTTACTTTTAGCGTTTGGCCATAAAAATTATTCATTTTTTTTCCGGAGTTATATTCCGGAATACTGAAAACAAGAAAAACTTGTTTTTCAAAAAATTTCAACTTTTTTCACTTTTTTACACTACATTTCACCAAAAACTACAATTTCAAAAATTATGGTCAAACATAACTCCAACTCCAACTCCAAAAATTCCAAAAAAAGTGCAAACGTTTTTGGTATTTAAACAGGCCCTAAGACTAAAAAGTATTATTCTAGTTTCTAATTTACTACTTAGTAGTAAGTACATTCTTTTTTTTCTCATCACTTTTTATCTTTTTGTTTAATTTACTTATATTTTTTTTTTAAAATTAATCAATTTATTATTCTTTTCTGGCCTCAAGGGTTGGCCTCAGCCCAACCCTTGAGGCCGGCGGGCCAAGAGAGGCTGGACTTTTGAGCCTCACTTCTATATGGGTCAAAGAAATCCTAGCCCAACCCTACTTAAATAAAGGGTTGGATTGGGTCGGTCTCGCGGGCCAAACCCATATTGACAGCTCTAGTTATGTGTTGAAATGACACTTAATTAGAGTTTTTGACCCAAAAAAAAAAAAAAAAAATCCATAATGCTCATCAAATCTTGAACTCCCACACCTTACAACTTGCACCACCTCTCTTTTGATTGTGAGTGGTAAAAGTAATTTTGGAATTGTACATAATATTTAGCATATTTGTCAAAACTTTTTATTTCTTTCTTGAACTTCGCGTCCATAAAAAATATTGCCAGGTAAATAATATGATAATATAAGCGACCTTTTGAATAGTGCTCAGTTGTGTTTAAGCGTTTCTCGAGTATGAAGACTATCAAATTCTGAATCTCAAATAAGGATCTTAATTCATATTGCATAATTTTTCAATAGTATTTAAAGAAAAAGAGACACATCTTAATATACTTTATTTTCAAGAACTGACCCCACCATTATGTTTTTCATTTAATAAAATCAGACCACTGATTGCTTTCTAGAAATGAGTTGACTTTCTTTCTCTTTCCTAGTTGAAAGTCCTTGTATTTTACTGGATTCATGCCTCATGGTGAAAATGATGGACCAAGCGTGTGGACCAACTTAGCCAAAAAAAAAAAAAAAAAAACTAGTGGACATTAAGCTATATCTAAAATCCATTGTGTTAGTGTTAAAAAATAGATATATTTTGCCCATGTCATAGATAAGTAGAAAATTAGAGCACTTACTTTTTTGATTTCCATCCTATCCGGTACCATATTGAACTCAAACTGAATATGGGTTCCCACCGATAAATCGGGGTATCAATAGATAAAAACCGACCGAACTAAATCGTACTAAACCGATTATCAAATCTTTTTAAAATAAAAGCATACGTGTCATATAAATCTATAACTGCACCGCATAATTAAGGTAGGTTCTTAATTTTATAAAAAAAAATCAAAAAAAAATCATACTGAATTATTTTTAACTATTTTATATAGTAAGCCTAAATATAACCAAACATTATTGTTTTTCCTTCGGCCTTAGACAACGCCTACAAGCCAACAGATAATTATTCGGTCCATATTTAGGATAAAATGCTCCCTAAAATAGGCTTGTTTACCCAAGATTCAAACTCGAAACTTCTAATTACCGACAGCCGCAACCCTGGTTGCTTTGAGCACTTATTATATTACATGTTGACTTTAAAGACTTTGATACAATAAAAGGGGAAACTTTTAAAGAACTGTTAGAAATTTTAGCTGAAAGTAATAATGGATTCCTCTGTTGAGCAGCAAAAAGTTCCTGTGAAGAAGATGACTAAACAGTTAACAGGAAAAAGAGGAGACACACAAATCCATTCAGTTGTAAGAAGTGGGAATCTTGAAGTGGCTTTAGAGATCATTAATGGATGTGATGAAGGAGAACTGGTTGAATTGTTGTCTAAACAGAACCAATCTAATGAAACTGCTCTTTATGTTGCTGCTGAATCTGGTCATTTGGTTTTAGTGAAAGAGTTGATCAAGTATTATGATATTGGTTCAGCTAGTATAAAGGCTAGAAATGGATATGATGCATTTCATGTTGCTGCTAAACAGGGTGACTTTGGTAAGTATTTTATCTTAGTGGTTTCTTATTATCCTTTGCTGACTCCAATTTATTTGGAATTGAGGTATAGCAATAGTTGTTGTTGTTGTTGTTGTTGTTGTTATGGTTTGCCATTATCCTGACATCTATGAACTTATGAAATTTCTCATAAGCATCCAACAGTGTGGCCTAACACTCCATGAAGTAAGTAAAACCCGTGGAAAACCAGGGTCCAAATCCTTATAGAGTAAAAACAAAATCCTTGTGAGTACCGGTAGAACAATATTGATCTTAGCTGTTTTTCCATATGCTGTCATCTATGAACTTATGAAATTTCTTATATTGAGTGAAAAAGCATAGGAGCTCCCCCAGTCTATTCTACGAAATATTTTAATTTTACCTTGTGTTATACTTTGTGGTAATTCGTACCTTTGCCGTTAACAAATCCTCTCGTATTTGCTCTTGATTTTAAAGGATCAGTGTGGACTAGGTAAATTACACATGTCAGGATACTCTGAGAACCCAAATTCACCCTTCTGCTTTTGACTTTGACCTCCAAATTACCACCCACTATAAATTAGGTTGGAGCTCTGTTAAGTTCTAGTCAAATACAGGATGATTTGCTAACAACAAGGGTATGAATAAAAATATTTCGTATAGTGGTGACTGCAGTTGCGGATCTAGAATTTTCACTCAGGAGGTTCGAAAAAAAAAACAAAAGCCAAATATCAAAAATAATGTTGTCAATGGGAATTGAACCTAGGACACATGACAATTTTGAACTCCCTAGACCGCTTGAGCTAACCTTTTGCATTTATTCAGGGTGTTCAAAAGTCAATATATGTACATAAATATAGAAAATTTACCCTATATACATTGTAATTTTTTGTCGAGGGTGTTCACCCGCCCCTGGTGGAGAGGTATTTTTGCCCCTTTTTCTATTTAAAATTAGATTTTCCTTATATCCTTAGCTGTGATTCTATTTCAACTAGCAATGAAGTTTTGATCAAGATACTAAAAGGTTGAATTTTTTTGGTGGCAGAAATGGTGAAGGTACTATTGGAGGCATTTCCTCAGCTATCAGTTACATTTGATCAGTCAAATTCCACAGCATTGCACACTGCTTCTGCACAAGGCCATATTGAAGTTGTCAATTTCCTGTTGGAGACTAATAGCAGTTTAGCCACAATACCGAAGAACAATGGCAAAACGGCACTTCATGCTTCAGCAAGAAATGGGCATGTTGCAGTTGTGAAGGCGCTTTTAAGCAAAGAAGAAGGGATTCTAAATTGGATAGATAAAAAGGGACAAACTGCTCTTCATATGGCTGTCAAAGGCCAAAGTGTTGATGTGGTTAATGAGCTTATTCAATCAGATTCTACTTTGGCTACAATTATTGATGGAAAGGGTAATACTGCCTTGCATATTGCAACGCGAAAAGGCCGCATAGAGGTAATTTCTAATCTGTATGCTATAATCGCGTTTCATTTTATATGGAGGTGTTTGACTGACATGGAATTTAAGAACCAAAAAAAAAAAAAAACTCTTGTTGCATAAGCCAAACATGTATAGCACAAAAATAATCATATGTTTTCTCTGTCAGGCTTTCCTAAGCTAATTTTCTGTTATACTTGCCATAGAGTCCATTATTTACACGATTTCTTTTATGTTCAGATTAGAACATTATAATCTTCTTTTAAAAGCTCAACATAGATGATTGAATCTGTACGGCCGTCTTAGTCTCTCTTACAGAGAAAGAAGAACTTCCTGGTGCTTGTATAATGTTATCGTCTTTCTTTCATGCCCATAAATGAATGTTAGAACTCTAATGAACGCTGTACACATCTCTCATCAGTATCTCCAGAAGCAGACATAATTAGTTAATGTGGAAATTTAGAGTTGATAATAATATAGGCTTATTTTTTGTGCTGATATGCCACCAATCTGCAACACTATGTTTTATTCCTACCATTATCAATTAGCAGCATTTTATGACTCGAAAGAATGTCTCAGTTTGGCATCTGGCTTGCTTTTAGAACCTCAAATACTAAAGAATTAAAGGGCATCTGGATATATGAGAGAGAGATGACTTGATGTAGTGGTTGAACACTTGAAATTCAATAAAATATGCTGGTGTGCCTAAAATTTACAACACAAGCTTCTCCATATTCCGCACGAAAATTTTGATTGGTTACGCATATTTTTGGTTGTGCACACATTTGGTTGACCATGTACCTTTACCAAGTATTAGTCAGGTCTACTGACAGTGTCAAGAATTTTTTATACCTTCAGTTAAAGTCCTTGTTAAGAAACTTCAAGTGTACCTAATAGAAGCAATCTTTTAAAGGTAAATAAAAATCCTCAAAGATGGTTTAATTCTTCGGCTAAGTACTATCCATATAATTTGATGCAGATCGTTCAAGCATTGGTGAAGGACAAAAGAATGAAGTGGGATGCGATTAATAAATCTGGTGAGACAGCTCTTGACATTGCTGAGAAAGCACGAAATTCAGAGATAACAACAATTCTAAAAGAACACGGTGTCCTGACTGCAAAGGACATGAAACTAGCATTACCAACACGTTCAGCCAAAGAACTGAAACAAAGTGTTAGTGACATAAAACACGATGTTCACTACCAGCTCGAGCACACTTTCCAAACACAAAAAAGAGTGAAAAACATAGCGAAGCGCCTCAACAAAATGCACTCGGAAGGGCTCAACAACGCAATGAGTTCCACCACGGTCGTCGCCGTTCTTATTGCCACCGTTGCTTTTGCTGCCATATTTAATCTACCAGGTCAATATACCGACAACCCTAAGAATATACCTCCCGGATACTCATTAGGAGAAGGAAGGATTGCTCCTCAACCGCCTTTCGTGATTTTCTTCATATTCGACTCTCTTGCACTCTTCATATCATTAGCTGTCGTGGTGGTTCAAACATCAATTGTGGTCGTTGAAAGACGAGCCAAAAAGCAAATGATGTCAATTATCAACAAGCTAATGTGGATGGCTTGTGTATTCGTGTCCGTAGCGTATCTTGCATTGTCTTATATAGTTGTAGGTAAAGAAGAGAGATGGATGGCAAGTGCAGTAGCTTTTATGGGAACTTTTATAATGGTCGCAACGCTAGGGACACTGTGTTATTGGGTAGTTATGCATCGGATTGAGTCTTCGAATTTGAGAAGTCAACGGAAATCTGCTCGGAGTAGCAAATCGTTGTCACGGTCCATATCGGTCATGTCAGAATTAGAGATCCCTGAAGACGAGTATAAGAAACTATATGCTATATAGTTCTTCTATGCCTTGTATCTAGCTGTTAGCCAATGTATATTCTTGTGTTATTATAATTTTTGATCCTTACACTTCAAGCTTCAATGCAGTTGCTCTAAAGTATATGAGCAAGATAATGGGAAGCGTAGGATTTTTAGCATTATGCTTCTTGGATTTATGAGCATTTTACATTTGTCATTTTACATTTGTAGTGCTGGTCCAAGTGAAAAACAGTGTAGTATATGAGCAAGATAAGTGAACTGTAGAATGCTCTACTAGAATTTTGAGCAATCTTACTACTGTGTACAGATCATCGGTTTCCAACTTTGTAACTGTTGGAAAACTTACTGTGATCATGAACCTTGCAGTAAATTTTCGAACAATCTCATAGCTTGAAGCATGTCAATTAAGACACTGTCCTTAAGGATATTTCACCCAATATATGTGTATCCCTCAGGATTCAACAAGCTCTTCGAGTACAAAACTAGGAGCCGGAATCTAACAAAGATTTAAGTAATATTATAAAACCCAGCAAAAAAAAAAAAATAGGAAGAAGAAAATATGCTGATGTATTCTCACTTTTTCTATCTCACAAAGAGAAGAACTTAAGAATGCGTATATAGACTATGATTCATGCAATATTGATAGCTAATGTGATAGCCCAAGAAAACGTGTACTGCCATCTCTTTATTTCATAGCACGTAACGTTTTATCATAATGGTATAGACATTCAATTGCACTAATTAAGGGAGGAATATGAATGAAGATTGACCAACAATAAAACTGATAACGGTTTTTGCTTTAAACCTTATTATAATGACTAATTAAGGGGCTGGTCATAAATTGAATAAATAATCAGACCCATATTTGAATGATATAATTAGGATAAACTAAATATTAAGAGAATGAACATTATTTTGGTAAGAATGAATTTGGACACTTCCTTTTGAGATATTACATTCATTTTCTCAACAGTAACTCTGTTATATGCTTCAGTTTCCTCATGTTCATTCATTCACTTGACATATCTGTTACTCCATCCGTTTCAATTTTATGAGACATAGTATGAATCACCACGGAGTTTCAAAAAGAAATGAAGACTTTTGAAACTCGTGATCTAAAATATGCCATAACATTTGTACGACTATAAAACTTTTGAAACTTATGGCTTTAAACATGGCGTAATATTTGTGCGATTATAAATTTAATTGTTTCTAGATTTAGAAATGTGACTTTTTTTTTTTAAACGGACCAATTGTGTGTCACATAAACTCGAACAGAGGGAGTAGTAATTAACAAGCATCAAGAAAGCATACTGTGTCACATAATTAAGTTTGATTCTTTCTGTCAACATGAAACTTAAAATCCTAATTCAAAATTTAACAGTAATGTTGTTTTCATTGGTTTTGAGTCTCTTGAAAGTTGTAGATTCATAGTGTTAAAAGTGCAATCTCTTGGAATCTTTGGCATCAACAATCATTTTGCCATATCTGGCATGAGAGTTTAGAGTTTTGACAGCAACTGACTCAACTTTTAGTCTTCTTGGACACATTCTATCTGCTCCAATGTGCAATGTTTTCATCTTGTTAGGTGTAGGCCTAAAGCGATACATCTCTTGTACACAAGGGCAGAGCTAGAAGCCAACGTACAAGTTTGGCCAAACCCATTGACTTTAGTTCAAACCTTGTATTTGTATTAAAAACTTCACTAAAAAGTAGTACAAAAATTAAATTTAGAACTCAGTTACTAACAGTTGATGTCGCTATCCCAGAAATTAGAACCATAAACTTCAAATCCTAGTTCTGCTTCTGAAGTTGTACACCATGTCCCTACCCTCTTACTTGTGTATTTGCAACTTTTATATTCTGGCATAGTTTAGAATAGCAAAGGGTATCGGATGAAGATCAGGACTTAGAATCAAATGGACAGAGTTCGTTTAAGATCTGTCTTCGGTCAAAGTGTGGATATAGTCCTCAAGTGAAGAATGACATGACAGTGGGGTATAGGAAGCGAATTGTTCTGAACTCAACTCACGTACCAGTTGAATTGTTGAACGAACGAACCCTTGGAAGCTACATATATGGTGACATGCTCTGCGCATGTTTTTTTTTTTTTTTTTAGGGAAGTCTGTATAACTTCAAAAGAATCATAACATACATGGCATATTAGTGGAGATCTAGTAACGATATACTAAAATAGTTATGGCTTCATACTCTGCATACAATCTAGCTAGTTTCATGAGTTTCTTATTGGAAAAGCTAAATGCCATGCATTTTGATGGTTACTATTGCTTCCATTTGTTCGAAAAGCAAATGTTCTCCCTCCTACTATAATATTGTAATTTGATTCAAGGTATGTTGCTTGGACTCTTCAAAAATATTGACGGGTACGTGTTGGATCCTCCAAAAGTAGTGCATGTTCAATTTGGAGGATCTGACATGAGGTGACCACCTATTTTTGGAAAGTCCTAGAAATATAGGATTATAGTTGTTTAGGCACATGAATTTGTTGATGCTAAGATTAAAGACTTCCTTAAGCTCCGAGGGCTTAGTTCAAGCGGCAAAGGTTGAGGGACTTGTGACATAGGTCACGGTTTGAGCCTGTGCTATGCGAACTAGGCCTGTTATTTAAGTGGAGAATCGTAGAGAGGCGAGCCCATCATTTACCTGAGTATTGAAAGCTAGCTGCAGTAGGTCATAAGGGTGGGCTCAACAATTGCAGTCTGTCCTAAGGGTTGGCCCCAGACGAATTTCTCGACCATAAAATAAAAAAGATTCAAGCCCGCCTCAAAAATGCATTCAAGCACATTTTCTTACCTTTATGTTCAAGAAAATTTTGATTTGAGAGGAAATTGAAATGGGGATCAACTGAAAGAGCCAAAAGCTCCAAGACAAATTCCAAAAGCTATTGCCACATGGTCTGCAATCACAACCAATCTCTATATGTTGTTTCATATACTAACTTCTTTTCTCTTGTCTCCAGTTTTGGTGTACATTGCTTGGAGTTAGGAGCATGAGATAAAATATTGATATGACATAAAATTTGTGACTGGCAAATCTCCACATCCAACTTCTAGTTTCCAAGATTGATAACTCTTTGACTTGAGTACAATCTAACAATATCATCCTTTAGAGCTGGTGATGGATTAGTATAGTTGGAGAACCTTATATCTTAGAAACTAATACCAAAAGAAGCGCAGACGACTTAAATATGTGATGAGGTATTGTAAGTGGAAGAGTAGTTTTGCTGCCATGATTCACTGAGATTCAACACTTTGTCGCTCCGATTAGAAGAAAAAAATGCCAAAAGAAGCGCAGACAACTTAAAATAGTTACAGGATATTGTAAGTGTCAGAATAACCTTGCTGCCACAATCTACTGAGATTTAGCCCTTTTATCGCTCCTAGAATAAGATACTCTGCTTAAAGTGTTTAAAGGTTCTTTATTGAAAAAGTAATCTCATTCAGCAGTTGTATACTAAATGATTAAATTGCATGACTCAATATTTTCCAGGTTATAATGAAGGGAAAAGGACATTGTGTGTTCACTCAGCCAAACTAATCTCACATTTAACCACAGTTTGGGCTTAATCCCACTAGGTGTCCGGTCGGCCCAAATTAATGCCAAAAAATGGCCGATCGGCCCAAAATAATGCCAAGGCTGGTCGGCCCAACAGCCCAGCGCAAAAAAAAAACAAAAAAAAAACTTTTTAGTCGCCACAAAAACGTCGCCACTAAAAGGCTGCTACAGCATATATACATATGTTGGAATTATATATACACTTTATATACAAGAATTATACATTTTATATACATATGCTGGAAATAATCTTACATTTATTATACATAAATTATACGTTAATTATACATTTATTATACACATATTATACAATAATGATATGATATTTATTTTTAACATATACAATAGTGATACATATTATATGTCACAATGATACGGTTTTTATGATACATTTTTTATACGTATGATACACTTTCTATACAAGACTGATATAGTTTATATATACATGCTGGAATTATATATACACTTTCTATACAAAAATGATACATATTATATACAAAAATGATACAATTTTCTATTATATAATACACATTATATACACAAATGATATATATTATATACAAAAATGATTACATACCTTAGTGATTCATATTTTATACAGTTTCTATATACATTACAGATAGGTACTGATACATATTTTAATACACAAGTGATACATATTGTATACAAAAATCGTCTCAAAGTTTTTTGGGATATTTCTTACTAAATATACACATATTATACATGTTTTAGGATATTTAACCTTTAGTGGCCACTTTTTTAATTGCCACTAAAAAGCCTGATTTTTATGTAGCAGTCCTTTAGTGGCGACTTTTAGTCGCCACTAAATGTCTGACTTTTTTTAAAAAAAAAAAGCGATGGGGCTGTTGGACCGGCCAGCCTTTAGTCGCGACTTTTTAAATCTTTTGTGGCGACTAAAAGTCGCCACAAAAGGCTTGCTATAGATTTTGGCTACCGGATGGGAATAGTTTATGGGCTAATATTTAGGCTTGGGAATAGATGGGTCAGCGCATGTGATTATTTATGACCCAGCGGTCATTTGTGTCCTTTTTACTATAATGAAATACTATAAGATGAATATTAGTTTTTAGCGGGGGCGGCTCAAGACTATTTGTGGCCTAATGCCAAACTTCAACTAGAGACCTTACATTTTTTCCTCAAAAAATTATTTTTTCATACTATATAATTTGTATTTGAAGTCTATTTTTATTTTTATTTTTGAGATGCAATATTATAAATAAGTATTTTATAACTTTTCTCTTCTAATAATATAGTTAATATAATCAAATTTTCTTAAGATATTGTTGAATTTAAGTAAGATTTTATCAATTTTAAAAAACAAAATCGGGTAAGGTAATTGTTACAGTAATTGTTAAATTATTTTATAAGCAATATAATTTGGAAAAGAATCAAGTCTTTTTAATTTTACAGGCCCTTTAGATTTAATTTAATTTCTATTTTTTGATTTTTAAATATATAACTAGATTCATATTTTATAGTTGACATATTTAAATTTTAATAAATAATTACAAAGTAATAAATACCTACATAATAAAAATATCAGGTAAAATAAATTTTAGATGGAAAAAATATTCTTTTAACTCTTGAATATTTTATATTCAAAAAAAAAAAAAAACATAGAACCCTATGGGTAAAAAACGGGGGCCACAAAATTTTTGGGGCCTAAAGCTTGGGCTTTAGTCATTTTTTTTTTGCGTGGATTGCCCTTTTTTTGGGGTGATCTTTAAATTTTGCCCCTCATATTTGTGGTCTTTAAATTATGTCCCTCATATTGCTGGTCTTTAATTTTTATCCTTCGCATTGCAACTCTGAGCGTTCACGAAGAAATCATGAGGTTCTGAGTTCGAACCCCCGCTCAAGCATAAATTTAAAAAAAAAAAAAAAATTGCAAGGCAAGGTTTGGGTCGCGTGTATGCCGGACCCGGCATATATTTGTTAAGGAATTACCAAATTTATGTCGAACCCGGCATACTCATGCCTTATGGGCAGACTTGACATAAGTATGTCGGGTCCGGCATAACTTTGGTAATTCCTTAATAAGTTTATGCCGGTGGGGGCATACTTTTAATGGGAAAACTTTTATGCCGGACCCGGCATAAACTTGTGAAGGAATTACCAAAGTTATGCCGGATCCGGCGTACTTATGCCAAGTCTGCCCATAAGGCATAAGTATGCCGGGTCCGGCATAAGTTTGGTAATTCCTTAACAAGTTTATGCCGGTGGGGGCATACTTTTAATGGGCAAACTTTTATGCCGGACCCGGCATAAACTTGTAAAGGGAATTACCAAAGTTATGCCGGACCCGACATACTTATGCCAAGTCTGCCCATAAGGCATAAGTATGCCGGGTCCGGCATAACTTTGTTAATTCCTTCACAAGTGTATGCCGGTGGGGGCATAGCGAAATTTAAACTATACCTTGCGATTTTTTTTTAAATTTTGACTGTGTGGGGGTTCGAACCTGAAACCCATGGGGTTTAACCGAAGGGCAAAATTTAAAGATTTCAAATATAAGGGACAAAATTTAAAGACCACCCCAAAAGAAGGGCAATTCGCATTTGGTTGCCTTGCCCAAAAGCCGGCCCTGGTTTTTAGATAATGCTACTGCAGATATATTATCTTCAACAAAATATTTCTTGCTTTATTTCTCCCAAAATCTAGACATTACACCACATGCTCCACTACTGATATCCTTTCTCCAGTTCAGAAGTACATGCACATTTATTCTTAGAGAATTTCAAAAACTTTTGAAAGAGAATGAACATTTCTAATAAACCACAAAATGAAGGGTCCAAACTGATTCTCAGTATAGTGTTACCGTTTCTTCTTTGAGAATGACCAATATAATATGAATGTAGACATTGTTCTACCTGTTTATTTGATGGTTCCTATTTGGATTATTATGTTCTTTATATCCCAGATTTTAAGTACAATAATGGTCATGTAGTTCAAGCTGGACTTAAACGAACTTTTCACACAGTGTGATATTATTTGTTTTGGATCGATCCTGCACAATTTTTCACAAAAGCCTCACATCATTAAAAATAAAGTAATTTTTTTCTTTTTATTTTTCATGTGGAGCTTTGTTCATACACCCAACCATTCTTGTAGGCACTATTTCTCGATTGCATTATGCTAATATATGTTGCTCGGATACGGGTACTAATTTGGAGGTCAGATTCATTGTACATATGTAAAACTTAGAATTCAGCGCTCCAAACGGAATATGGGTACAACCACACAGGTGGTGGGTTATGATTAAATAAAGGGAAAGTCACACAAATACAATTTTTTCAAATGTTAATTAAAAAAATTACAACTATTTTCAAAGAATTACATAAATACAACTTATTCAAAATTTTAACTTCTTAATTATAAAAATACAACTTTTTACATTCTTAAAATATTAATAATACTTAATTTTAGAAGTTATCACCATTAATGCATATCCACTTTTTACTTTCTCTTTATTTCAAAATCATTAGAATGTAATTTTTCAAATAAACATAACAAAATCAACTTCAAATCTCATATTCCATCTACCGTTTTAAAACTACTTTTTCCTTTCGTTTCCTCCTTTTTATTCTTTTTTTTTTTTTTTTTAAATTTCACTTGATGAGGATTCAATTATTTTTTTGTGACAAAGAAATTATTTGAATATATTAATATTAAGAAAAGTACATGAAAATATATGGTATATGAAAATATGGTATAAGAAATGTACATGAAAATATACCTTAAAAATTATATGGTATATTCAAATTGGTATATTTAACTGAAAAGATGATAACAAAATATTTGTGAATATAATAGTAGAAATCAGTATATTTAAGTTTGTACATTATATATAGTATATAATATAATAATATTATTTGTGCATATAATATATAATATTACGATAGACCTAATATATGAATATATTACTCTATGTGCCAACCAATTGTACTCTACAATAGCATATAAAATATACAATATACAATATATAGAAAGAATAACATAATTACTTATGGATTACCACTAAAATAGGATCTTAATTAATAATTGATACCCCATCCCATAAAACTTGGCATCCTTTCTGCCATCACATATCGCTTGTTCAATTTATTTTTCTCTCTTCCATGAAATAAGAAAATTAACTCAATTAAATTATATTTGTATATATTTAATATAATAAACAATATATGCCTAATATATACAATAATGTATGTGGTCAAATATATATATATAATACTTTTTGTTTACTATACATAAGAAATTATTTTATATATAGTATATACTAGTTAATATACATAAAAAATAATATTATATAGAGTATATAATAGTGAAATATATGTAATATATAAGTACAAGAATATGTATACTTGTTCAAGGAATTGTATAATATATATCATATTAGTATACTATTTTATAGATTAAAATGCTCGCTGAGTATATTGGGATGTTTAGAAAAGTAATTAATGTGTTCTAATATGTATTTAATTTGATTATCACTAATACAGGAAACTCATTATTAGCCTTTTATTCATATCAACATTTTTTTTAATTTATGGTATAAAATCATACATATACCCTAAATATAGAGTATATATTGTAGATTATGTAATTTAATTAATAGTTGTAGATTACAAAATATTTTACTTATTTACTTGTATTTATGTAACTTCCCCTTAAATAAATTTGGTTGGTTTATGCAAATGTTTATTTTTGGGTCATTTGCATGATTGTCCTTCAAAGACACTGGTCTTTAATTTTTGCCCTTCGCCTAATACTCCGAGGTCTTGCGTTCAAATCCCGGCTCAATAAAAAAAAATTGCAAGGAAGAGTTTCGTAGCAAAATTAGGCCTTAAGGCAAAATTTTGCAAAATTTCAACTAAATTAAAAAAAAAAAAAAAAAAAAAAAAAAAAAAACTGCCTTAATGCAAACCTCTACCTTAGGGTAGAGTTTTGCCTTCAAGTATAAGTACCTGATCAGGTAGAGTTTGTAGAGTTTGTAGTCAAACTCTGCCTGGTGAATCAATACTCTACCTTGCGATTTTTTTAAAATTTTTTTGACTAAGCGGGGATTCGAACCCGGAACCAAGAAGTTTTTAGCGAAGGAAAAAAATTAAAGACCATTGCCTTTGAAGGGCATTCCGCACAAAAAAAAGTTTATTTTTTAGGTCACCATTTAGATTTTGTCCTTATTTTTAAAAGTTGTGCAAATATAGCCCTTGAGATTTTATCCTTCCGGACAACATTAGACTCGAGTAGACTATTTGCTCATGTGTTGATCAATTTCACATAGCTACAGACAAACATTCGACTGCCACCTAGTGGTTGCAATAACTTTCAAAATTTAATTAGACCATGGTTTAACGTTTTCTCATAAGATTTTCAGTTTGCTCAAGAGAGATTTTTAGATTGTGGTCTAAAATGTCTATAAGTTATGAGGATAAAAAGGGCTATTTACTAAATATTTACTCCAGAAAGAGACAACAATTGAAATTTTACAATAAATGTACAATAACAACATTCTATTTAACAATATTTACGACAAGAAACTGTTTAAATTTTTTGAAAATAACTTATATATGTTGTCAACTATAATTAACTTGATTTTTATTTAATTAAATGCAATTAGTTATTCATAGTTTTTCTAGTTACTACTCAACTTCATTGGAGGTGCTGGAACATGGCTTGCATTTTTTGGTAGGATCCAACACAAATACAATTGCATTTTTATAGGATCTGAACAACATAAATGCTAGTATAATCTACGTTTCCTGCCAGCAAATTATTCCGAATTTCCAAATTAAAGAATTGATATAAAAAATATTGTAAAAATAGTTGTGAAACTTATGACTTATAATTGATTAGTAAACAAGGAAGGCAGGAGGAAATGAATGTATCCTTTTGTGAGTCTCAGGGACCCTAATCCTCTGAAAATGTTATGTTTTGCTTTGAATTAATCAGAGGGATTTCAAGGAATCTCTGGTAATTAATATGCTAATGTTGCTCTGTCCAATTTAACTCCAAAAATGGATTGATTAGAATGACTATTATTTTCAAAAGGATATTGTCTCGAAAATCCTACAATTTCTTAGAATTCATGCAGGTTAAGTGACAATACTCAGTAGATATGTATGTTGTATACTTTTGGCGTATACAATTTAATAGTTATATTTTAATGGTATATAACAGTGTGATTCAGCTATGCTTACTCTTGTATACCATTAAGATATACAAAATGTGAATTGTATACCCCGAATATATACAACGTACATAATTGTTGTAGTGTAATTTTTTAAAAGGAGAATTTTGTAAAATGAGTTCAGGTGGGTAAATATGAATTGTATACCCCGAACATATACAATGTACATAATTCTCTGTGATATATTTGTTGTTCCTTAAACTTTTAGAAATTCAAGGAATCCAAGCTTTCCTTAAGTATTGATTTGTCAATATCAAAAAAATAGGGACACAGCACATGTAATTTAAGTTTGTTTGTGCATGAAATTTCATATGAGCTTCTTTCAATAGGTTAGTGAAGACATCTCATGAACATTTGATCAATACCTTTCAATCTTTTGTCTCTCTTACCTTTTCTTTTTATCTTCTTTTTTAAGTTTGGATTTTCTAATAATTTCGTCTATGTGAGTTTGATTACATTATCTGCTCCAAATTCGGACAATTAAAAAGGCTATAGTATGTTTACAACCAAGGTCTAGTCAATTTAGAATAATTATTCCTCACAACAGTTGAGAGTACGCGGGGATAGGGACTGAACAAGCTAGGGGGTGCGGGGGTTCATCCTACCTTTTCGTCAAAAAATTACAATGTATATACAAAGTTAAAATGATTTCTTTATTTTAGTAGATGTTGAATCTCTTTGGCTTCTTCATGTGTTTACTTCTTTATATTTTTAAGTCCTTTAGTGAAAATTTTGACTCTGTCATTACAACAAGACATGCACATAAATTGAAATGAGCTTAAATAAAACGACAAGAACAGTAGTAATTTAGGTAACTTATCTAAATTTACTTGGTTTAAGGCATGAAAATAATTATTATTGTAGTTGGTCTTGTAACCATTCAAGTCCAAACTTAAAACCTTGCTTAAGTTAGTATTTGTTGCGGATGCATGCTCCCATGGGAAATGATGATGCCCAGAGGTGATTGTCTAGGTCAAATATACAATAGAGATTGGTAAGGGAAAAAAGGCTTGTAATATCACTAGAAATTCCATAACAGAAAACTAAAATGAAAAGAATAAACAGAGCAAGAAAAAAGAAAAAAAAAAACTTGAGAAAATGAAGCATAAAGGAGGAAGTGGCGAGAGTTAGGGGACAAAGCTCTAGCTTTGCAGAGAAAGAACCAAAAAATATTTTGATTATTCAATAAATGATAATGAGAAAGAATTATGAAATTAGGGTAACAACTAAAAAATGCTTTTGACTTTGTTTTTTTTTTTTTTTTTTTAATTTGAGATTTTCCAATGAGCTTTTAAGTATTAGGAAAGGAATTATAAAGTAATTTTACTTCCAATTTGGGAAAGTTTTCTAGCTTATGCCCAGAATATTTACCCAAAAAGTTTGAACTTACACATAAGGGATCACATCTAAAAGGTTGGATCTAACGTTATGTTTCACGATATTTACGCCCCACCAATTTGAATTGCATTTTTAACTCGTCTTTTTATCGGGACTCACTTAAAAAGGAACTTTGAAAACACCACAGAGTATGTATTTATTTGAAATTGAGGCGTGGTAATTAGTGTTATTGTTATGTAACCATTGAAATATTAAAAAGAATTTGCTTAAGCTAATGTTTGTTGGGGAGGCTCTCATAAGAAATGATGATGCCCAAAGGTGATTGTCTAGACTAGGTTATATAATAGAGAGATTGGTAAAGGAAAAAGGACTTGTAATAATGATCATCTTAAAATGTGCATATCTCAATAGCCTTGCAAGACAACCAATCTTACCTATTGAGTCTCAGATAGTCAAGTCAGTGAGCATGATATAATGAAGATCTTTGGATTATATATGCCATTATCAAGTGGTCCCCCACCCTCTTTTGTTTATTTACTACATTACCCTTATAGCTTTTATACACTATTAATAAAAATAAATTAAATTTTCAAAAATTAAATTACCTAAACTACATGCATGTAGCATTCATAGTAGTTAAGATTAGTAGTATGGAAATAAGACATGTAGCCTGCTGCTACATGTTAAATTACACTGGCATTAGGGCCAAGCTATTCTTGTTGAAGGTGAGTTAATTGACACCCTTTGTATATATGTGTACTATGTTGAATTCCCTTGACACCGTATATATATATATATATGATTTTTTATATTTTGACTCATCTTAATGAAAATATTGACTTCACCACAAATTGACAGTGTAAAAATTATTTATATTATTAGTATAAGTTAGATCCATAGTAACACACCACTTTCAAGTGTCTTTAGTTTTATAACCCTTTACATTTTTTTGACTTAAAGTCTTTTTCAAAATTTCCTGTAAAGGACCTGAATACTTTTTGATAATACTCTGAACAAAACTTTTATATTATAAAAAGAAAAATAACAGCTTTCACTTTTTCTTTAGTAAAAGTTGAGAGATTCCTCACTTCTATACTAAAAACTGTACAATAGTACACTTACTATTGGCAGAGTCCATAGCACTTGAATGATTAATGAAACATATGAGAAAAAGTGGAGCAGAATCTAGTTGTGGGAAAAGGCTGTCTGTAAAAAAGCCACTGTCTACTAAAAAAGAAAGATGTAGTTTCTATAGTACCCTTTACTAACAGAAAGTTTATTCACTTCTTATATAAAGGTTTCCATCATCTTAGTGAGTGCAAAAAGGTCCATTTCCTCCTCTTTTCTTTTTAATAGCAGGCGTTTGGGCATGAATTTGGTAATATTTGAGAAAAAAAAATTGAAGTTAAGTTGAAAAAAAATTAATTTTTTAAAAGTTGAATTTATGTTTGGACGTGCATTTCATTTGAAAAAACATTGAAGTTTTATGAGGGAAAAAAATTTATTTACTTGAAAAAGCAGTTAGAACCAGTTTTTCAAAGTTGAAAACCTCTAACTTCAAGTTGAAGTGAAAATTAACTGCAATGTATAACCAAACAATTATTTGAAAAAATAAAAATGAAAAAAACAAAGAATTTGCATGTCCATACAGGCAAAATTCTCACTAAGCCTTAAAGCATGGATGTTAATGAACAAATAAAAAAAAATTCGTAACTAACTATATTTTGCTCAAGATATAATTAAGTTAATAAAGATGTAGTTTCTTTCACCGATTAAGTTCTTAGATGAGGTGGTAACACAATTCAACATAATTCAAAATTAGAGAGAATAACAGAAGGAAAAAATTACATTGACTCATGGAAGTATACACACTAGAACAATGAATTAATTACATATAATCTAGTAAAGTCAAGAAAAAACCAGTTTAACAGATTCATCCTCCAAAACTTTCTCTTTTTGATTTTTTTTGTAGTGTCCTTTGACAGTAACAAAAAAAGAAAACTTTATTCAAAATCTACAAAGATCTGGTCTTGCTTGAATCTCAGTGGCTGCAATCTTGGAAATAGACAATGAATTAATCCCAGCTTCATTCATTTTCCTTTTTGGATTGCAAAGCTCTTGTGACTTCTTACAATGTGCAATGGCTGCCTCAATTGACCCTTCAATCTCTGTAGTTGTACTACTACTTCTCTTGAGAAAATTCAACTCATAAAATCCATTAGAATTCAATGACAATGATGATGAAGATGAAGATGAGGTAGAAGAAGAACCATTAGATGAAGAAGATGACAAACATTTAGTTGGTGAATGCTTCTTAATTGCTGCTGAAAATGACCTTCTATGACTATTAACATTATTGTCTTCATCAATGTCTCTTATCACACTTGCTAATGTTGGTGAATTTTGTGTACATTTTCCAATATGGCCAAAAGGGATTTTTTTACATACCTTAATGTACTTATTTGGACAGTCTTTAGTAGCATTAGAAACTTCTTGATCTGAACAAGTAGACTTGTTGAACATAGACTTGAGATTTAGATATGCCTTTGAAGTTGAAGCCTTTAGTTTTTGGCTGATTAAAGATTGCTTCACTAACTTAATCTTCTTGGACCAAGATTTGATCTTTGTGGGGTTGTCTTTAAAAAGTGTGCTGAATTCATTGGACCATTCAAAGCAATACTCATCTGGATTGAGTTCACAACTCACTCTACAAGACTCTGATGGAGAAATATTGCAAGATTCATATGGGGTGCTAGTATTAGTACTACTAATCAAGTTCTTGGTACTAATGCTAAATCTTTCTTCTTCTACTTCATAAGGTTCAATCTTTGATGGGGAAATGTTGCAAGATTCAAATGGGGTTCTACTATTTATCAAGCTCTTGGTACTAAGGCTAAACCTTTCTTCTTGTTGTTCTTCTACAACTTGAAAAGATTCTATCTTTGAGGTTTTTTGGTTGCTAGATTCAAATGGGGTTCTAGGATTAGTCAAGTTGTTGGTACTAATGCTAATTTTTTTTTCTTGTTGTTCTTGTACTAGTTGACAAGGTTCAATCTTTGAGGTTTGAAGGAGTTTTTGGACCATTTCTAACCTTGGAGGGAGGTGAAGAGGGAGTAGTTTGCCTCTATAGAAAAGTTCATCAGCTGGTGAAGTAGTTGTTGTTGTTGTATCTTTGTCATTAATGGAAACAGAAGACATTTGGAACTCAAATTCTCTACTTATTTGTGGAGAAGAAGAAGAAGAAGAAGAAGAAGAAGAAGAGGTAACTTCCATATCTATGTAGTCTTCTTCTTCTTCATTTGATGAATTCTTGATTAAACATGATGAGGATGAAGGTGGAGCAATTTTTGTGGCCATTTAATGTAAAGCAAAAGACAGGAGTCTTGTTTATTTTTGCACTGTTTTCTGAGTGTGTGGGAGTGTGAAGATGCTTATGGGGAGCTGAGCAAATGTGAGAGGGAAGAGCAGAGGTACTTTAAAGTGAGAGATGATGCCAAGACAGAAAAGCATATAAAAATTTGTAGCAAATGTCAGTAAACTTTTTTCAATCTTTTTAATAATCGTGGTGTTCGAATCAGCTTTTGCTCGCATTAACTATTTTATTGGGGATTTTCTACTTCCACCTAATATGGTATTAGATAATTGGGAAAATGGTCTGATTTGCCCCTCTACTTTAGTAAAAGGTTCATATTTACCCCTCGTTATACTATCAGGCCATTTATACCCCTACCGTTAGAATAGTTACAATATTTACCCCTATATTTAACCCTTATCCACTGTGGCCAATGTCGTGGGTCAGGCCTGTCCACTGTGGCCAATTACATTGCCACGTAAGAGGCCATGTCAGCAACCCAACTAAATTAATCCTAAAATTAAAAGATCAAATAATGTCTTCTTCTTCTTCTTCACCATTAAAGTGTTGTCTTCAACATGTTCAAGAATTGATTATTAGCCCAGAATATAATCATCATAGCCCTTTTTTATTCACGTCATTTAGGTTCCCAACTCTTAAAGATGGGTCATTGGCACAAACGTCCCTATTTAGGGTTGCTCTTTAATTTTTGACCCTCAAATTCTCGCAAAAATTTCCTTAAAAAGTGGGTATTTGCGAAAAACAGCTCTAGTAGTAGCAGCAGAAGCAGATATACTTGCAATCTATGGCCAAACGCATATATGGTTTCCTGCAGAAACATAGAAGCAAATTTCGGGTTAAAAATGAGGTAATCGGAGAAAAAAGTTTTTTTTTTTTTTGTTTTTGTTTTTGGTTGAAGTTCATTAGCAATTTTTAGCTAAAAGTTGAGGTAATTGGAGGAAAAAAGGGATATTTAAGTTTTTGTTGAAGTACTTAAGCTCAAATATGAGTTAATAGGAGATAAAAGGGATTTTTTTTTTCGTTTTTGTTGAAGTTCTTTATCAATTTTTAGCTCAGAAATGAGGTAATCGGAGGAAAAAAAGGGATTTTTTCAGTTTTTGTTGATGGATTTTAGCTTAAAAAAGAGGTATTTGGAGAAAAAAAAGAGGATTTTGCAGTTTTTGTTCAAGTTCTTTATCAAATTCTAGCTTAAAAATGAGGAAAAAGTGTTTTATTGATCTTGATTGATCTGAAAAATGGGCTGTGATGATGATTTGCTTTTATCTGGTGCTATAATCTGCTGCACTGCTTGAAGAAATTGCACGAATTGGACTGGTCTTTAATTTTTGCTCTTCATTTTTTTTTTGTGCGGATTGCCCTTTAAATGCATTGATCTTTAATTTTTTTGAAGAAACGCATATATGTTTCTGCAGGAATCAAGCAAGCATTTTAATGGCATTTTAATGGTGAAGAAGAAGGCATTATTTGATCTTTTAATTTTAGGACTAATTTAATTGGGTTGCTGACATGGCCTCTTACGTGGCAATGTAATTGGCCACAGTGGATAGGCCTGGCCCACGACATTGGCCACAGTGGATAAGGGTTAAATATAGGGGTAAATATTGTAACTATTCTAACGGTAGGGGTATAAATGGCCTGATAGTATAACGGAGGGTAAATATGAACCTTTTACTAAAGTAGAGGGGCAAATCAGGCCCTTTTCCCTAGATAATTTTACTAGTTAAGGCTGCTTATAACCTGTTCAGTCAAGCTTCTACGAGCTAAATGTGCTTAATTTTCCATTTAAAAAAACACTTATAGAGAATGAAGGTATTTGGTCAATCTTTTGATGAAGAAATAAGTTGCTTTGTGCAGTAATATAAGTTGTTGTTTTTAACTTTTAAGTAGAAGTTTGTTTTCGGCAAAAAAAAGTAGCTTCTACAAACAAAAAAAAAAATTAGATGTTTTTTAGGACAAGATTGTCATAACAAAAATTCATTTTAACCAGATTAATTAGTAGTAATTTCCTTTTCCCTAATTTTACTACACTTACTTTTTGAAAATATTGCCAAACACTAATTACTAAGAAAGTCACTTTTCAAATGATTTAGCTAAACAGAGATTATTAATCTCTCAAACTACTTTAAAACATTATATATAAATAAGAATTAGATAAATATTAGGATTTTTCTTTTCTTTAAAATTAGAGGGGGGAAAAAGAACTTTTTGAATGCCTCTGAATCTGATATACATCCAAGTATAACAATGTCCCACTCCCTTTCCCAAAGAAAAAGAAAGAAAAGTTTATTTGACTTATAAATAGTTATATTTGGCTATTTATTCTATCTATGTTCCATACTATGAGTCCGTTTGGATTGGCTTATAAGTTACTTATCAGCTGTTTTTAGTTTTTTTAAGTGTTTGACTGGCCAGCTTAAAGTCATTTTGTGCATAAAATAAATCCAAAAAAATAATTGGGTCCGTTTAGTTTAGCTTATCTAAAGCAGCTTATAAGCTGAAAACAGCTTATAAGGCAAAAAAAAAAAAAAGTTAGCCTACCCAACTTTTTTTTTTTTTTGGCTTATAAGCTGTTTCCAAGCTGCTTATTTTAAGCCCATCCAAACAGGCTCTATGACTGTTGGTTCACTTCATTTACTCTATGGTCAAATTTCTACTTATTCACAAGTGACCAATACTACTAGAATTTCTTCTTCCTTTATTTTATTTTATTTGCTTTTTACTCTCAATGACCAAAGGTTAACAAACACTTATAACTTAAATTTGATGCATTGAATCTGAAATATATGTTAAAGAAATAATTAAAGGCCTCAGAGAAAAACAAATTTAAAATTGATAGGCAAAAGACATGGATGGAAACTAAGCAGAATACTTAAAAAGGAAACAATAAAAGTAAAAAAAAAAAAAAAAAAAAAAAAAGCCACAAAAAATAGGTCCAACGCATGAAACTGGTGAAGCCATTTTTCTTGAATTTTTTTCAATAATTGCAAGTATTAGTTCAAATGTGAATGTTTACAAATACTAAACTTCAGGACTAAAACTTGAAACGAAGTCTTGAAAGGTTGAAATAACGGTTTGAAGGTGTATTTCAAATGAAATGCTCGTGCCCACACACAAATCTATAAGTTTCACAAATTTTATTCTGAATGAAGTTCATGTTAAAAAGCATTTCAACTTCCACATTTTTTTTCCAACTTCAACTCGAAATTCCTTTTTTCCCAACTTCAACTCAAATACAGAACTCATCCAAATGCCTAAGTCTACTTTATCAAAATACATATAAAATCTTCGCTACGGTAAGTCATAAATTTAAGTCACGTGCAGGAAGGAAACACTACTGTCTACTTATCATCATGAATATATCGAGGTTTAAATGGGGAAAATAATGTAAATTTTCACATAACTTACTATATGTATTTTTTAATATCACCAATCAAATGCTACTTAAGATTATGCATGAAATATTTTCTTATAATAGTGAATCAGACACTGCTAATTTTGAGGATAAGTAACATAAATAGTTACCCAATCAACCAGCCGTCTTAGCTCAGCTGGTAGAGCGCATGGCTTTTAACCATGTGGTCGTGGGTTCGAGTCCCACAGACGGCGTTTTTAAACAAAATGGGTAAATGGTCATTTTTAGGCGATGAGAAATTAGTCATCAATTTAAAAGTAATTGGATAAAAAAAACTACTCCTGACCTAAATACATAATTTGAAACTTATAACGAGTTGAATTTGGGGTGTTTGAGATCGAAAAATCGATCCGAATTGGTAAACTGAGTTAAACCGACTTAATGAATCGAAATCCCCTCGGTTTTGTGTTCAAATGAGATTGAAAAATCAATCCGAATTGGTAAACTGAGTTAAATCGACTTAATGAATCGAAACACCCTCGGTTTTGTGTGTGTATATATATATATTTTGCATATTAATTAAAAAAAGGCTTAATGCATATACGATCTCCTGAACTTGCACCTTTTTTTCATTTTGGCACCTCAACTAAGTGTTGTTCATATTGAACTCCTGAACTCGTTCTCACTTTTTTTCCATTTTGGCACCTCAACTAAGTGATGTTCCTATTGAACTCCTGAACTTGTTCTTAAGTGTATCTATTAAACACAATCCGACTTACATAATATTCTATCTTCAATGTAGCAACATGCAAATATATATTCTAATTTAATTGTCATCTTTTAGTTAAGATTAGCAGCAATTGAGAAGGAAAAAAAAGAGTAGCTCTTAATTAAGCTGGCAGTGGAAGAGCAGAACCTGAAGAAACTGACATATCCATAACTTTAAGAATAGCTTACCACATGTTTGAAATATTCTCTACCTTCATTTCCCCAATTTAATTTTTGCTTCTAATAAAAATCATATTTAGGGGGTTTGATAGACACACTTGAGGACGAATTCAGAGGTTCAATAGGAACAACACTTAGTTGAGGTGCCAAAATGGAGAAAGAAAAAAAAAGGCAATTTTAGGGTGGTGCATATGCATTAAGCCTTAAAAAATTTATCTGTCTTCTTTATTTCAAGTCTAATACGAATTCAAATAATTAGAAAGAAAAGTCTTTTCTTGGGTGGTGTTCTAATTCTGTTTCCCCCACTTTTTTAGGGGAATGAAGTTAAGAGATTTTTTTTTTTTTTTGACAAAGAGATAATGAGACAAATTTGTTTAGTATTTGTTTGTGTTTTTGATTATGTCTCTGCTGTCGGGAGAGAGAATAAAAACAAAATGGTCCCATAAGTGTAGGATTAGGTTTAAATATTTGATCTAATTTGGAGTTAATAGTCCCTCAAGCCTGGGATCATATCTAATTCATTACGATCCAGTAATTCAAGGTTTACAACAAAACCTTTGTGCGTAACTTGAAGTCTTTAAACAAAAGAAGAAGTCCTTAAAAGAAAAATGATAGGGAATGAATGTTTTAGCATTGATGTGAATGTGATAATGTTTTCACCATAATTGTTGTATCTCTTTTTTATTTTTTGCACCTCACTTGTATCAATTTCTTTGCATTATAAAATATTTCCTTAAAACCCGCAAAATCCGAACCAGCCCGACAAAATCGAAACCGATTGAATTTATATTATAATGTTTTGGTTTATGAATATCCAAAAAACCCGATTTAATTGGTTTGGTTTTAACCAAAAACCAAGTCAAACCGGACCCTGAACACCCCTAAATTTCCATAAACAGTCAAACCTCTCTATAACAGCTTCGTTGGGTCCGAAATTTTTCAGCTGTTATAGAGAATTGTTGTTATACACCTATAACAACATTGCCATTTAAATAATACTTCGCTGTTGTAGGCAAAAAAGATGCATAAAATCTAATTTTTATTTTTATTTGTCAAATTCTATGCCTAATCACACTTTGTATAATGAAGGAAAATCGTTTAATGATAAAAAGATATATATTCATATGATATTTTTTGGTCATAAATAGTGTATTGAATGATCAAATATTTGGTCAAAACTCTACACTTATTATTGGTAATCATATATATATATTCTATTTTTATAAAGATGGTTAATTATTATATTACAAAAAAAAAAAAGATAGTTGTTATATGGGGGTAATTTTATAAAGAGTGTACTGTTATAAAGTTGGCAGTTGCTATTATAGGTGAAATGTTATTATAGAGAAGTAAAATATAACATAAAAAATCGGTTTAAAAAAAAATTGGTTGTTATAGAGAGGTGATGTTATATGAGGATGTCGTTATATAGAGGTTTGACTGTATTGTTAAGGTTTCAAACCTAGCAAATCTTCACACTTAATTTGTGAAAAGTTTGAACTCCATTAATCATTCTTAGATTCAAATTCTATGAATCATTCGTGGGGGTATGAATTCAAAAATGCTTTCCTTGATTTCATGGTTCTACAACTAAGAATTCAAAATTCTGTCCTTGAGTTCGAACTCAAGGTTTCATGATTTTACATTTGAGAATTCGAGAATTTTATCCATGAGTTCGAACTCAACACAATACTTGCCAAAAAGAGAAATAAGGTAAAAGTTCTTGAGTTCATGATTTTACAGTTGAGAATTTCAAGAATTCGATTCTTTATTTCGAATTCTAGCACATTATACTAGTATTTCACTTATCAAAAATTCGAACTCCGATAGTGATGGTCCTAGAACTGGAATTTAAGCTAAATGAGTTAGGGCCTTTCCTCTCCTCATAAAGTAAATTAGAAAATAAGAAATTATATTTTTAATATCAATTAGTTGGGACTTTGGTTAGTTTGGTACGTTTACTTTAGATTAAATCTATGCTAAGAGTTTTTTGTTAATATTATCAGAAATTTATATGCTAATAGATAAATGTAAAAGAAATTTAGAGCCCGTTTGGATTGGCTTACAGCTTAAAGCTGTTTGCAGCTTATAAGCTGAAAAAAATAAGTTGGGGTAGTCCAACTTATTTTTTTTTGGCTTATAAGCTGTTTTCAGCTTATAAGCTGCTTTAGATAAACTAAGTCAAATGGGTCCAATTATTTTTTTGAGCTTATTTTAAGCATAAAATGACTTTAAGCTGGCCAGCCAAACACTCAAAAAAGCTGAAAACAGCTTATAAGCCAACTTATAAGCCAATCCAAACGGGCTCTTAGTGCTGGGAAAATTAAAATTGCACAATCTTAAATTACAACGGACTTAATTGAGTGATATGAACCGTGTGAGAATGTAAAGCTAACTAGTTTGTGATTGAGGTTAGTTATTATCATTTTTAAATTTTATAAAGGTAAACTTATCAAAATTTATACACTAGGGTGTGTCCGGTATGGAGGAAACATTTTCAGAAAATGTTATCCAATTTTCTCATTTTCTATTGGTCAAAATTTTTGAAAACATTTGTTTTAGGAAAACAAGTTCTTAAAATGAGAAAAATGACTTCCCTAGTAAAAATAAGAAAAATAAGTTCTACAAGTGGCATTCCGCATGATCATATCCTCCCCACCCTCCATCCCACCCTATCTTCAACCCCACCCGCATAGCCCCCATCCCACCACCCCGCCCTATCTCTCATAGTATTTGTCCAGATTATATACGAATACTTTTAGAATTATATTTTTTACTTACATACAGAACACCAGAAAATAATTAAAAAATCCGCTTATTTTCGTGAAAAACATATTTCTTCGTACCGAACGTACCCTAAAAGTTTGAATGAGCAAAAGGGTCTTATATTGGATTTTTGGTTTGCAGTTGTGTCCAAAAGAGCATAGCTTTAACAAGTGCCAGTGTCTGCAGAACCCACAACCCCAATGCAGCAAAACTTGATTAAACAAACAATTTTATGCAGTGGATATAAAAGAAATAGCCCATTCCTCAACACTTGGTTTTTAGCACCTTAAAAAAACAAAATTGAATTCTGTTATAGGATTTGAATATCTTCTTCTCTGCTCCTATTTCAGATTGTCCCATTGACTTGGTCAAAGTAGTGATGGGGCATCTTTTTCAAAAAAATATAAAAAATAAAAACCTTTTATTTTTTTACTTTAACTGTTTTTGAGATGTCAACTTTTAAGACTTCTAACCCTACTCATTGCCATAGAGTACAATGTCCTGGCCTTTCCAATTTTTGGAAATGTTGAATTCAAACATATAAAAATGGTATAGCTTCCAATGCTCGAGGTCCTTGTTTTTATCCCCTTTGTAACTTCATACACACACACAACCCCCCCCCCTCCCCCCAACCACCACCAACTCTCCCCTATGTATTTTATGTTTATGTGTGATGGTTTCATATGTGAGACATAAATATCTAATTGAATAATATGCAAAGTCTATGTCGCAATGATCAAGAGGTCACAATTCGAATTGTAATATCATGAATTCGGTTGAGCACTACTTAGTTTAGGTTGATTTGTTTGAAAGGATAGAAATGAAAGAAATAAATAGACCAGAGAAGAGAACACAACACATAAGTAGTAACGATATTTGCTCAGTTTGGTGATCTAGTGATAAAAGTGCAACACATGATATACAAATTAGATATACATCGCGAGCTAGAAATCCATCGCAAACAAAAACATGATATATAAGTGAAGAAGGCTATATTAACGGACCCATTATTTATCGAGTTTCGAATTGTGTGCTACTGACCCTCGAAAACTTTTTGGTTATCCAAAAAATTAAGATGATATCTTACTCGTTATTTATCATCTACTCATTTACTTATCATGTTAAACATTTCTGCATTAAAGAAAATCTTGTTCTTTCCATGGTAAAGATTTTGGCTTACTATATTCGAAACTTGTGCATTCAAGCCTTTAATCCATTGTCTCACCAAAGAGCAACAAAACTCCGCATTTCTAACATCCAACCGGTGAGACTCTGACTAAAAATGAAATGAACAAATAGGAAAGTGTGAATTTATTTTGAGCCTTATACTATTGTTACTAGTCATGTGAGGTTTGTTTTAGTCTCACAAGTTGGTGGACTCAGATCTTATACTTTTGAGTCCACAAATTTTGAATCCACTAAATTGTGAGACACAAAAATGCCTAACACAAATAGTGTCAATTGTGTGAGATACAAAATAAAAAAATCCGAAAACTGCCCATATACTATATAGAGAGAAATAATAGGGAGAAGGAAACATGGAGTGGGTATAAAATGTAGTTTGTTGATTGATACAGAACAAAAAAGAGTTGAGAGAACCAAGAGATTTGCACAAATAATTTGGAATAATATGGAGAAGGAAACATGGAGTGGATATAAATGTAGTTTGTTGATTGATACAAAAAGGATTTGAGAGAACCAATAGATTTGCACATATATTTGGATTGATTTCATCATAGACTTGTAGTTCAGAGGTAGAAATCACCACCATGCCCCTGCTCTAGCACTCTGCTTCCTGTCTATGACCGTGGCGGATGGACAATATAAGTAACGAGTTTATCTGAACCCAGGTTTTCGATACATAATATAAAGATATATGTAAAAAAAGTACTAAATTTCTTAACAAATAGTAATAGATTTTGAAGCCATAATTTCAAAACGTGTAATGAGTTCAGCGGTAAAATCCTAAAGAATGAACCCATCAAATCAAAACCCGAAATCTGCTTCTGATCTGTCACTGTTGTTTTTGCTATTGCTACTATTCCACATCAGATTCCTCACATGACTTTAATCTGTCAAAGTTCAAAACTAGACAAGCTCCCAACTGCCAACCTTCCTCAACTGGCCCAACTTCCAGTCTCCATTGCCCTCTTCCTATTAACGCTACCTTCAGCTTTTGCATTCCAAAAAGAACCTCTATAGCATATAGGTTCTTCTTACCAGACCAAAAGTAACTTTTCTTTCACTTTTGGCTTTAGGCATCTGGTATACCGAACACACTCGATGGACTAATCTAGATTCATACTGGGTAGGCCCCACTCACTATGGGAGTAAAGCGTTGCCTACCAAGAGGTTCTCCATTCCCAGTGCTCGAACCCGAAATTTCTGATTAAAGATGGGAGATCTCAACCATTCCACCATACCACTTGGTGGTTTTTACTTGAAGAAGTATTGCTTCAACAGTTTCAACATTTAAGTCTAGTCCAGTAAATTTATGAAAAGGATAGTACATAGAGAGAATCCATGTGTACACCTGAATTAAGTCCGGACGTCATAAAAACAACGTACTTTATGTACAAAGATTCATCTAATACCATAAAAACTAAGTGTAAAGTGACTTAAGAGGTTATCTCCAAGGTCCACTGTTGAGAAAACCAAGCTATAGGATATAGCAATACATTCTGTATCAAATTGCCACAATTTTGGCCATCTTTTGGCTCAAGAAAGAAGCCAAACAGTACATATTTGAAGCTATGCGGTATAGGTTATAGCATTACATTCTGTATCAAATTGCCACAATTGGCCATCTTTTGGCCTTTTGGCTCAAGAAGGTAGCCAAACAGTACATATTTGAAGCTATCTTCTGTGGTTGGGAAGTTCATTTAAAATGTAGTCTTTCTTTGTCAACGACATCAGACTCCCAGTCATTGATCTCCTCAGAAGGGTGTATTCTACTATCATTCTCAAGTTCCAGCTCGAGCTTCAATCGAGACAGCTCAGCGGCTGGATCCAATGACTTCCCTTTCCGAAGTTTTGGCGACTTGAAACTGGACTCTAGCGTCCCTGTTGTTTGATTTATAGCTAATGAAAGACTTCTTCTGACATTCTCTCTCATCCATCGCCTTGGTGTTAGTACCATAGTTTCTGGATTGGACGTATGGTCAGGCCTTGGCGTCTGGATTCGTGGAAGCGCATCTACAAAGGACGCCGAATCATCGCTTGGTGGCTGCGTAGGAGACGAAGGGGAACTTTCAAGTGCCTCTTTTGATTTTGCGGCCTCAGCCTTCCTTGCTAGGGTCTCGAGTTCCAGTGTTGGTCTATTAATGGATTCGAATTCGTCTTCTAACTTTTGAAGAGCATCTAGTAACTCTTTCAGTTTCTGATCACCTTTCCTGGTTAAATCTTATTATTAATTTAGAGGTCATCATTACAGAATGCTACTACCACTAGTGGATATAAAACAAGCAAAATAATTACACTTCATCACCTAGAGATCGCGCCGTCTTGCCCATAAAATTGTCTTTTTATGCCGTCCACTACACTGAACACTGTAACTAACTGCAAATTAATTATAGGAAAAAGATAAACAGAATACCCACTGACGAGAAATAGCAAGGAGAGAATAAAGAAGGAATAGAACAGATAAAAACAAATAAGTTAGAGATAAGTACTACATGTAGAAACAAACAAATGCAGACTGAACAAGAGTGTCAAGCAAAATCAAAACCTCCAGTAAAATGTAAATACTCTTCCAGTGGAGAATGATCATGCTCGAGACTAGTGAACAGATCAGAGAGTGTCAGAGAAATAAATATCGATGTACCTTAGCCTCTGCATTCAGGTATTCTTCCTCTAGCCTTCTTTTCTCTTCAATTGATTCAGCCTTCTCATTGTTCATAATCTCTGACCTGGCAATCAGACATTAGAAACACGATTCCCTCTAGAAGGATACTTCAAAGAAGTGTGAATTATGATACCGTTTCAAGTTTTCTGCAAGTTCCTTAAGATTTGAAATAGAAGGCCCCAGCCCATCCTGTTGCAAAGGAAAAGACAATCTGTTCTCAGTTTGACTATCAGATTATAATCCGAAGCAATAATCTTAAACACCCCACATCGAAACAGTCATACCTTGTACATTGATAAGACATGGATTGCCAAGTTCACCAGATAATCTTCACAATTGTCCAATTCATCACTTGACATTTGAAAAGCATATCATTAAGTAAACACTCTCCAAGAAATCCTATTATTCAAGGATATATGCATGTTGAAATAGCAGCGGCACAGCTATTTTAATTTCAGTTTTACTGCTAGTTAGAAATTTAGCAAGCCAGAACAGTCAAAGTAACATGGTAACAACTTTTTGCATTTAAAAAGAAAGCATAACCCATAGGCACATCAAGGAAAGCTCCATACTTGACCTGCTTCTGCTTTTGTTTGATGTAAGAGGACTCAAAAGTCCATGAGTCTTCTAAGAAACTAATAAATGCATCGCAAACATCTGCTTCTGCCCTATATAATGTCATCGATCTAGACAGCTCATCTTCCTGAATTTAGGATTGAAGATATTAGATCTTATAATAAGATGGTCGTCTTGCAGACTACAAAATTATGCATCAACTTCATTATAGATAAATTCCATGACCATACTGCTTCATTGTTGCCCTACCTTCACCTTGAAGTGTTGAAGAATTTGATTATTAGCTTCATCGAACTGTTCTCTTTCTTCCCTAGCATTGTGAAGACGGGCATTTGCTGAAACCAATGCAACTTTGACCTACCCAAGCACTCATTGGACACAGCATGATCAGTGATAAGAATAATGATTAGAAATGCAAACATTATAGCATTGTTTAGTTCATAATTAATTGACAAAAGTTCTTGCATTTCACAAATTCAAATTCTCAATGACTAGACCCCACCTGGTGGGATTATACTGGGTATGTTGTTGTTGAATGACCAGGGTCAATTGGAGTAATTTCTGGAAAATTCATGCTTGAATGTTGATATAAGGGAATATCATAGACTATTTTCTACATGCTCCTCAATTCAAGTGACACATTTTCAGGAATACTTTCCATAAACCATTTGATGCTCAGGCAACTCGAACTTCATTGAAGCTGAGGCATTTTTACTCGAACTTCATTAAAGCTGAGTCACTTCATTTCTTTTTATATCAAGCGAGACACAAACTCTTGTATATTAACAATCTTCCATCAAATGGTAGATGCAGATGAAGTGGCATTTCCAACCCAAGAAGTTCAAAAAAATTAGAATAGAAGATTGATGGAACATATTTTACTACAACACACACACTTTCTGTAAAGAAGAGAAAACATTGGCTACCTTCTTTAGCGCTGCTTCAAGTTCATCTCTCTGATTCTCAAGTGACTTAATTTCATCCTCAAGTTCCTAGAAAAGAAAATCACACTTCAACAGGTGAGTACAATCTCTGATCAAGAAAATTATTAACTAAGTGAAAAACGTTTTATTCCATTTTCAAGAACTAGAGGCTACTGAGACACTTTCACATGTAGGAAATAGTTCACATTTGGCTGGCTCTTTGCAGTAATTGTGAATCTAACTCAAAATGAAACAAAAAATGAAATGAACAGATGGACTAACGAATAAAATCATCCGAGCATCCATTCCTTGGTTACATGAAGATTCAGAAACAATAAGAAGTAAAGAAACAAATGTTTGTGCGCCAGGAAATCAAGATGAAGACATGGACATATGTTATTTTAAGGAGCTTATAAGTTCATATATACTCACGCTCCCTTTGAGTTTATTGGTAAATCCATGCATCTGTACAAAATAACTGTCTTTTGCCTCATTTTAAATGTATTAAGTTCCCTGCAATCATAATAATTAACCCTTATAACTATAGTTAACTGACCTATTAAAGATTTAAATCTTTTCTCTAACAAACTTTCAAGTCGACCCAGTAGTAGACTAGAGCAACCAATAATGATAATAGAAAGTAATCTGAAGAAGATCTATCGAAGCAGAGAATTTGAAACGCGTCAAAGGTGGACAATTACTAGCTTCGGAAAAGAGAACTTTGAAAGAATCTGTATCTAACCACGCCATCAAATCATTTCCGATACATGTATATTCACCGACTACAAAACAGTTAATAGAATGTCCATCAGGAATACGTGGAGGAAATCTTACCTTTTCAAGCTGGGAGATTTCACCGGTTTTTGCTATACGGAACTTAAGAGCTCCTTCCTTTTGGATTCTGCAGGGGAGAAATTGATGAAAGTGGAGAATGTCTTAAAATGAGAACTAGATGTCCCCATTAAAAGAAAAAGATGGCTCCTTTAATAGGAAATCCAAAACTTCCCATAAGGAATAACTTGGCATTAATAAAACAGTATGAGCATACTTCTATCAAATGCTATTAAGTTTACAGTGTTAAAAGTATGAGATCCATTACTGGAAACCAAAATGTAAGGCTACCCTTGGACTAGAAACTACAGAAAACAATAAGTTCCTTCTGAGAAACATAAGTATGTTTGATAAAAGAACTTGGGCTGTTGCCTGTGCTCTTTGCAATCACTCTAACGCACTAGTTAACCTTTGCAATATTGCTCTCTAATAGTGGTCTGATGTAAACTACCAGGTTCAGTATCACATTTGACACCAAAGGATCGTTCTCTTTTCAGTAAACCTCCACCTAAGATGACTTAGTTACCAGTTATAGATCAGAACTGAAGCGTTTGCAAAAGAAAAGCACAGTAAATTATTCTTTAAGCACAGTAAATTATTCTTTCTCATTGAGAAACAGGGAAGGGTAAGATCACGGTGATTGCAGTTGTAAAGTAAATCTCATTTAGAAGTTCTTTTTCACAGAGGGGGAGAGAGAGTGAGTAGAAATGACAAAAGAGAGAAACTCAAACCTGTTCTCTGAAATTCGGACTTCAGTTTTTGAAGCAGAGCTTGAAAGAGACTCTGATAAAACCTTCAGCTTAAAAACCTATTTATACAGCAAAGAGAGAAGACAGTTCAAATGCGTAAAGAACAGATCCAAATATACCTGTATGTAGAAGAGAGCCTCTATAGGGTTAATTGCACTATGCGGGCTTCTTAACTTTTTGCATCATTTCCTAATGATTAGGAAAGACAGAAGAATCATCATCCCCATTTTATTCTACCCCTCGGAAGGCTCCCACATTGACACTTTTTTTCCCTACTTTTGCAGGTGCATAATTGGTTTCGATGTTTAGCTGATGATTAGTTATAATAGAGCTTGTACTAATAAAGGAAATGATCTTTGGATGTACCAACGCCATTTATTTTTACTTCTTTGATCACTATGATTAGTAGTTCTGATTGCAGTCAGTAAAGTAAAATACAGGAGTAAGAAACTTGTCAAATGGATACAGATTTGTGTACTTTATTTCTGAATTTATATATTACAACAAGGTGATACAGTGAAAATAATAATGATCGATACTTTAGCGGATCAGGTATACTTACCCCCTTTATCGAATATTATTGTTCTCGTGGAATATGAACCAGGTCGTTCTTTGTGGTGCAAAGGTAGTGGAGTAATTCATAGGTTACTGTTAGTAAGAAATCCATTTTTGAAAGCTAAGCTAAATGGATGTGATCTAGTTGTAAGAGACGCCTCAATAAAAGAAAATATCTCTTACAAGCAAGCAAGCAACTTAAACAACTCCATAAGAAGTATCATCTCCCGTAAAAGGTGATTTGTCGATCTTTCAGGCAGGTGTCATGCCCAGGGTACAGAGCTATGACCATCACCTCAGCCGATCTTATTTTTATGGCATATATAGCATGTCATCATTTAGAAAGCATACCCTTTTGGACAGACTTTCGGGAACATCCCTGCCGAGCAAAGCCTTCTTCTGTAATAAAAGTGCTTCCATCTTGGATAAGAATTGAAGCTGAGAGAGTGCTTCTTTCAATCCCTGCCATAGAAAAAGCATCCAGTTTCAATATTTTTTTAAAAGGTCCCATCAATTTAATATGAACCTAATGATTTAAGTTTTGTGTTCTTTTATATGCCTAAAGGTTATATCATAGTGGAAAAACATAGATCCATAAATGCTGCTAGGACTATTATAACTGATCCATCCAATGGCTGGATATTTTGTTTTGGAAAAAAAATAGCAGAGATATATTTTGGGCATAGAGTGGGTTGATAAACTTCACAATAAGAACAGGAACGTACAAAAGTTGCAGCGTCTTTTGAAAATATTAGCAACTACTAAAGGCAGGTCTAAAGGACTTTATATTGAAGTGTCTTACAAGTGTTAAGCCAGATAATATGTACTGATATAGAATGACATCTGAACTTCTAGAAAACTCTTCAGTCGTATAATTTTTTTTTTGTGAGAACAGTAACAGTATATTCATCAGCATCAAGGAAATGCTGGCCAACCTATTAAGTCTGGGACTGCCATGATATGTAAATATTTTCTTACAAAATTAATTTCTAAATGTGTGGTACACTACTTTCTATAAGATCTTTACGACATACAGATTTTACAATGAATGAACCAATTCCTAGTCAAACAAAGATATTAAGCCCATTCTTTTGGGAGTATAATAATTAGAAAGGAGCTATGTATTTGTTAGACGAGGAAAAAGTGAAAGTTCATAAAGAACACTCATATTTTATTGCTAAGATAATACCTCTAGACACTTTTGTTCCCCCACCCCAAGAAAATTTTCTGGTTTCTCAACTATGGTGTTTCTTGCAAACTCATTGTTAGATAGCATAACTTGGTAAAGAACAAAAACTGGGAATCGAAATCCAACTTGCCTCTGATGTTGCATTAGTTGCAACTCTAGAAGACTCATTTTCATATTTGCTTGATGGCAGTTGTAATATCATCTTGTCTAGTTTTTGATGTATGTTTGAGACTTCAGAATCTATTCTGATTGCAGATCACAAAGAAGAAAAATTATATATTGCAGTTTATGCAGGCAATATATAAAAGATCCATCTTGATAAAAGGATAAAGATCTTCACACCTCACTATATCTGCATTTATTTTCAGTCCAGCAATTGCACCTTGTGCATGGAGAAGCAGCTCTTCCTTCTTCGCCTGGGATGAATTATGGGAAAATTGATGGACTTACAGTTTTGTTTAATAACATACTAACCATAACTCTTTAGATCCTAGAGCAACATCACTACCAGGCAAGCATAAGGAGTTTGTTCCCTTACCAGCACTTCTTCTTTATAGCTTGAGAAAGCTTTTGCCAAAACTTTTATGCTGCTCATGGTTGCTTCACGAACTTCTTTTCCGCCCGCAAGACAGAGCCTAAAGAGTGAATAAAATAGATCAGAAACCAAACAAACCTGGTAAATGTTCTATTTATCATTTTTCCTTGAGTTCAGCACACATTTCTGAAGTGACTCAACCATTCATATAACTGATTGGTCTGCCATAGAAGCTCAAAAAGAAATCTGAAGGAACAATATTGGAAAATCACCCAAATATCTCCATAAGTAAAGAGACTTCTTCTGTATCAGGTGCTTCAAGAATCTGTTTCAAACAAAAGAGTTAAGACCAGTTAATCCCTATCAAGCGAACGCACATGTTACTGAAAGATGAAGCAAAACAGTTTCAAGGTGATAAAGCAGTCTCTACACTTGACATTGTGAGGGCCAATTTTCCCATCTCTTCTTTGATGAATGTCCTAGACAATATTCTTGACTATTTCCAGAAGCACTGAGGGGCTTACTGGAAATAGCGATGAGGCTTCAATCGAAGATGACGGAGAACACGAATCTATAATCCATATTTGGCAGTAGAAGGAGAGGAAAAGTTCTTTTTATAACCGCTTTTTATAACCGCTCATTATATATGGATAAGCTATAGGAACACTCCTTTTCTTCAGAGTACAAAAGGTCGGTTCTTCTCAGTTCACTTTCGTGTACAAAACGTACAAAAGGGTTACTCATGATGTCTATTCATGATGATGAATTCTTGTTTCTGAGGTTTCACATGAAGAATGAGAGGCTCCATTAATACATGTGGCACAAAATGGGAGTTTGCAGCCCCATTTACTAGAGGTGTACAACCTCTTCAACCTTAAAAGAAACAAAAACCAGTTGGGGCAACAAGCTATGTAAACTTGGGAGCAGCTCTGAACCTAAGGGGCCGTTTGGTTGGCCGCAAAAGGATAATAAGTAAAATTCCACATAAAAGAATATAATATTTGGTTTGAAACATAATAATAACACTGCCGAGGCCAAGGCTTTAGAAATTGGGTGTCAGTGCTGCATCGTTACCACTTACCAGGTTTCAGAGTTAATGACTGAACCACTCTTTGTTGATAGTTAACTGGATTGTTGCTAAATAAATTCCCCCGTGGAACCTGAATGCTATTGTTGATGCTTTGAGAAACATGTTGAAGAGGTTTAGTAAAGTGTTAATCCAGCATTGCCTTAGACAAGCAAATGTTGCGGATGCATTGGCCAATCACAGCTTTAACTTCATGAGGAAACTTGGTATTATGAAGATTTTCATATCCCCGTAATGGCAAAGACAAAGAGGATGATGGACAGGTGCAAAATGCCTAATTCCAGGATTAGGCTATTCAAAAGTACTTTTGTATTTAGGTCATGACATATAGATCTTTGTATAGTAAATGTAATCTTTTGGAGGCTTACATAGTCTAAGACAAGATCATGTGAAAAAGAGGGAGCTCTTTTAAGTATGATATATGAATCACAGTATGACACACCACAATGATAGGCAACACCATTGTAAGAAGAGGCTAACTTTCAAACTTTGTTTTAGGAGGTTCCGTCCCATATCCCCCTCCCTCATGTAATCACTTTTTGGCAGCTAATATACGGGTGAGGGTCCAGAACTAACCCCCCACCACAATGGTGGATTCTGATTCTCAAAAAAAATATAGAAGCAGTGGGGTGAAATGATAACATGTTGAGGAGCAATTGTCAACATATCAAGCAGGTATGTAGCACCAAATAGCTAAGTTGTTTTTTAGCTTACCATTGAAAGTATCATTCCTTCAAGAGCTTGACTGCTGAGAAACACATCTCTAAAATTCAATGGTTCTCCGCCAAGATCAGGATCATAATATAAAACCTGTCCATGGTAATGTAAGCAAATATATGAGGAAATTATAACAGGCAAAAAACAAAATAGTCAAGGAAGTTGATCTATGATAAAACAGTTTATGAAAAGATTCCATTTGGCACTGGAGAATGGAAAGAATATATCTTGTCGTTGAGGATACTTAAAGGGCCCAACTAGTACACTTCATGTCTAATATATGATGGGAGAGGAGAATTACTGTGCTCTCATGGAACAATTAGATATATAGTAAACACAGGTATATGGCTAGATGGCTTGCCATATCCTGGAATTGAGAAAGGGGAACCAGACAATTGAAAGCTAATTTTGAGTTGTTGTAATCTGTTTTACATGAATCAACCTAATTTTCCAAGAACTTGCCACTATGACAGATTACACTATGAATTTCCAAACCTAACACAACTGAGGCATCTGAACTAAAACTGAAATCATGTAAATATTGGTCTCGTAATGTCGTAGGGTTTCCTGAAGATTGAGTCATAAATGGAATATTAACATCCTTCATAAAGCTGGAAAATTCACAAAATGGACAGTTCAATGACTTACTCACCAAAGTTGGCTCACGAGGAGAATTCTTGCCATCATCGGTAGTATAAATAGAATCAATGCTCTTTGGAGAAGGGGAAGAGACAGGTTCACTAACAGGCAGAGGCAGTGATAGTCTCTCAATCTCTTTCAAAGCAACTAACCATCTTCGTAGTAACTGAACTCTCTCTATACCTCTACATGAAACAGAAAGCTCTTCTAATGTTTTCACCGCTTGCTTAAAATTCTGATAACTCCGAGACCCCTAAACCACGAGGAAAAAAACAAGCATTTAGTTACGGAATATAACAGGAAATATTTGCTAATTCTATCAATCACCTATGTGTCAATCCTATTTCGCTGCTATATTAATCCTCTAATCCATTCTGCTTTCAGTCAGGAAATCCATGATAATTACTTACTTGGGGAAAAAGTAATTCTTTTTCAGAAGAAAAGATATTGAGAAGAGAGAAGTGAACAAGAAGAACATAATTGTGGCACTTGAAAGTTATCAAAATCAGAAATAGAGTGTGGCAAGGGTTGCAGACAGTATCTTCTCTCTTAGGGATTTCTAACAGCTTCAATAGTTCCATATGTACTCAGTATGTAACTGTGTCCACTTAAACTAATTAGAATTCCATTGTCTCCGTAAAAAGGTTTCAGTAATCAATAGAAACTGTTGAAGATAAACACTGAATGCTGGTTTCCACATCAATTTTGGAATTAAAGGAGGTAATCTGTAACACTAGTAAAATCCAATAAAAAGCAAACTTTTGTCAAATACATTAGTGCTATTTAAAGTGTAAGCTACATTTGGAAGACAATGTAGAAACGCTAATAGCTACATCTATGTCCATTTTCATCCATAAAGACCAATACTACTCAGATACAAGGCAAATCCAGAATTTAAAGTCTGTTAATGCACCAATTAATATTGTATACATATATTTACTTTTTTTCTTAAATCTACTATATACAATATATATAGTTCAAAGTTTATTCATACATTTTTTCCTCAGTATACATATATATACACACACAAGCACGCACATAATCCGAGTCTAAGGCTTATATGTTGAATTAGCCTCTAAACGGAATTTCTTAAAACTGTATAAACGCATATATTCAGTCTGAGTCCTAGACTTATATGTTGGACATCACATATACATATTTTCAGTTTTTTCTTATAATGCTGAATTCACATATATAGGGACGGAGTTTGACCCTGTATTTGTATAAATAATTTATTCAGAATCCAGTAAGTTGTCTTTCTAGAATTCAGAACACACATACTCAAAATCCTACCTCCTTTTTTGCACATATATGTATGTATGGAGAGAAAGGAGAGAAGAATTAGTCATATGGAGCGATCGAGGAGTAATTTAGGAATACCGGAAAGGCATTACAAACAAATAATTAATTCAGAATTCAATAATATGTTTTTTCTAGAGTCCAGAATTCATAAACTCAAAATCCTAGCTCCTACTTTACACATTATATATATGTATGTATGGAGAGAAAAGATGAAGAATTTGTCATACGGAGTGATCAAGAAATAATTCATTTAATCTGTACAAACAATTTATTTAGAATCCAGAACCTATAAACTCAAAATCCTAGCCGCGCTGCGCCTCTGCGCATTATATGTATGTAGGGAGAGAAAAGAGAGAAGGTTTGTCATACGGAGCGATCAAGGAATAACTTGGGAACACCGGAGACAGCATTACTGGCTTGTTGGACGACAGAATCGGCATAGTAACGAAGGTTTCTGTTGCCTGCGCCACCAACTTCTACAGCTTTGTTTACCGCCGATCGCAGCCATGACATTGCCGTTGATCAAACAATTGTATTTTGTTGTTGAAGAAGAAAAAGGGGAATGAGACATTGGAATTGGAAGTTTGTTCTTGTGTAAGAGGAAGAGAAAGGAAGAGGTCAGTCAGATTGTTAGGTAGTTAAGTTAGTTCGGGTCTCTTGCCTCTCATTTCGCGCCTTAATTCTCTTTCCTCCCTCCCTTTAAAATCACCATATTTTGAAAAGTATTTTTTTTTTAAAGAAAAGCAATTTGTATTTGACATATTAATTTAAAAAGCATTTTTTAGCAGCAATTTGTGTTTGGTCAAGCTTTTAAAAAGTGTTTCTAAGTGTATTTTTCTGAAAAGTGTTTTTGGGGAGAAGCTATTTTCTTTTAGCTTCTGAAAAACTGCTTCTGTTGCTCCCAGAAGCACTTATTTTCTCTCAAAAGATTGATCAAACACCTCACTTTTTTTTAAAAGTAAGCACTTATTGACAAAAATAAATACTTTTGGAGAAAAATAAACTTGGTCAAACAGGTTTTAAGTAAGCATTTGCACATAAAAATTACTTAATTCTTTTAAAGCCACGTAACATTTTTAATTAAAAAATAAACTAAATGATTTAAAAAAATATCCATCAGCGAAAAGGATATATTTGTGTAACGACAGCCGACAGGGTGATATATGCACCACTTTTTTAACGAGGGATATATCTGCTCTAAATCGCAAAGTTGTGGGCTATACTTGCCCTTTTAAAATTGAGGTATTATTTTCACATGAAAGATATGTAACTCACCTTCAAAAAAATGTTAGAAAATCAATCCAATATATTATTACCAAACGTTGCTTTGAAAAAAAAATAAAAAATAAGTTATGGACAAACGAGTCCTCAGTACTCTCTTCGTTCACTTTTACTTGTCCACTGTGAACTTTGCAAACCCCTCAAGAAATAATAAATGAAGTGCTTAATTTGCTATGATACACATATTAATTGGTGCATATTTTTAATGAATTTGAAAGATGATTTGAAATGAGTAAGTAATACTGTGGGTAAAATAAGAAAAAAGAAATTGTCTTTTCTTGATAGGCTAAAAGTGACATGTAAAAGTGAAAATCTATTTTTAAAATATTGAACAAGTAAAAATGAACCGATGAAGTATTATTCTTTTGTCTCAATTTGGCCTCTATTTATGAATGACAGAACTAACTTGCATGCACTTCTACGAAGTATTAATATTAATACGTTGTGCAACGTGCTTCACTCCATAAGCACACGTGTGGAGTAATTTTGCATACCAAAGTTAGAGCATATGGACTCACACTTAGGGGTCATAAAGTATAGAGATTAATAATGCATTTATCAACTAGAACTACAAAACATATAATGCAATTATTATTTGCTATCGGGCATTTGGTTCATTATATTAAAAAAGGGTTGGTTTGGTGACACAAGGTGCACTTTGCAACATTGTAAATATTTGTAGTAATTAATGGTTATATAATGTTGCAAATGTATTACTAAATTTTACTTGGAATTAGATTGCCTTTTAGGAAAGGGAAGATGTATTCTTGGACAGTTCATAGGAAACCAATTTGGGGGTAGGAGTAAGTACTTGTTGCTGATTTATAAATTTTGTGTAATTACATGTGGATCTTCCTGCTGATTTTTCATTATTGAGTCTTTCTTCTCTAAACTATTTAGGTACAGCCTATACAAGAATTACAGAAACATTAAAAACTAACAGTGGCTTTTAACTGTTTAGCATTTACATTTTTAGAAATATAAGTTATCATGCACTTGTGTGTATGTGTTATACCGTCCAACCTCTTTATCACGGCATTGTTTGGCTCGATAGTTTTTTTTTATTGTTACAGCGAAATGATGTAATAGAGAATATATCATATAACGTAGCATAAAAATTCGACTCCGAAAAAACTTGGCTGTTGTGACAAAAAGGTCTGACTGTACATGCATATTTCCTTGCAATTGGAGCATGAACTATGGACCAGAAAAGAATGCACCTTTGAACTTTAAGGAGATTTGAAGGCTAGTGAATACCAGCAAGTGAACTTAGAGAAATAGAATAGAAAATTTTTATTCAGTAAGAACTTTATGCTCCGAGTACAATATGAATTAATTAGGAGTTTAGGACTACAGAACTGAATTCTATACACCTTAATAATAGAGACAAAAAACAAGAATGGCAGCTCTCCTTCTAAGGAAACTGCAGGTTGTTATACATATACCGGCTGCTAAACATGTTGTTGGCTTTCCAGATCAACAAAAAAGATCCCTCGGTAGGGGGGAAAAAATCCCAAGAAACTGCAGGTGGTTATACATATACTGGCTAAACTTCTCGGCTTCCCAGATCAACAAAAAAGATCCATCGGTATGGGGGCAGAAATCTCTACAAGTTATCGATGTCGGCCAAGGGCATTTTCCAATAGTTCCACAAGTTAAAATCTTCCTGCATTTACAATGAAAATCCAGAACAATGTCATGGAGACGCCCCGTTAAAAGACCACACAAAGAGTCAAACCTCCAGAAAAAACAGTAAATGAGAAGTTGGCTCTTTGCAGAAAGCGTGAAAAAGGAAAGGAATGATTATACATGTCAAACAAGTTCCTCTAGTTGTTCTCTTTTCCTCTAAAAGTATAAAAGAAAAGAAAATGTGGGCATGCAACACACAATAAACAGCCCAATTGCTAAAAATTCTAGTAACTATACTGGTAGTTTGACCCCAAGAACATGGATTGATTTTGAGTAAAAGAGAACCAAGTGCTTTTGATCAGTAAAAGAGAACCAAGTGCTTTTGATTTTGAGTAAAAGAGAACCAAGTGCTTTTGATCTACTGTCAACTCGAGTCTCTAAACAAGATTGACTTGGACAATAACTTATATTTCGGTCATTTGTTCAAGTTCTTTCATAGAGTTAAGACTTCCATTTACTATGAACCTCTTGTAGAATGAGGAAGCCCACCCGGAAAAATAAACAGGAAGAAAAAGAATTTGCTTCATACTATCTAAAAACTGGAAAACATGATACTAGAAATAACAGGACGTGACGTTTGACAGCATGTCCGATAAACTTGCATCTCATGGTGCAAAATGGTTCTGAACTTCTTAAATTTATGAGTGCCGATGAGGATAGAATTACTTTAAAACGAACAAAGATGAGATATCATTGCTAACCTGCTCAACCATGGATGTAGGAGGGAACATGTCATTAACTAAAGTGTGTAATGAAGTATAGGATTTCACGTCGATTTGGTGGTTAATCGCTACCTCCCCCTGTAAGTCCACATTTCAAGATGTTAGACAAGAGTGTAACTTGACAAATTGTACATTCCATTTTTTACAATAAAGCAAAGAGAAGAGATTGCGAACCTTTGGATTTATAATAAAAATTTTGCCTTTTGGAATTCCAATTTTCCTGTAACTGAGCTCGTCGGTGTCCCTATTCCCGAAGCCCGCATAAAAAGGGTTGTAATCCGGTGGGAAAAGTGCTTTGATGTCCTGAAATGTAGAAGAACATATTAGAAAGCGGCAAACCATTGGAGAAATACAAAAGAATTGAATCTACTAACTGGTCATTCAGTATGGAGAAATACAAAAGAATTGAATCTACTAACTGGTCATTCAGTATGCAACATTAGCCTCTGGATTAGGCAAATATAAGAATCAAACTCCATTTGGTACAATATTTTGAGACTCTATTTTCTTGAATCCACTAAGGGGTCCTTATTAAATGTTTTTATTTTCTTTTTTCCTTTTTTAAAAGGAATGATGTTTAGGATAACCTGCACATACCTAAAAGTCGACTGGTCCACTACGAACCTGCCACCTCCCACCAACACATGTACCAGATAACTCTGTCCATCAAGGCTTAAGCACATGAGAAGAATTAACTACTGTTGCTTCTATTGTGATTCGAACCTTGGATTTCAAGATTGTCACTCCAACCTAAACCCTTTGGTGACACCTTGCAGGTTTACTTGCGGTATTTGTTGTGTTTTTCTTCTATTTGTCCCATATATTTTTTTTAATTTTGTTTTTGTTAAAATTTTTAACTTTAAAAAGTTAAACTTCTCACTATTAAATTAGTAGAAATTTATTGTAGTTAATCGACAAAAAGTGAAAGATAAAATATTATTAAGGATTTTTGCATGTAAAGAAATAAAATTTATGCAAACGTATTTCGGCACTAAAATATTATCAGTATTGTGCCAAAGATAAAATTGGGCTAGACTGAAATGCTGATAAGTTATCAGGGATTTGATCCCAAAACCTAAATCTCCTCACTAAAACTCCTTCTAAAGAAACTAAAAATCCACTTTATCCATTCATGCATACCAAAAGACACCTGAAAGAACTGTCAACACTGGAGTACTAACCTCTAAGCAGGCAATCTTGAATTCATGAGGAGCTCTTCTTATAACTGCCATGACATAGAAGAGAAAAGGTAAATTTTGTCAGAGATCAAATATAGGCCAAGTCCTTTTTTAATCATCAGTCGGAATAGTCAGTAGACTTGCTCCGGCCAAAGAGCTGAAAATTTCGGATAATTCTCATTGGAACCAAACACCAAGAAACATGTACAAAGGAAAAAAATGGACTTAAGCAAAATTTGTACTTACCTTCTCTGTATAATGAGGGAAATAAACCATCAGGTGAAATAACAACAGGTCCAGGTGGTAAAGATTTCCCATCCTGCAGATCATTTACACGTTTCTGATCAGTGAAATCTGTTACACAATCAAACTTCTACAAGAAAGGACAAGCAACATTTGTACTTAGACAAAATGCATCCTCCGAAACTCCTTTCCCCATAAATAAAGACAAAAAAACACATGGAAGGTCTGAGAACAAAGTACTAGAGAACACAGAGAATAAGAAATGAAAAGAAAGGCTAGTAAAAGCTAAATCTTAATTCCAACACCATGAGTACTCCAAAACATGTAGTTATGGCAGTACTCAATCAGTTGGTCGGTTTTGAGCAAATTCTGTTCAGATTATTTGATTTTCTGTTTGTAGACTGACAAACCAATCAACAAAACTATTACGGCCTCTCTGTCACTGTTTAAATCTTAGAACAAATTACATAAGAAAAAAACTAGATTTAATAGTGATAAAGACAAGTTGAGAACAAGGCTGCTTTTTCTTGTTAGTTTTCTGGATTTTCAGTTTCACCGCCAAGTTGCTCAATTTCCGAAAACTATAGAAATCCACAAAAGTGAGCAGCTGTGCTTCACAAAAACAGCTAGACGGAGATGTGTTGATGTTGTCTCTTCTCCTTTTCTTTTTAATTAATATAGCAACCTTAATACTCGAGCTACGGCATAGTAGGTCCTAAGCCTGATATGGAGAAGGTTTGGTGTAATTGACGGCCAATGTAAAAAGTAGTTTGGGATTGATGAGTAGTTGATTGGATGCTGATTGATACAGAAACCATCAATAAATGAAAAAAAAAAAAAAGTGTTTTGAACTTATAGCCATGTATGTTTGCTAAGACTAGAAAAAAGATTATATGGTTCACAAGGCCATTGGTGTTTTAGGGTGTGTCTGGTTTGGAGGACATTAATATTAGTAGTTCATACGGGAGTGTGAGATAATTGAGAGAAAACAGGTAAGATGAAATTTACAAAACAAGATAGTCCAAGACTTTAATGATGAAAGGCCAAATCAGGAGACATCCAATTACTTTATCCTGTATAACCTTTCATCAGTAAAACAAACAACTAGGTTTCCAGCGGTTGGTGCTGAGGAGTGCATCTAGAGGATCAATTACAGATTCACGTAAATTCAATATTTTTTGCCGAAACTCTATATGTACTTGAAATCGTTTAAGAATCCATAAACTTTAAATCTTAGATCCGTTTTGGACGGCTAAGAATACAAATTAATATTTGAGGATAATTAATCAGAAAATCTAGTTATTGGTAAAAGAACACAAACACGCGAGAAGTTATAGCCTTATCCAAGAATATCATACAATAAGCACGATAATATAAAATTGGCAAGGGATACATTAATATCTAATTAACAACGATGATTTATTTCAGATTTCATAAATAATTATATAAGATTTTCACCAACCAACCAGCTATTTGAAAAAAAAAAACAGTTAAATGATCAAAAGCCAAGTCAGCTCCTTCAACAACTTAACAACGATATGATATCAATACTCCTTTCATTCACTTTACTATTCCAATATTGACTTTGCACTTGCATGCCATTTGCTTGTCTACTTTTAATGTCCTATATGTGACTGTCCCTCTGGAAACATCTTGTAAAATATTAATGATATGGAGAATATTAGCGGGTGCGCAAGGATGTCACGCACAAATCGAGAAATCGTCCTACATGTAACAGAAAATCCAACCAACATGCTCCCCTCGGGATTCTGATAAATTTTCTGTATATTTTAGTAAACTAAAAATTAGTGTCATCGGTATTTCATGTAAACTGTAGTACGATTACCTGCTTGAGATTGAACAGAAAACTTTTGGTCAGATAAGCTTGAACAATTGCTCGTGCACTGAGAAAGAGTAGCTGGTACCCATTTTCCTGCAATTAAGAGAAAGCACATCCATTATTAAATAATGGAGAAATATAGTTCAACGTCAACGATAATGGAAGTGAGAGACCATAAAAATTAAGCCAGATTCGTGTTAGTCAATCATGCTACTTCATATATTTCCATAGGCAACACTAACTAAAATAACAATTCAGGATAAATTTTACTTTCCTAACACATCATTAGCTTATATGGTCATGAAATAATTTGATCACTAAGCAGCATTGTTGTGGTAAATATCAAATGGTAGAGGAATCACGTTTATTTCATATCTAAAAAATAGTACTATATTCCTGCCACAATTAGTCAGCAAACCGGTTCAAGTTCATGAACTCCCAAGAATTGCTGATATCTACATTCATACAGAAAGGTATACGGAAAGTGCTTCCGTGGTTCATGAAATAAAATTTGCTTGAGAAAAGAAATGGTTTTAGATACCAGATCCATAGTCCTAAACAGAGTAGCATCCAACTTCAGCGTTTACCATCTTAGAAACCACGGGTAACATGTTGGAATTGGAGGAACCTATTGGTTGTTACTTTGTCTTAAAGAATTTTATCAAAATACAAAAGAACGACACGTATATGTACATGCGTACATATATACACACACACGAAATATATATATATATATGTTAAGACCAACGGCATGAAAAGTTCAAATATACCTTGATTGCACAGAAAAGTCTAGCGATTCCAGAGTGGGTCCAGTCCTTTCCGACCAACGGCATGAACTGACCAAGAACATCAGACCTAAACATAAAATATACAATTGTTAAGGTACGTTAGAAAAACATGTCTTCATTCCCGTCTACTATGATAGTTACATAATGCGTTCCCACAATGAGATAATTGTTCCAACAAACAGTTCTATTCTATATTATTCTTTTATGTTCTCAGATCAGCTTCTTTCTTTTTTGATAACATCATTAAATTCTATTAAATGAAGGGCAAAACACGCCCTTATATGTATACCAGAAAGTAGAAAACCTTCACATCAGCTTAAAGGTGAGAAATTTGGACATGTGAGACTAGCCTATCCTATAAAAATCCCAAGCTCCAACTGGCTATAAATTAGTTAAGTTTCTAGCATGATAGTGGGTCTTGCAAGCAACAAAATTTTGCAGCTTGAGGTATAGGATAAGAAAAGCTTACTTGGTAATAGTCCCATCAACATCAGAAATTACAATCCGAGTATTCCACTTCCACAAATATATATGGGCTTCGACCTGTTTTAAGAAGTTGGTTTAGCATTGCAATAGGAACCAAAACAATAAAACGACTACATTTTTTTAAAGTTAAACATATTTGGCACAAGTAACACACAAACCTTTTGCTCCCCTAGGACTCGAGTGGAGAAAATGAAAGTCACCAAATTCTGCCCCTCCTTCAGTTTTAAAGATTCGATTTGACCAGTAGTAGGGACATTCGTTCTCACAAGTTTCTTGCGAGGAGATTCCTTTCCTCCTTGTGGTGTTGCTGTTTGTTCCGTAGGCGGCTGGTTCAGTGAGATTGACTCAGAATCAACAAACACCTCTTCGTTTGACATATTACTGCTAGTGTGCTCGATCGTCTTAACTCTTCTAAATGGCATTGGCCAAAGCCTCCATCGTCGACCGGAAGGAGTTGAAGGCAACCCACTATCATCCTCTCCTGTTTTTACGTTCTTGTCCTGCTCCTCCACGGGTATGACATCAGTAGAGTCAACTGGTAATTCCATATTATATGCAGCCATCCCGAGAACGATAGGAGCAGCTTTGTCCCACTGTAAATAGTTTCCTTGAATTCGGACGGCTAAATTTGGATTATTAATTATGGATTTCGCAGAGTTTCTGAATTCCTCCTCGGAAATGCGATTTGCCTCGAAGGCTTCTCTAGCAGCAACGGAACCCATTCCAGTATGAAGCAAGTTCCTACAAAGAGATATCTCTACTCCTGCAGATATCACTAACAAAATGTGTGAACATAGTGAGAAGTGAATTAAATCGAACTACTAAATGAGACACTATAATTTTAGGGTGTGTTTGGTATGGAGAAAACACATAAAACACATTTTCCAGAAAATGTTTTCCATTTTCCCATGTTTGGTTGGTCAAGATGTTTTGGGAAACATTTGCTCTAGGAAAACAAGTTCATTTTTTGATAAAGAGGAAAACAAGTTCATTAAAATTTAGGAAACAACTTCCCTAATGACAGTAGAAAAAACAAGTTCCATAAGTGACGTTCAAGTTCATTGTCTTCTCTCCACCCACCCAAACACCCCCACCCTTTGACCATCCCACCCCCCGCCGCCCCTGAAATTCCACTCCCCACCCCATCCCACCCCCATAGTGTTTTACTAAATTACATATAAATGCTCTTGGGACAAAAATAATTTGCATACTTACCAAACACTAGAAAATAAATAAGAAACCCACTTATTTTCCTTAAATACATTGTTTAGGAAAACATTTTCCTTCATACAAAACACGACCTTAATAAAATACAAGAGGCAGGCCAGCTTGAGCTTGAATCAGTTTCTGTACCTTTAAGCAAAGCAGCAGTCTGATGCTCCAAAGTATCACATTCAGTGCTTTCGTCTGATCCTTGCTGGCCACTTTGTACCTGATCTACTTCTACTGTTACATCAGTCTGTTCCTTTGAGTGTTCATCATTCGCAAAAAGATCATCTCTTGCACTGTCTGAAGCATTATGCTCCAACTCCAAGTCACCTTTCTGAAGGTTTACACCTTCAAGCTGTAAATCTCGTGACAGAGAACTGCATGAAAGATCAGAATCATGAGTGCCATTTTCATGAGACTTCTCCTTTACATCTTCAACAACTCTCTCCAGCTGAGAAACCGTATCTGACTTATTAACCTCATCTTCAGCCTGGATGGCTAATGCTGATAGCTCTAGACAGCTCTGGAAAACATCATCCTTCTTAATGCTGCATGATGTGCTCTCCACGGTGCTACTCATGCAAATATCTGCTTCCCGGCTCTTCAGGTCATTTTCTGGAGTTCGATCAAGATGCTTCCCATATACTTCAGAAACTTCTAACTGGTGCTCAATTGTCGTGCTCTCATTTTTCACGTTACAAGTGTCTGCTGATGAAACTTCGGATGCGTTCAGATCGCTGAAATAATCGTCAGCCCATGTACCATCACCTGAATTAAATTCAGTCCCCTGACCGGGGCCCAGATGAAACTGAGGTGTGTCTAATTCGACATCTTCTGTATTCCTTTCGGATTTTGAGATAGGTGCTGTCAGTATATGGCCATCCACGCTCACTAGAACAACTTCAGAACTGGAGTCTTGTGATTCTAAAACATGTTCCATACTTTCCAAATTATCATATCTACTGGAACCGTATTCAGATAAATCAACCGAATCATCCAGAGAAGATTGCTCATCAAACTCATAGAATCTTCGGTCAGCATCCGAATCTGCCCTGTTTAAACGATCCAGACCTAATGTCACACGTTCATCCCGTAACGGCAAATCAGCAGCGTTATACTCATCCTCCTCATTTTTATCATCTTTTCTACTTTCTTTATGGTTACCGTTACCAAGATTACTGGTATGCCCTTCACTTTTCAGATTATCGGACTCCTTCAAGCCGCCATTTTCCTCATTCTCGTTCTCAGCAGTAGCCTCTTTGATAAAATATGCTTCGCCGGAATTATCAAGATACATGTGAAAATCGGCTTCGTTGCCATTAACTTCTATTCTAACTACCTTTTCTGCCCCCTTAAGAACACCTTGAAACTTACCAAATCGAACATACCAAGGAGTACTCCTAAAAGTCCCATCATGCTGCTTTACAACAATTATATCAACTGCTCCACCAAAAGGGTGAAATGGGGTGGCAACTGAGTATACACCCTGTGTTATAAAGCTACTAACTTTACCTACAACATTCATCTGTCCAACTACCAAAAGTCACTTCTACCCCCAAAAATTACACAAAACCTAACTGCTATATTACAATCAAACAGCTTCAGAAAGATCTAACTGAACTTAATCTCACAATCTAGCCGTGGGAAAAACAAGTATACCTGCATGCAACAGATTTAAAAAAAATGAATTTTTGACCATGCATGGTATTGCAAGTGACAAATTTCAAAATCATATAGGAAGATATTAAAAGCCCTAAAGAACAAAACTTTACATCAGGATTCTTGAAATTAGAAAAACCAAAATGAGTACTGAATCAATAGAATTTGTGACCATGCATAGTATTGCAAATGAAAATTTTCAAAATCATATAGGAATAATTAAAAAAAAAACTAAAGAACAGAACTTTACACCAAGAATCTTGAAATTACAAAACCCAAATGAGAACTGAATCCATATAATTTGTGACCATGCATAGTACAGCAAATGACAAATTCAAGAATCATACAGGAAGAATTTAAAACCCCTAAAGAAAAAAACTTTACATGAAGATTCTTGAAATTACAAAAACCCAAATGAGAACTAAATCAATAGAATTTGTGACCATGCATAGTGTAGCAAATGACAAATTCAAGAATCATAGAGGAAGAATATAAAACCCCTAAAGTACAAAACTTTACATCAAGATTCTTGAAATTACAAAAACCCAAATGAGAATTAAATCAATATAATGCATGAGAACCAAAATAAATCTTGAAAACACAACCCCAATTAGCAAAATAAAATCACATACTTACAGATTCAAAAAAAAAAAAAACTTGAAGCTCCAAAGACCAATGGATCAAAATGAAATTAATATCACAGCTGAAAAGGGTTGAAGAAAACAAGAAAATTAGAAAATAATATCAAGATTTATTTATTTTTTCCATTCATATATATATACAAGAAGACTATACCAGGAATATTATCAAGGTATCTTCTTCTTCTTCTTTTTTTTTTTTTTTTGCTTTGATTTTTCTTCTCTCTCTAGAAAGTAGGTGACTTCTGTTGATTTTTCTAATATTCTTTGTGATAATAAATTTGTCAAAAATACAGCAATTTTTTTTCTGGAGATGGATAGCTTTGAAATTTGGACTTATGATAATGAAGAATTGAATGAATTTTGGATAATACACACAACCAGAGTCAATAAATTCTTTCCAACTTGCTTAAAATAAAATCACCTCTTAATGTGTAAATGAAAATAAATAGGTATTGTTTCAATGGAGGTTTCTTTTAATTCCATAAATACCCTTTGTTTTTTTTTAAAATTACATAATTACCTTCTTTTTTAATGTAAATTTTGGTTGTTAAGGAGGGTATTCTTGGGAATTTGTTATTTTATGGGTTTCATGGTGAACGAGGTTATGACAATTATTGTACTCTGTTGCAGTTTGAATGTAAGTTGGGACTTTATATATTTTTTATTATTTTCTTTTTTATAAAGTTTTAAATTGTGTTTTCTAGTTCTCAAGAAAAAGGGATTCTAGAATTTGATCGTTACTCCCTAAGAAGTATCGTCTTGTTACCTTGTCATCGTTTTAACGTTTTTCTCATGAGAATCCATCGACTTAGGCACTTAGCCAATGAAAATTGGTCAATTTAGTCATATTTTAAACTTGTGATGATGATAATGACACTTTTGGCCCGGAATTTATTGGTTAAGTATGATTTAAGTCTTTGTGATAGCATATGACTCATTGCATATGATATTCAGTTCAGTGGCGGAGCCAAAAACTTGGCGAAGGGTGTACAAGTTTTCTTTTCACTTATGTTAAGAGTGTACAAAAATAAATATATAATCATAATAGCTAACATTTAACCTATGTACACCGCATAATTTTCTGGTGAAAGGTGTGCACTGGACCACCCTTCACCCAAGGTGGCTCCGCCCATGCTTCAGCTCATTAAGATATTTGCTTTGGCCCCTTTTTGTAGGAAGTGTTATATTTGGACTATTTTTAGAAGATATTACTCTTAAAAATTAGATAACAATACAAGCTTAACGTAACACATGAGTGATTAAATGATGGAATGGTTAGTAATTTAAAAATATTCACAAGCAAATGGATCAAAAGTGCAATTTCGAATAATTGAAGGTTAAATGTGCTTAGTCAAATATCATACGGACTAAAATTAACATTTATTAATAATTATTGACTCTGGTTGTACTTTTTTTTTTTTCGTTTGTGGACTAAAAAAATTGTCGTAGTTATACAATTGGAACCTAGTTAATCTTGAAAAAAAAAAAAAAAAAAAAACAATGATCTGGTATCATGATTCATGTTTTTCCATTAAATGGCATAACTTCTTAGGGATTAGGACACACTTGATATAAGTTGATAGAAACGTTCACCTTTTCATCTGAAAAGAGAATGTGAAACTACACGTGAAACACCACTTCACATTTAATAGTTGATAGTTAAACAAATTATGATACTTTGTACGTATTTACTTTGTGCGTCAAAAAAATTCATTTATTTTTTAACATGACGTCCGATCAAACATCGTTATACAAAAAAAAAAATACTTTGATCAAAATAGTATAGGCTTATATTCATTTATTTCTTCACTGTCAAATAAATAATTTACTTCTCGGAGTTTATGTTATTTGTGACCTCAAAATCTTAAATTGACTGAATTTATAATCTAACAATTGGATATATTTCTATGAAAATTCGCCTTTACTTGAAATTGGTACATTCAGGCGTCCACTGATAAAAATGACAAATAGCCATTTTTTTTTCATAAATAGTCATATTTGGTCATCAAAACAAAAAAAAAAAAAAAAAAAAAAACAATAGACAAATAGCCATCTTTTTCTACAAAAGAGAGAGTCCCATAATTCCTAACTACTGTCTCTCACCATAGCTTGTTTTCACGCAAAGTATAAGCGGTTGATAGTTTGATTATTTTAAAGAGAAAAAAATCAAAGATGTTAGTACTACTTTAATGTATCCCACGTTACTACCAAGTACCAACCGACATGCTTAGCAAAATACAATATTATAACAATTAAATATGGGTTTCGGATTGTGCACTAATTTAAGTTCAATGAGGTTTTATACTATAGGTACTTTTCTTCCTTGATTCGTAAAATATTATCGATCCATCTCCTTTCTATCAATGGAATGAAGTTTATTTGAATTGAATATTAATGAAAAGTGATACATAGTCTAGTGTTTTCACATTAATAAGGCTAATGTTTGGGTCAAATTATGTCTGGTAAGGAATGAGTTCCCCTTTAATAAATCGTATGCTACGTAAATCTAAATTAATCGGGATCTTAGAATTGGATATCGAATACGTACCGAGTTAAAAGTTAATAAAAAAAAGAAAATAATCAAGCTCATGTATAGTTGGGCGCACAGGTTCATGTTATTTTTTTAGTCATCATCAAGGTGTAATGTTTTAAGCTTGCATAACTATACATGTGCAAACTAAATATAGGAATATTCAGATGATGAAATGATCATGTTAGTGTCTTGTTTAACTTAAAATTTGAGACTTAGATTAACAATTAAATATATTTAAGGTCAAGGGTATGCAGATTGTAATGATCAAATATCAATTTCTTGATGCTAAGAATTTGCTTGTGAAGATAATGAAACAAGTAAATAATAACTAATTGAAGAGCACTAACGCAAAAGAGTAAGAAAGATCTTATTGAGTTATCTCCAATGGAAATGTCGGGCGTATATGCTTGCTTGCTTGCTACAAATTGAGAGATTATACAGTAGAGATGATGAAAACGAGGTGGGGCACAAGTGAGGAGAGAAAATTTTATATAAATAACCGATTGAATTTACTGTTTACTTTTCCTAACCAGTATACATATATTATATACATGTATTTTACATGAATTTACATATATTATACGTTAAATGGTTAATTTTTATTAAAGCGGTTGGGTGTACGACCATTTAGTTTAACTCTTCTATCTTTATATTCATTGTAGGAATATGGGTTTTGTCAAGTCGGCTTTACGTGATCTGCTTAGATTTTTTGTTTTTAGGGGTCATTTCATTAAAAAAAAAAAAGAAGGTTATTTAAGGATCATAATATTGGGATTATAATCAGGACAGATAATTTCACCTTTTATATGAGATAGATAATCTCATGATTTTGATATAAATTTTATCGTGATTTAAACACTCACAATCGAACACTGGAATTTTTTAGTACTGAACATTCACAAGATACGAGAGGGGGCTGAAGAACGTATTCCAGAAGGTGTTCCAACTTAGTTACTGCAGCTTAACAATTTTAAAATAAATGCAAAACAATAGCATACACACAAAATTATGCGTAAAAACTTATTCGCACCGCGTGTTTACACCCAATTTAGTTAAGTCAATCAAAGATATAAAAAGATCTACTGGAAATCCTATTTTTAATAAATAAAAATATAAAAAGGAATAAGGTTCTAATAACATAACGTTCAAAAGGAGATTTCTATCAATGTATGTATTTTTTAAATTTCCCACAGATCTTCTAGCATTCTGTTTTCATCGCTAAATTCATATGAAGTGGAGTTTACTTTTTAAACGATGCAACTGGAAAACTAATGTATATGCCAAACACTCAGTTAAGAGCATACTATTGAGACAAGTTTATATGTAAGCATAGTATATTAATTACTTGTTGCTAAGGACTAAGCAAATATAATTACAACGATAACTAGTATAAATGTAAAATTTTCTTTGAGTAGATCGGTAGATGAAAGTACCTAGAAGGAAAAGTAGTCTGCCTCTTCGTCTTCATTTTCCTTTTCATTATCAATAATACCTAGTAAATTAAACTGTATATTTGCTTTGTTGTATAATTTTTGAATAAATGGATGCTTACAGGTAGCTAAAAGGCTTGAGTTTGCCCAATTGATTCTGGGGTTTCTATAACTTGTAGCTATTTCTTGGTCAATCAACTTGACGTTAAAGTTAAGATTATTAAGTATTTAACTATTTTTTATATCATTATTTAAGATCAACTCCAAAACACGTGGTACATAGTTAACTATGGTTATATATTAATAACTATAGTTAAATAAAGTGACGTGTCATTTATTTATTGATGAGGTGTAAGCACTCCGTGCAGATAAATTTTTACCATTATTATGTGGAAAATCATCTCGGGTTGAGCAGATGTAAAAACAACGACGCATACTGTCACGCCCCAAAACCCACCCTAGACGTGACCGGCATCCGACATCATGAACAACATCGAAAGAACCTAAACGACACAATAATAACACTTGAACCCGCCAGGTTCAATATTCGCCTCCAATAGTTTATAAAATAAATGTAACATCAAATTCCTTTTTAATAATCTTTCCTTATTAAATTAAACTAAGTTATAAGTAACTGCATTTATGAGGATCACAATTAAGGAATAAAATCAGCGGAAGTTTAATATAAGTAAATAGTCATAAAGGTGGCAAACACCCATTAAGTCGTACGAGACTTTAACATTCTACCCACAATTCTGACAACTATCTATGGAGCTTCTAAGAGACACAACAATCATCTAACTTCGGGACGCAGCCCGAAAATCTAGAATAATAAATGAAACAGGAAGTGTCCCACGAACAAGGATGTGAGCTCACCAAATCAACAGCAGCAGCAAGTTCTGCTAAACGTCGAGAGTATCACGAACCTGCTATTCTTTGTTACCTAACATACCATAAAAAACAACAATGGTATGCCTGAGTACTTTCGTACTCAGTGAGTGCTTCGAGGACAACAAGTACTATAAAAATAAAATATAATAATACATAAAGAAATCAGTTCTGAAAAGATAGTATAAAAACAGTCATTCCACTTTATGATTCTTAATATCATTTGTTAAACAGTTTACAAAGCCATTAATCAGTATAAAAACAGGTATTCAGCTTGTGTATCTCAATAAGAATTATCAAAACTGATTATAAAGTCTTTCGTCAAGTTACAACTTTCAATTATGCCTTTCAAATTGATCACGATTGTCAACAACAGTTCCCATGAGAGAATAAGAATATCACACATGCCAATACAGGCCCAAGAATCAATCACATCGAAAGGGTGACCGTAGAGGTTCCCTAAACACAGCGCACCACACCGGAATATGTAATTCTCGGTGGCTATCATTCCTCCCGAATAGCTAGGCATAAACCACACTCCGAGTAGCGAACCCGGTAGTGACCACTCTTCCTCCCGAATGGCTAGGCAATTACCACACTAGGATCCATAGTGACTACCCTTCCTCCCGAGTAGCTAGGCCAAACACAACAACAAAGTTCATAGCATAGAAGTTGATTCACAATTTGTCTCAGAGTAGCCACACCATCAATAACATTAAAGTTCATTATGCCATATCGAAAGAATAAGTCATTCCAATCAATGTTTTGAAAACGTATAACTCCTTTACAAAAGATTTTCATGTCTCAATTCATCAATAAGAATGTCATTACCAACTCTTGACCATCATTATTAAGCATCTCTCATAGAGGAAAACATTCATAATATCTTATACATATATAGAGTTTGTTACAATCTAGGTTTAATGTGGGTTTGTCCCCTCACACACATTAACCACCATTTAGACATGAATTAGAGTTCAAGAAACATGAAAAGATTACTTTTCCTTTCATTCATTAAAGAATCATGCATAAAATTTATACTTCCAACAATAGTTTCAAAAAATGATTTTCATTCAAAATAAGTTTTCGGAAGAGAGACATACAAATCATCTTTATAGTCAAAAAATGATTTTTAAAAGAGACATACCTTAATATGTTAAACAAAGTTTAACAATTCACTTTTGTAATGAAGAACACCCAAACTCTAGCTTGAATCACTTTAGGAAGTATTATGCTGCAAACCCTAGGTTTTGGTCACAAGAATCATGTTAAGAATCATAGGTTTGATGTTAGAATAGATTAGTAATGTTAAGGGTATTCTTACCTTTGATTTGAAGACTTGGAGGGATGATTTTCGTCCTTAGGGTTTGGAAGAATGAAAAAAAATGGGAACAAAATAAGACCATACCCATTTTAAACCCCATTTTCTGCCAGAAACGGAAGAAGTACGTCCTAAAAGGACGTCCCGTACTTTCCGGGCGTACTTTGAGCGAAATCTCCAGCTTTTGCGCCCTTTAGTAAAATGGAAATAACTTTTTGTACATAACTTTGCTCAGGCTGGGCGACCTACCATTGGAAATCTATTTCAAATATCTACAACTTTTATCAAGAAAGTTTTTCCAAATTCGCAACACATTTTCTTGAAAATCGCCAAGAAGACAGACCTACCAAAACTTAGGCGAATTTAAGAGCCCTTAAGAACTTCAATTGTTGGTTTGACTTCAAAACGACCATCTTCCACCCAAATTCATCAAGAATGGATTCATATAGATATAATATCATCTTAACACTAGATTTTTTTACATATTCACACCAAACCCAATTTACGGAGTGTTACACATACCCTATGGGTTTTCAACCAAATTCACTAAAATCCAATGAACCTAAGGACCTATCCCGGTGTCCTTTTACAATAATCCTAGACTGTTGCTACCTAGCAAGCTACCCCTAGAGTAAAACAAAATTAACTCTAAAAAGTTTTAACCTGAACAATGGTTGAGATTACAACTCAAATCTAATACAATCACGACTTAAGAGATCAAAATAGTTTAGATCTAAACATAAACACTTGGTTCTAGTTGAGCACTTGTTTCATACTTCAGACTATTTTCTTCGGGAATGGTGAATCGGTTTTGCTGCTAGATGTGTTGTGGATGCGTGAGTAGTAGTCTCCTATGCTCAGCAAACTATTCCAAGAAACAACTGTCTCAAGTTTAAACAATGTCCAATAGTTTTGAGTTTAACTATCAAATCTTCTGAAATAGAATAATCCTTCATCATTTTGAGCTTGCATTAATTTCCTTTTACTTTAGATTATACCTCACCCGCATGTTTGACAACAATATAGGTGTGGTTTAAAAATATTACTAACTGATATGGGATTAACGTGTGGTGCACGTACGGCGCACGAGATACACGTCTGATGCACGCAGAAGCTAGTTTTATTGAACATACTTGAGCTCTCTTATTAAGATTTGCTTTAGGCCACCAATTTCATTAAGCCACCCTGACTCAGAAGAAGAGCCCCCGCAGTTATATCAGCAACAAGATGAGCATTTCTGTCCCTAATGAATTTCACACTATCCCGAATTTTTGACATTGGTGGATCAAAATTGTTCCGACTTAAATCCAATAATCTCAAGAATCTGAGGTCTGTTAAGTTCGCTGGAACTAGACCGTGCAAACTATTTCCTTCTAAGTGAACTTCAAGTAGTGAATCCAAGTTTGCAAGATAAGGTTCTTATCCTGTAGATTAACAATCGTAGCCTGGACTTTAGGATTGCAACTGATTCCCAACCAAGGACCTATAAATAGATCATTACTGGACCATTCAGGAGTCAGATTGGCTGGATAATTCCAACCACCAAGAAGATCAAAAGTGCATTAACTTGTTAGGAGTTAGGCTGACAGAAAGAATTTGACCTATATGTAGCATTAGCAACTCTAAACTTTGGGATAGGACCGATTAGCATATTATTGGTCAACTCTAACATAGTCAAGCTTAGATCTGCCAAATCTTGTGGAATCAGACCAACGAGTTGATTTCTATTAAAACTAAGTTTCTAAAGAAGTCAAACCACCAATTGTATCAGGAATTGGTCCACTAAAAATGTTGCGTTGAAGCCATAACAACGCAAGCTGATCCATTGTACCAATTAAGTCGATTGAACAAGTCATTCGAAGACTATTTTGATTATTCAACCACAAAATTTGAAGCATTGAATCACGAAAACTGTCTGATATCTTACCGGCTAAACGATTATATGACAACTCCAAAACAGTGAGAGAAGGAAATTTCCTGAAAAAATCAGGCACATGCCCAACTATATTGCAAGACATGCAAGAATTTCCAACTAAGCCTAATCTTGCAGCTCAGTTGAAATAGACTATCCACTCTTATTAAAGGGATTCTTATCCAAAGCCAAAACTAGAACATTGCCAAGACCATTAAAGGAGTCTGCAGGGATCATATCAAATTGATTTTCATTAAAAGAAGCATATTTCAAATCAGATAATCCACTAAAATAAGTAAATTCCCATTAAAATCATTCCTCTGAAGGCCAATATTTTGAAGCTTATCTCGTTCATTCAAGTTCTCAGGTAAAGGATCCTTTAAACCCAACTCCTAAACATGAATTTGGGTGACTCTGTCATTAGAACAGAACACATGAGGCCATGCAGGAGGACCACATGGATCATTCCCTTTAGAAGGCTATTGAAGAACCTCTGGATTCCCTTATCCATTTCTGAAATCATTCAGAATCTTGAAATTATTTGGATTTGTAACACCAAGAACCACATTTACAAGAATTACAACAAATCTACATAAGTATACAACTCCTCTGAAATCAAATTAAATTCCATATATACATGGGATGCTCGTGTGGCGCACGGGGATGCATGTGTGGTGCACGAGATGCATGTGACTGACGCAGAAGCTAGTTTAATTAAGGACCCATTTGGCCATAAGAATTATTCACTTTTTTCCGGATTTGTTTTTTACTTTTAACAAAAATTAGTGTTTGGCCATGAAAATTCCAAATACAACTTCAAGTTGTATTTGGAATTTAAAAAACAAGAAAAACTTGTTTTTCAAGTTTTTCACTTTTTCACAACCAAAACAAGTACATTTCAACAAAAAAAATACTATTTGCAAAAACTATGGCCAAACATAACTCTATCTCCAACTCCAACTCTAACTCCAAAATTCCAAAAAAAAAGTGAAAAAGTTTTTGATTTCTATGGCAAACGCCTACTAAATATACTTGAGACCTCTTATTAAGATTTGAATTTATGACACTAATTCCATTGAGCCGCCCCTGAAAACCCAAAAGAAGTACTAAATATAGTTGGTGCATATTGCTTATGTTATTTAGCATGTCGATACATTTCTACTATTATAGAAGAGTGGGTTAGGCATGGGATTGTCGTGCGCCCACTCTTCTATAATAGTTGATTAAAAAAAAGTGGGGTCCACGTGAAGAACTAGGAGACAATGACAAAAAAAAAGGACATTTAAATAATGATAATAAGTTCAGAAAATGGTAAAGGTACGCTTAGAGAAAATTGAAAGAAGAGAAATTCGGGAAAAAAGAAATAACGATTTAAATTGAACCCAAAAACTGCTAAAAAAGTCATTAAACCAAAAGATTTAAAACTTATACCTTTGGATAAGGATAAAAATGCACTAATTTTAGACACATACGTCTCACACAAATAATGAGGAATAACGTCAAGAAGACGAAATATAAACGGTCAAGAAACGTATACACATATTTTCTTAAAATGATGAAGTTGATCTATATTTAAAAATTTAAGACTACAACAGATGCTAACGCATGAAAGCGCTTTTCAGTGTTGTTGAGTAGAAAGAGATGATGGCATGAAACTCGGTAGGAGAAGATGTATTTCAAATCTATCAATTGGAGAACCAAACCAGGAAAGTCATATATGAAAGAAGCGGACTAAGTAAAGTAATTTATTGATATTTTCAATTAATTGAATTATAATACTTTCTATAATAAAAATTCCATAATTATATTACTAAAAGGTACTCTCTCTCTCTCTCTCCTAATTTATGTGACATAATTTGACTAGGCACGAAGTTTAAAAAAGAAAGGAAAGATCTTTGAAACTTGTGGTCTAAAACAAGTCATAGATATTTGTGTGGATTTAAATCATTTTATTAAAGTTAAAAGGGGAAGTTTCAAGTTAAATGATTTCTAAACATAAAAATACATCATTCTTTTTTAAACAGACTAAAAAGACAAGGTGCGAATTGCCCTTTTTTTGGGGTGGTATTTAAATTTTGCCCCTCATATTTGTGGTCTTTAAATTTTGCCCTTCGGCTAAAACCCATAGGTTCCGGGTTCGAACCCCCGTTCAGTCAAAAATTTTAAAAAAATTTGCAAAGCATAGTTTAAATTTCACTATGCTCCCTCCGGCAGACTTTTAGTCATGTTTAACTAAAAGTCTGCCGGAGGGGGCAGACTTTGCCTTGAAGCATATATATGTATTTTTTTTAACTTTTCAAGGTAAACTTTTAGTAATGCCTTAACTAAAAGTGTGCCCCATAAAACATAACTAAAAGTATGCCCCATAAGGCGTAAGTTTTCCTTAAGGCAACTAAAAGTTTGCCTTATAAGGCAAAGTTTAAATTTTGCTATGCCCCCTCCGTCAGACTTTTAGTCGTGTTTAACTAGAAGTCTGCCGGAGGGGGCAGACTTTTAGTCGTGTTTAACTAGAAGTCTGCCGGAGGGGGCAGACTTTTAGTCGTGTTTAACGAAAAGTCTGCCCCCTTGAAGCATATATATATATATATATTATTATTATTTTTACTTTTTAAGGTAAACTTTTAGTTATACCTTAACTAAAAGCGTGCCCCAAAGACATAACTAAAAGTATGTCCATAAGGCGGAACTTTTCCTTAAGTCATAACTTAAACTTTGCCTTATAAGGCAAAGTCTATGCCTTATAAGGCAAAGTCTATGCCTTAAGAAAAGTTCTTGCCTTATGAGGCATAATTTTTTTATGCCTTAACTAAAATTCTGCCCCATAAGGCATAACTAAACTATGTCTTAGGAAAACTTCTGCCTTATGGGGCAGACGTTTAGTTATGCCGGATCCGGCATAACTTTAGCTTTTCCTTAAAGATTGTATGCTGGATCCGGCATACACTCCCCCAGTCCTGTCTTGCGAAATTATTTTTTTATTTTATGCCTGAGCAGGTGTTCGAACCCAGAACTTCATGTATTCGCCCACCTTTCCAAGCAAAGGGCAAAACTTAAAGACCACAAATATGAGGGGCAAAATTTAAAGACCAAAAATTTGAAGGGCAAAATTTAAAGACCACCCCAAAAGAAGGGCAATCCGCGCAAAAAAATGAAAAGACAAATACAGTACTATTTTTTGTGTTGGGCCCGTGCTAACACGGGCTTTCATCATCTAGTAACATATATAAGATTTACTGCTGCATTTTGTTGTCTGGATTTTCGTAGTGTTCAAAGTTGCTAGTCATTCCTTTGTTTATATCGACAATTTAATAATGATGAGATTAGTAGAAATTTGTCACACAATAATTTTAGTAATAGATTAATTTGTTTAAATAGTGTCAAATATAAATTACATTTAAACCTATATGCTTTCCTACTAGCAGTTTCTTTGTCAATTTTTCTTTTCTAGTTCATTCTCGTAAAACATTAACTGTTTTAAAAGTCAAGTCAAAGTCAATTAGTTTAAAGTATTTTGATTATCGAAAACCAAACTCAAACGTAATGAGGGGATAAAAATATAGCTTGCTTTTCTAACTGTGTTATTGATAACGAAAGCATGTATAATATATATTTTTTCCCTTTGATCTTTATTACGTAAATAAGGAGAAAGGTGTATACGGTAAAAACCGGGTATACGCTAAACCGGTGAGACCGAAGAAGGAAGGGACGGGAACATGCATGAAAGCTCCCCTTCCGAACCGGAGAAACGCTTGGACCGGAATAAAGGAAGGGCGTCATGTGGTCCGGTTCTTCCATGACCGGTTGTTCGAGGTTGTATGCCCGTTTGATCGTGGCCGCTAGTCCGGAAGAGCCATAGCGCATGAGCCACGCGTCGGTAGCGTCCTGCCATGGTCAACCACTAACCATGCGTGTGTCAGACAGTACGGCCAACCTAACCCACTCAGAGTTGTCCTTTCTCTTATTTTTTAATGATTTGTATTGTATGAGGCCCATGGAGGCAACGCTATAAATAGGGCTCATCCCTCTCCTTTAAGGGGGTTGACTTCTTCATTTCTAGAACATTTTGTAATAGCAAAATATATACAATCTCCTTCTCAATATACCAGATTCGATCTACGTTTGGTGTTTGTTTCTTGCGTTTCCTAAATCGAATATCGTTTATGCATTAACAGACACACGAGCATATATCAAATCACCGATTATCACTGCTATCCTCATATCATATATATATATATATATATATATATATATATATATATATATATATATATATATATATATATATATATATATATCTTTCTCTTATCAAGAAGATTGAGAATTAACCACATATCTTATACCCACTCAAAAATTCAATTGCTTATCCAAATCCGGGGTAAACAGTTTGGCGCCCACCGTGGGGCTAGGATAATAGTGGTCTTTGGTCTTGATTTCTATCATATTCATATTCGTCAAAATAAAAAACATCTACTGCTCGTCTCTGCTAGAACGGACCAAATGGCTGGCATCGAACAATCTGGTCACGTCAACAACACCGAGATTGTGGCGGAAAATGAAGGCAGCGGGCCACGAGGATTGTCAAATCCCGCTGACCCGAACCCCGTCAATTCGAGGGAGGGCCTCAACCGGCAAAACACCGTGGACCAGGAGAATGCCGCCCTACCGGCCACTAATCATCTAAATACTCACAATTCTGTTACTTTGTCCCGGACACAAGGCCGGAGGGAACCGGATGCACCAAACGACAATGTTAACTTACGTTTAATTTTTGAAATGTTGCAGGAACAAAGAGCGGCAATCGCCGAGCAAGGAATCACGATTGCCCCGTTGCAAAGCGGAAAAGATGAAACAGAGCCGGAGAAGACAAAGGGTGTTGCCGAAATCGGAAGGAATGAGGCACGAATGGTTGAGAGCAACGGCTCCGGAGTCGGTTCTTCTATCGAGGTTCTGAAGATGCTCGAAACTTTGGCAAAACGGGTAGACTCAACCGAAAAGAGGGTTGAAACATACAATTGTCGGGTGGACCAGATCCCGGGGGCTCCGCCTTTACTGAAGGGGCCGAATTCAAAGAGGTACATCCAAAGGCCTTTTCCTCCGAGCGCAGCTCCGAAACTGATCCCGAAGAGGTTCAAAATGCCGGATATACAGAAATATGACGGAACGACGGACCCGCACGAGCACGTGACCTGATACACTTGTGCTATAAAAGGCAATGATATGGAGGAAGATGAGATTGAGTCGGTGTTGTTGAAAATATTTGGGGAGACTTTGTCAAAGGGAGCATTGACGTGGTACGATCATCAGCCTGAGCATTCGATCACCTCTTTCGAAATGCTCGCCGATGCCTTCGTAAAAGCTCATGCCGGTGCCAAAAAGGTGCAGGCCCGCAAGGCGTACATCTTCCGTATAGCCCAAAGGGACGACGAGTTGCTCCGTGAATTTGTCAACCGGTTCCAAAGGGAACAAATGGAGCTCCTTCCGGTCCCCGAAGAATGGGCCGCACAGGCTTTCACAAAGGGGCTCAATGTCCGGAGCTCGACGGCTTCGTTTAAATTGAAGGAGATCCTGCTGGAGTACGAGGCCTTGACATGGGCTGATGTCTATAACAGATACGAGTCAAAGATCCGGGTGGAGGATGATCAATTCGAGCTTCCCCCGGGGCCGTTTAATACGAGCAGAAATTTTGAAAAACCAAAGAAAGGTTACGAAATGAAGACCGAATCATCAAAGGAAAGGTATCGGCCATACTCCCATTCGGAGAAGCCAAGTTTTAGGTCGGAGAAATCGAGGGATAGCCCAAGCCATTTCTCCGGTCGGGGAAACAAACGGGTCGAGCGCCCGTCGAACAGTCGGGGTCTCTCATTCAGGAGCGATGCCGGAAGCTCTGCCGGCAACAGAGACTTACCAAAGATATCGGAGTACAACTTCAACGTTAATACCTCGGGCCTAATCTCGGCCATTGGTCGTGTTCCGAATGTAAGGTGGCCAAGACCTCTAAGGTCGGACCCGAGTCAACGGGACCCGAGCATGGTGTGTGAATACCACGAAACCCAAGGTCACAGAATCGAGGATTGTCGCCAGTTGAGAGAGGAGGTAGCCCGGTTGCTGAAGAATGGTCATCTCCGAGAGCTGGTAAGTGAACGAGCCAAAAGTCACTACAAGGAAAGGGAGACCCATCCAAGGACCGAGCCAGAGGAACCCCAACATACGATCAACATGATAGTTGATGGCACCGATGAACCTCGAGGGTCCGTAATGAAACGAGTCAAGGTCTCCGTTGTTCGTGAGAAGCGCAGCCGGGATTATGTGCCTGAGGGCTCTATCTCTTTCAGCAACGAGGACGCGGAGGGCATCATTCAACCGCACAATGATGCATTGGTACTCTATACTTATCTTTAAAACTAAGGTTAAACGTATTTTGATTAACCCAGGTACCTCAGCCAACATCATCCGGTGGAGAGTGATCGAACAACTAGGGTTGCTCGACCAGATCGTACCGGTAGCCCGTGTACTCAGCGGGTTCAACATGGCGAGTGAAACCACAAAGGGGGAAATCTCATTGCCAGTAAACATCGGTGGCACCATCCAGCAAACGGTGTTCTATGTACTAGAAGGGGACATGAAGTACAACGCGTTGCTGGGTAGACCCTGGATACATAACATGAGGGCCGTGCCCTCAACGTTACACCAGCTGCTGAAATTTCCGACCCCGGAGGGAATAAAGGTAGTCCGAGGTGAACATCCCGCTGCTAGGGAGATATTCGCAGTAGAGGAGAACAATGCCCCTCAGCCCGAGAGATCGGATCGCAGGAAAGAGGACCCAACCGAAGGACAAGACACCAAATAGTAATCAAAGCACTCGGGTATGGACCAGGAGTATGAAGAGGACGATTTCAATGTACCCATATCATTCGTTATGCCGGATGACTCGGATGCAACCGGGTCGACAATGGAAGAACTGGAGCAAGTCATCTTGTTCGAGTACTGTTACACCTCGGAAAATTTCCCGTTGGTACGCAAGTAAATGAACTAATGATATGTGCGAGGAGTGCGAGTGTATAATGTTTCATGGGAAATGTATGTAAAGGGATGTGGATGATTAGAATGAAAAGTCGAGAAATGAGAAAAATTGAAAGTTGGCAAAACTGCCCAGTGGTCGTATAGTGCAAAATACGGACCGTAAAGTGCAATACGGTCCGTAAACTTGACGTCGTAAACTGGCATGTCCAACTTCAACTTTCTGCTAGCTGAGGAAATGGCTAAATACGACCTGGTGGACGGACCGTAAAGTGATTTACGGCCCGTAAACCATGGTCGTAAATCACCATGCATGCAGGCCAAAGTTTCTGGTTCTGCTTAAACTTAAAAACGACCACGAGGGACGGTCCGTAAACTGAAATACGGACCGTAAACCTCCATGGACGACCACTGTTCACCCAGCACAGATTTTTCAATTCATTAAATATGAGGATCAAGACTTGTCTTATTTCATTTACAACATTACACCACTTCTCTCTCGAACTTCTCTCTACATTTATTATATGAGTTTTTAAGGATTATAAGCCATCAATAACATTAAGACAAGTGAATCAAGGATAAGGGAATCATCAAGGATCATCCAAGTCAAGGAATCCAAATGGAGAAAAACTAGGGTTTTGCTCAAAGAAGAGTATTACCAACCAAAGCTTGTTCCTACAACTTCTAAGGTAAGATTCATGATTTTTACAAGATGTTTAAGGTATTGGAGAATTAAAATACATGGATTGTAGCAAATGTGGTCAACTAGGTCATGAATGATGAATAGTGACATTTTGAGAAATAGTTTGAATTGAGATATGAATGTTGTTGTGTTGTGATATGAATGTGTTATAAATGGTATTAAGATCATGAACTAAACACTTTAGACGAATGGACGAAGATGGGTGTTATGACCATGAATGTGGGTGGATTAGAGGCAAATTGAGGAATCTAGATAATGTGGATAATGTGAATGACTAATGGCCATTGTTATGATATTAATGAAGGTATAAACGCTAGCATTGGAAGGGAACGTGCAAGTGTAGAATAGTTTGACGGAAAGGTATGTAAGTTGTCTTCACATGGTTGACATTCCGAGCTCATAAGCTCACGACTCTTGATATGTACTATGATTATACTACGTTCCTCGTATGACGAGTAAGTCTATAATGTAAATGTAACGATAATGATGAGGATAGTAATGATGATGAGAGTAAAATGAGACTAGAGATGCTTACGAGCTATGATATATGTATATGTGTGCCTATGAAGGGCTATGATAAGACCCCGAGCTTATGATGCCGGGTAAGACTATATGTATATAACTATGTATAAAGTATGTATATGATTACGTAACGCGCGCGCACTTCTGCAGAAGGTACGGATAACCCTGATGCCTTGGTAGGTCCAGGTATGTATGATCTTGAGCCTTGGTTGGCTAAGCATGTATGAAACACCGATCCTATGAGGTCGGGTATGCTATGTAAAGGCTATGTATGTATATAAGTGTATGGCTATGTAAATAATATGAATATGAATGTGATAAGACTATGTATAAGAATACGAATAAGGACATGTATACGAATATGAACACAAGTATGGTACGAGTATTATTATGGGATACGAACGACGATGTATGCAAGTAAGCGACATGATGATGATGATATTACTGTCTCCCCTCCTATGCTATCTTCATATGATATCTATTATGCTTCTATATTGATGTTGATCATGCTTTACATACTCAGTACATTCTTCGTACTGACGTCCTTTTGTTTGTGGACGCTGCGTCATGCCCGCAGGTGCACAGGGAGACAGATTTGATCCTTAGCTGCCTATTCGGAGATTACATAGAGAGCTCCATTTCCTTCGGAGCCATATCTTTTGGGTACTCATTATTTTGTGTATATAATTATGGGTATAGCGGGGTCCTGTCCCGCTAATGTGATATGTTATACTCTTAGAGGCTCGTAGACATGTGTGTGTGTGGGTAGATGTGTTTGGCCTTGTCGGCCTATGTTTTGTATATCATTTTGTCGGCCACGTTGGCCCATGTATATTGATGTGGCATAAATGCCTATGATGATATAAATGTGTGGTTGTCCATATGGGACTAGTTGACGAATGAATGGAAATGCATGTATAATTATGTGGATCACCTAGATGTAAGTATAAGAGTAAGCTAAGAGGGTGCTCGGGTGGGTTAGCACTGGGTGCTCGTCGCGGCCCCGAGTCGAGTCGTGACAAAAGTGATATCAGAGCAGTTCAGTCCTAGGATGTGTCTACGAGCCGTGTCTAGTAGAGTCTTGGTTATGGGTGTGTTGCGCGCCACACTTATAAACGAGAAGCTCCGGACATCTTAGGAATATATGACCTTCTTTCTTCATAAGAATCGTGCGATAGAGCTATGATGTAAGAAATTCTTGTTCCTAAATCGTGTGTTGTGTATTTCAGAGATGCCTAAAAAGAAAAAGGCTACAGCAGCCCAAAAGGGCAAGACGGTGGCAGAAAAGCGGGCTGAAAGAGCACCGCCACCGGTAGTAGAGGAAGATGAGTCCCAGAGTGCGGCTCAATCTCAGTCCTCCCAGACAGTGCCTATTACCGAGGAACACGTGGGAGCCTCAGCCCCAGCTCCAGCTCCTCCACCGAATGCTTCGGGCCAAGATGTGAGAGAGGCCATTAATTTGTTGACTCAGTTGGTTGCAGCCCAGACTCAGAGGCCAAGCGCAGGGCAAGGTGACAGGACTGTTAGTGCAAGGGCCCGTGACTTCATTGCTTTGAAACCCCCGGAATTCTTTGGGTCGAAACTGGAGGAGGATCCCCAGGACTTTATTGATGGTATGCTAAGGACGCTCCGGTTGATACATGATTCAAACACCGAATCGGTGGAGCTAGCGTCATATAGATTGAGGGATGTCTTAATCTAGTGGTATACGGTTTGGATGGCTTCGCAGGGAGCCAATGCACCTCCGCCGGTATGGCAAGAGTTTGTCGAGGCTTTTATCTGTCACTACATGCCTCCAGAAGTTCGGCGAGCTAGGGCCGATAAATTCTTGAATCTGAGGCAAGGTAGCATGAGTGCTACAAAGTATAATCTCCGCTTCAATTCCTTGGCTAGGTATGCTTCGGCCATGGTAGCGGATATGGGCGATCGGGTGCACCGGTTTGTGAAAGGCCTAGGGCCACACTTGATGGATAAATGCTTAACTACGTCCCTCCAGGATGGCATGGATATTGCACGCATTCAGGCACATGCTCAGGAATTAGAGGAACACCTACAACAGCGGAGAAATGAACGTGAGCAGGATAGGGGATATAACAAGAGGGCCAGACCTTCGGGTTCGAGGAGCGAGTCCAGGGGCGGACACAGACAGCAGTTTTCCAGCCATTCAGGCTATTCTATGACCAGTACACCTCCACAGTTCACGGGGCAGAGATTTGACAGATCTACTCGTTCCGAGCTGAGTCAGGGTTATTCGGGGTCTCAGTTTAGAGGTGATTCAGGCCAGCCAAGGCCACTCGTACCACGATGTTCTCAGTGTGGAAAGTTGCATCCACATTTATTTCAGCCCTTGGAAGAAGTACAAGATGAGACGTCAAAATCATAAGGTATGCATGTTTTCCCTTTTATACATTCAGGTCGTGTGTGGCCAAATTTCTAGTGCTGTTGTATTATTGCCCTGTGAGGCATTGTTATTGTGAGCTGTTGTGACAGGGTGGTAGTGCCACATTACAGAGGAAACTCTGGCGAAATTTTTATAGAATTCCCCAAGCCTTTAACATTCGAGGACGAATGTTCCTAAGGGGGGTAGAATGTTACACCTCGGAAAATTTCCCGTTGGTACGCAAGTAAATGAACTAATGATGTGTGCGAGGACTGCGAGTGTATAATGTTTCATGGGAAATGTATGTAAAGGGATGTGGATGATTAGAATGAAAAGTCGAGAAATGAGAAAAATTGAAAGTTGGCAAAACTGCCGAGTGGTCGTATAGTGCAAAATACGGACCGTAAAGTGCAATACGGTCCGTAAACTTGACGTCGTAAACTAGCATGTCCAACTTCAACTTTCTGCTAGCTGAGGAAATGGCTAAATACGACCTGGTGGACAGACCGTAAAGTGATTTACGGCCCGTAAACCATGGTCGTAAATCACCATGCATGCAGGCCAAAGTTTCTGGTTCTGCTTAAACTTAAAAACGACCACGAGGGACGGTCCGTAAACTGAAATACGGACCGTAAACCTCCATGGACGACCACTGTTCACCCAGCACAGATTTTTCAATTCATTAAATATGAGGATCAAGACTTGTCTTATTTCATTTACAACATTACACCACTTCTCTCTAGAACTTCTCTCTACATTTATTATATGAGTTTTTAAGGATTATAAGCCATCAATAACATTAAGACAAGTGAATCAAGGATAAGAGAATCATGAAGGATCATCCAAGTCAAGGAATCGAAATGGAGAAAAACTAGGGTTTTGCTCAAAGAAGAGTATTACCAACCAAAGCTTGTTCCTACAACTTCTAAGGTAAGATTCATGATTTTTACAAGATGTTTAAGGTATTGGAGAATTAAAATACATGGATTGTAGCAAATGTGGTCAACTAGGTCATGAATGATGAATAGTGACATTTTGAGAAATAGTTTGAATTGAGATATGAATGTTGTTGTGTTGTGATATGAATGTTTTATAAATGGTATTAAGATCATGAACTAAACACTTTAGACGAATGGACGAAGATGGGTGTTATGACCATGAATGTGGGTGGATTAGAGGCAAATTGAGGAATCTAGATAATGTGGATAATGTGAATGACTAATGGCCATTGTTATGATATTAATGAAGGTATAAACGCTAGCATTGGAAGGGAACGTGCAAGTGTAGAATAGTTTGACGGAAAGGTATGTAAGTTGTCTTCACATGGTTGACATTCCGAGCTCATAAGCTCACTACCCTTGATATGTACTATGATTATACTACGTTCCTCGTATGACGAGTAAGTCTATAATGTAAATGTAACGATAATGATGAGGATAGTAATGATGATGAGAGTAAAATGAGACTAGAGATGCTTACGAGCTATGATATATGTATATGTGTGCCTATGAAGGGCTATGATAAGACCCCGAGCTTATGATGCCGGGTAAGACTATATGTATATAACTATGTATAAAGTATGTATATGATTACGTAACGCACGCGCACTTCTGCAGAAGGTACGGATAACCCTGATGCCTTGGTAGGGCCAGGTATGTACGATCTTGAGCCTTTGTTGGCTAAGCATGTATGAAACACCGATCCTATGAGGTCGGGTATGCTATGTAAAGGCTATGTATGTATATAAGTGTATGGCTATGTATATAATATGAATATGAATGTGATAAGACTATGTATAAGAATACGAATAAGGACATGTATACGAATATGAGCACAAGTATGGTACGAGTATTATTATGGGATACGAACGACGATGTATGCAAGTAAGCGACATGATGATGATGATATTACTGTCTCCCCTCCTATGCTATCTTCATATGATATCTATTATGCTTCTATATTGATGTTGATCATGCTTTACATACTCAGTACATTCTTCGTACTGACGTCCTTTTGTTTGTGGACGCTGCGTCATGCCCGCAGGTGTACAAGGAGACAGATTTGATCCTTAGCTGCCTATTCGGAGATTACATAGAGACCTCCATTTCCTTCGGATCCATATCTTTTGGGTACTCATTCTTTTGTGTATATAATTATGGGTATAGCGGGGTCCTGTCCCGCTAATGTGATATGTTATACTCTTAGAGGCTCGTAGACATGTGTGTGTGTGGGTAGATGTGTTTGGCCTTGTCGGTCTATGTTTTGTATATCATTTTGTCGGCCACGTTGGCCCATGTATATTGATGTGGCATAAATGCCTATGATGATATAAATGTGCGGTTGTCCATATGGGACTAGTTGACGAATGAATGGAAATACATGTATAATTATGTGGATCACCTAGATGTAAGTATAAGAGTAAGCTAAGAGGGTGCTCGGGTGGGTTAGCACCGGGTGCTCGTCGCGGCCCCGAGTCGGGTCGTGACAAGTACTTACCGGACAGAAAGGTATACCTGGGCACGGGGTTGACGCCGGAGCTTAGGGACAAGTTAATTAAGTTTCTTCGAGCTAACGCAGATTGCTTCGCATTGTCCCATATAGATATGACAGGTATATCACCGGAAGTAGCAGCTCACAAGCTCAGTTTAGATGGGAGGTTTCCCCCGGTGAAGCAGAAGAGAAAGCCCATGGCGGAGGCTAAACATGCCTTCATGAAGGACGAGGTAACAAAGCTTTTAAAAATAAGCTCTATCCGGGAGGTCAAGTATCCGGACTGGCTAGCTAACGTGGTAGTGGTGCCCAAAATAGGTAATAAATTTCGAATGTGTGTTGATTACAAAGATTTAAATAAGGCATGCCCGAAGGACTCATTTCCGTTGCCCCACATCGACAGAATGATCGATGCGACGGCCGGGCATGAAATGTTAAGTTTCCTCGATGCCTACTCCGGGTATAACCAAATTCGGATGCACCCGGAGGATCAAGAGAAAACATCTTTCATCACCCGATATGGGACGTACTGTTATAATGTCATGCCTTTCGGACTAAAAAATGCCGGTGCAACTTACCAACGCCTAGTTAATGGGATGTTCGAAGAACAAATAGGAAAAACAATAGAAGTTTATGTTGACGACATGGTTGTTAAGTCCCTGGAAACAGAGGACCATTTAAAGCATTTGCAGGAAACCTTCGATGTTCTCCGCAAGTACAACATGAAGCTCAACCCGGAAAAGTGCGCCTTCGGAGTAAGGTCCGATAAATTTTTGGGTTTCATGGTGTCAAACCGGGGAATTGAAATCAACCCGGACAAGATCAAGGCCATCGAGGATATCAAGGTGGTGAATAACATAAAAGGGGTACAGAGGCTCACCGGAAGAATAGCGGCGCTGAGTCGCTTCATATCGAGGTCCTCGGACAAGAGTCATCGTTTCTTCTCCCCGCTAAGGAAGAAGAACGACTTCGTGTGGACACCGGAGTGCCAAAAAGCTTTGCAAGAATTAAAGAACTACTTATCTAGCCCCTCGCTGCTGTACACACCGAAGGCGGACGAGCCGCTTTTTCTTTACCTTGCTGTCTCCAAGGTAGCGGTAAGTGGCGTTTTGGTCAGAGAAGAATCAGGTACGCAATTCCCTATCTATTATGTGAGTAGAACTTTGGGGGATGCGGAAACCCGGTATCCCCATTTGAAAAAGTTGGCATTGGCACTAGTCAGTGCTTCTAGGAAGCTCAAGCCCTACTTTCAGTATCATCCAATATGTGTAGTAACTACTTACCCCCCTAAAGAACATCATGCATAAGCCGGAATTATCGGGCAAACTGACCAAATGGGCAGTCGAAATTAGCGGGTATGATATCGAGTACAAACCTCGAACGACCATCAAGTCCCAAATCTTGGCCGATTTTGTGGCAGATTTTGCCCCGGCTATGGTCCCCGATGTCAAGAAAGAGCTTCTGCTGACCTCGGGGAAAGACCTGGGTATTTGGTCCTCCAGACCCCAGCCGGGGAGGCCGTTCGACAATCCATTAGACCATTAAATTGACTAACAATGAAGCCGAATATGAGGCTATGATTGCAGGTTTTGGAACTAGCTCGAGGTATAGGGGCCGAAATAATCCAGGCAAAGTGCGATTCGCTCTTGGTCGTGAACCAGGTGAACGGCGTCCTCGAGGTCAAGGACGAACGGATGCAGAGGTACCTTGAAACAATCTTAGTGATATTACACCGGTTTAAAGAATGGACCATGCAGCATATACCGAGGGAGCAGAAAAGCGAAGCCGATGCATTGGCAAACCTGGGGTCCTCGGTCGAGGAGGAAGAAATCAACCCCGGGACCACGGTGTACTTGTTAAACTGGGCAATAGAAAATGGACATGCCGATATCAACATGATGGGTTTAACTTGGGATTGGCGCAATAAGTACGTCGACTACTTGCGTGATGGAAAACTCCTGAGCGACCCGAAGTTATCATGGTCATTAAGGACCAAAGCTGGGTGTTTCTGCTTGGTAGACGGCCAATTGTATCGACGATCTTTCCTCGGCCCCCTGGGTAAGTGTTTAGGCCCTGGTGAAACGGAGTATGTGATGAGAGAGGTGCACGAAGGAACTTGTGGCAACCACTCCAGTGCCGAGGCTCTGGTCCAAAAGATCATGAGGGCCGGTTACTATTGTAACCGGATGGACGAAGATTCAAAAAAATTTATTCGTAGATGCGATGGGTGTCAGAGGCATGCTCCGATGATTCATCAGCCCGGAGAGTTGTTGCATTCGGTGGTGTCACCCTGGCCTTTCATGAAGTGGGGAATGGACATCGTCGGCCCATTACCGTGGGCATCAGGTAAAGCCCGTTTTATTTTGTTTATGACTGATTATTTCTCCAAATGGGTTGAAGCGCAGGCCTTTGAAAAAATCAGAGAAAAGGAGGTCATCGACTTCATATGGGATCACATCATCTGTCGTTTCGGCATCCCTGCCGAGATAACTTGTGATAGCGGACCTCAGTTCGTGGGTAGCAAGGTCAACAATTTTCTCGAGGGATTGAAAATCAAGAAGATTGTGTCGACCCCGTATCACCCGTGTGCAAACGGACAGGCGGAATCCACGAACAAGACCATAATTCAAAATCTGAGAAAAAGACTTGAAGCGTCAAAGCACCATTGGAGGGAAATAATACCGGAGGTGCTGTGGGCTTATAGAACCACATCGAAATCGAGCACGGGGGAAACCCCTTTCTCGTTGGTCTACGGGGCCGAAGCCCTGATTCTCGTGGAAGTTGGCGAACCGACTCTCCAGTTCAGATATACCACCGAGGAATCAAATGACGTGGCCATGGCCGTGAAACGCGACCTCACAGATGAACTTCGCGAAAACGCGTTGGTCCGTATTGTGGCCCAGAAACAGAGAATGGAAAGGTACTACAATCGAAGTGCCAATTTTCGACATTTCCAAGTCGGGGACTTGGTGCTTCGAAAAGTTACCTTGCACACCAAGAATCCCAACGTAGGAAAACTGGCCCGAATTGGGAAGGACCGTACAAGATAACCGGGATAACGGGCAAAGGATCGTACCAGTTGGAATCCATGGAAGGGCAATGGCTATGCAATAACTGGAAATTGAGAGCATCATGAAGTTAGAACTTAGGTCTGAAAACACGTGTTGTACTCTTTTCCTTAGTACGGTTTTGTCCCAAAAAGGGTTTTCCGACGAGGTTTTTAATGAGGCAACAAGTACAACGTGTTACTCGACAAAGATAAGGGACTAATACCCAACAACCCGAGGTCACACCCGCCGAATGGGGACTTAATAGCACTCACCCGACCTTGCAGCTCGAATAAGTGCTAGGGGAATACTATGCCCGCATCGAAGATTACACCGATCAAAGAAGACGGAGAAACTCCACACTTGCTACGGCAAAGCAAAGGCCCAGCCATCGGCCATAGACTTCGATGTAAAGACCAAACGATCATAATGAATCGTGTCCCGTTTAGTATTTTCTACGACAAAGGCAGAAGGAAACAAAATACTCATGTATACAAACACTTTGCAATACAAAATTATCGAAGACTTGGACAAACAATGTCTCGGTTATCTTCCTATTAAAAGACTTTACCTCGGTAATAACCGCCGTATTTCCGCACTACTTCATTTACACACCCTATACTGGGCACTATGGTTGAAATTCGGCAAAGGCGACAAGGTCATAGCGAACCAAGCCAAAATTGTTAAAAAATTCGAACTAAGGCAGCAAGGTCACAACGATCCGAGCCGAAATTCCCTAACCTCCCTAAATGGGGACTGTTACATCAAAATTCATCCAAGGCTGAGGTTCGGGTGCCCAGATAAGAACCGACCCTAAAATATTGCCAAAAAATACCGGCCCTAGGGAGATGCCTATCGTGATTCGGAGGCGTCTGAGTCCACAAAGCGTTAGGTAAGTCCTACGGGCACAATGAGCTAAATGACTACGAGTCAACCTGTCCTTAAAACGGACCAACAATTCGGACAAAAATAATTGTAAACATTCAAACAAAGAGACAAGAAAGATGCGTCTTTTCTTTCATTTATACAAAGGGGTGTTTTTACATTAGAAAACCAAAGTCCTACAAAGGCAAAAAAATAAAATAAATATAAAAGCCAAGTACAGGCCCTAATCTACCCGGAATGGCTGGAGCCGGAGCGCTCGGACTCTGTCCGCTCAGAGTCATCGGAGTCAGAACCAAGAGCATCTTTAGCCTCTCCCTCGATCCTTTTAGACTCGGCAATAAGGGCCGGAAGATCGGTGAAGCCATGTTCGGCTTGCTCAAGAGTGATCCGCCGAGATTTCCATTTCTCGTACTCAGTAACAATAGTAGACTGAGCCTCGGCGGCTTCCATGCTCTTCCAAGCCCCGTCCAAATCGGCCTCTGCCCGAGCTAACTTCGCTGCTAGAGCATCTCGAGCTTCTCCAAGAGCATTCTGCGTTTGGATGGCCGATTGAAGCTCGGCCTGGAGAGTGTCATTTGCATCAGCCGTTTCCTTAAGTTCGTTCTTCAGATCCTCGCACATCCGGTCCCTGATCTCCGCTTTCTCTTCGAACACCCTTGCACGCTCTTGATATCGGGCACTCTCAGACTCGAGCAGCCGGTTCCTCTCGGCCAAGCTCGCAGCATCTGACTTCACCGAATCCAGCTCCTCCCGGAGTTGGGAGAATGTGGTTTCGAGCTCGCCGAGCCTCGAGGAAATTTGAGTGTTATCCCGGCTATGGCCGATATTCTCAGCTTCGAGGCTCCGATTGTATTCGGTCATGGCGGCCAGTTCACTCCTCAGCTGACGATTCTCGGCCTTCACCGCGTTAAGCTCGGGTCAAAGATGGGCAAGAGCGACTGCTCGGTTCAACTCCTCCTCCTTCTCCTGAAGAAGGTGCAAATACTTCTCCGTTTCCCGGCCCTGGGCGTCCAATTGGACCTTAAGATCGTCCATCTCTTGCTGGGCGCGGACGAAGGCCTCGTTAACAAGCACCACACTCTGCAAAAAAAAAAAAAACAAGTTAAAAACTTGAACGAGACAAGGTTGAAATTCTCAGTAAAGATGTGCAGAGACGGCCAAAAATCTTATCCGGTTGCCTGCGTGCATACCCACATTGATAAGGCATTGCCAGGTGACCCCGGTCATCTTCCGCTTGTCCGAATCTGAGACAAGAGGCCTCAAATAGCTCGCTACGCCCACCGGACGAGAAAGGAAGTTGCAGTCCTCGGGGATGGTGACCACGACTGATTTTGTTCTCCTCGGCTCCACGCTTGGGGCCGGAAAAATACGCACTAGGATGTCCCTGGCCCTAGATTCGGAGGACCGGCTGGCCGACCTCGTGGCCCGAGGGATAGGGAGATGCCCGAATCCCGCAGCTTCGCCGGTAGCAGATGGGTGCCTAAGAACATATCATCGAACTTGTCAGGCCTCGGAGCTGAAGTAGAGGAACTTGGAGCAACCTCAATATCTTCGGCAAAGCTCGGAGGCTCCGTAGTTGCAGCAGGCTCGTGCTCGGGGGTCAGATCAACATCAATGGGGACTTCGATCTCCGGGACCGGCTCAGTCCTTTGACTGACTTCAGCAGCGGCCGCCTCCCCGGGCCGTCTTGCCCTTTGCAGGGGAGCCTCTTCGGAAGAAGTTTCACCTGAAATGTCGACGAAGTCAATCGACCTTAGAGGAGCCGGGGAAAGAATTTCTTCCGCACCTGTATGTGAGACCGGGACCAGAAGTCCTTCAGTAGCAGAAGGAAGGGATGGAACGGAAACAGCCTCCTCCGGGATCGGAGCCACGGGAGAATCGGCGTCGACTCTCCGAATAATGATATCGGGCCCTGGTTCATCCCGTGATGACCGGGCGACGCTCCTCGCTCTCTTCTTCGACTTTTTCCCTCTCTCCGAAGGTCTCTTCCTTTTAATGGCAGCAGCAGCAGAAAGGGCACGAGACGCACCCGCTGAATCGAACTCAGGTGCTGACGCTGTGGGTTCGGCGCCCGACTCCGGCCTGGGATCCACCGAGCCCTTGGGCACACCTGAAAACCAAAGAGACAATATGTACGGATAGGAAAAGACTCAGTGAACGCGGATAGGAGCAAAGTATTACCGTGGTTCTGGGCGACCCATCGGCCCCGTGACAGGTGGGCCCACGTGCGGTTGTCATGGGCATGCTGGCTAAGGAGTGCGGTAACCCATTCATTTAGATCACTGATGACCGGAGGAATGTATCCGTTGGCTGATAAAAGTAAGAAAAGCAATGAGAAAGTAGGACCGAAGAGTTATAAAATATACGAAGGCAATAACTCGAAGTTCAGACTTACGCTTGTTGTTCCACTTCTCCGGAAAGGGCATGTGATCGTCCGAAATGATGTCCGAGGTTCGCACCCGGACGTATCGCTCCAACCAGCCTCGATCTCTATCTTCATCCATCTTCGAGAAAAAGGGGTTCCGGCTACGTTTTGCTAGTTTCATTACGCCGCCCCGGAACAACCTCGGGGAATATAGGCGAATCAAGTGGGCCAACGTGAGCTCTTTCTCAGCATTATTGGCCAATAGTCGGAGACATGCTACGACCCTCCAAACGATCTGTCACACCCCGATCTTACTAGGGTGTGATGGGCACCCGACCCTTACTTAGGGCCGAGCGAACCCTCAGACCCTTAGTGCACACATAATCTTCTTGGACTTTTAAATCAAATAAAGATGAAATACATAGTACAGCTTCCAGAAATATTCTTTTCATCGTTATTCTCAAATCAAACAAAATCTATAATCATGTAGAATTTATCACATAACACAGAATGACATATCGGCTGATGGAGCCGCTTACAAAACTGACATTCTATACCCACAACTCTGTCTGCAAAGTCTCTAACTTCGAACAAAACATCATATCACGTATACTCTGACTCGGCAACACTCCAGGAGCAAATGAAGTTGCCAATCCAGCTGAAGCATCTTCTAGCAATGTTCTTTACTCATCTGGGTGTACCTGCGTGGCATGAAACGCAGCCCCCGAAGAAAGGGGGTTAGTACGGAATATGTACTGAGCATGTAAGGCATGGAATACAGAAAAGAGGATCATAACTGAAACAGAGATTTACCAGAATCAAGTATGACCTTTTAAAACATCAAAGTACTTGCTTTTTTTTTTTTAAGTGAAGATCATGCATATTCACATCATATCATATGTACAGATAACGTGTCCCGGCCCTCCAGCGAGGGACTCGGTGAATAAAATCATACATGTCCACATCATATATCATATATGCGTAACGTGTCCCGGCCCTCCAGTGAGGGACACGGTGGATAGAATCATGCATGTCACATCATATATCATGTATACGTATAACATGTCCCGGCCCTCCAGTGAGGGACTCGGTGGATAGAATCATGCATGTCACATCATATATCATGTATACGTATAACATGTCCCGGCCCTCTATTGCGGGTCTCGGTGAATAAAGTCATCGTATGCCATCCTGGCCGCCATCCCCGTATCATCATATCATCATATACATATACATATAACGTGTCCCAGCCCGCAAGTGAGAGGGACTCGGTGAACAATGCAGAGGAGTGCGCACGATAACATATCCTGGCCCGGGCTCAGTGAAGGACATACTGAGGCTTGCACGAACAGAGTAATGCGAAACCATATGCACATAAATCAAGACCCAATTGACAAGTTTCGGGTCAATCCGACTTAGTATAAGAAAGTTATGAGCATTTGAAGTACAAAATCTTCTACGAACGTTTCAGAAGCCATTTTTGGAAAATCAAAGCAACAATCATATCAAGTACCTTTCGGATATCGTTATGGATCAAATCAAATATAGCTTTTGGAACCATATGTACATCTCAAAATATATCAATGACTTAACGGAATAATCAGACGTGCTATCATTTGAAAATCAAGACATTAGTCATATCACTTATCTCTCGAATGCCAATTCGGAAACATATCAAATAGATCTTCGGACATCATAGATACGCATCAAAATCATATGAATCAGCTTATGGAAATCAAGGATATTAGCCATCCTAGTGGCTCTAAGAATAGGAATTTCTTTGAAATCATACATATACGTCATTTGTTCGTTTCATCAAGATCATGCCAAAAGAAAGAAAGGGTAAGCCTTACATACCTGTTCCATGTCCAACTAGCTACGCTTATTTGTCCAAACTTGCTAGTCTACATTCAAGAGAATTGACATAATCATTCGACTCATCGACATATACTTGTCTTAGTATTCCAAATGAGTTCACTTATATTCTACCGAAATTTCGGCAGCATTTCCCCTGTAAATACACCATCCCCGAGAATCTAACTCGGCCAATTTATCAATCAACAATCCGAGAATTTAACTCGGCCAAATTATCAACAACAATACCAACGATCATGCCAACAATATCAACAATCAACTCAAGACGCATTCTAACATTAACGACCCTTGTCACATAATTCAACGGCCTTTCATTTATATTCAATTCAATCACATATAATCAAGCCAATACCAATGATCTCATATTCAAGTGTTAGTCCGAAATCTTTCTAACATGATTCAAGAATACTTCAAACAATTCACATAATATTCCAACAACCCAATCAACATATTACTTCACCCGAAACCTTCCAAATTCAACAAGAATAATAGCGACATATTTCCTTCTTTCAAGTTCATGAATTATACCTACTACCCGAATCCTTCTCAACTCAACATGACCAACAACAACACATTCTTTCCTTCCAAACTCACGAACTATAATAATAGTCTATGCATTAGCAACTTTATTCTCATAATGACAAGGAACTATACTAATATCAAATTATCTTCTTCAACACTCCCACAACAATTACAACTTCATTTCAAGCCATCAAATCTTCATTTTTATTATGGAATCCACAACAACAACAATCAAAATACTAAATAAAATCAATTCATTTGTTCTTCACAACTCAACTATGTTCAGCCACAACATCAACACACACATGTACCATGAATTCTATCCATTTCTACACACTTCAACATACATAAGCATCTCTAACACATGTAAAAGAAGATTTAACACATACCTTTTTCACTCAACTTCTTGGCTTGGCTAAGGTTGTGAACTTGCACAAATAAATGGTTTTATTGCTCCAACAACCACTCCATATTAAAGAGGACCTTCCAATTGCTTGGAATACTAAAAGAAATAATGTTTTTGATCAATCTTTCAAGGGGTGAATTTTTGGGGGCTATGGCCGAATTCCCTTGCTTTTTTTTTTTCTCTCTCTAAGGTTCTAGAGTTTTGTGTGGAGAATATGACTAATATGTCATATATATGCATACATATAATTCATCCATGTGGGCCAAGCCCACCTCAACTTGGACGACCACATGGCCAAGATGGACCATTCAAGAATTTTCTTGAATTGTTGGTGAAATTCCCATTTTGCCCCTAGCCTTTCACAATTTTACCATGAGCCACTTTGCGAATTTCCCTTTTTACCCTTAGCCTTTCTCAATATTTTCATACTAATAATATTTATAAATAATATTCATAACCAACTTGTGTATTAAACAAGATCAAAATATAGCTTTGCCCTTAACTTCTCACAACTATCTCGAATTATCCGAACGTACAAAATACGGGCTATAACACGATCAGACCAATTTGTGCCAAGGTCACGTCATAGGTCCGGCACATATCCAAAATGACCGGATCTATCGGAGGATTGAGCTTGAGGGTGAAGGGATAAGTATAAACGTACAGAAAACCCTCCCAATGGTCGGTGACTGACTCATCAGGCCCAGGGGCAAAAACTCGGACTGGGCGAGTGTCCCACCCGCAATCAGCCCGAACCAAGTCGAGTTTTTCCTCGGTAATGGACGAAGGGTATCGTCTCACGTAGTACCCCATGTCGGATACCGAAGAAGGCTTCTCGACCTCTAAGTCTTTGCTGAAGTTGGTTTTGGCCGGGATGATGTCCGAGGTCGTAGGCTCGAAGGTGCTCTTTGCTTTGGCTGGGGATGCAGCCTCGGTTCCTGGGAATGAAACCGAGGGAATGTCATGAGAAGTGGTTTCAGACATTTTGGAAAAACAAAAAGAAGAAGTTGAATGAATTTGAAGGAGGAGATAAAGAAGGCAAAAAGAACAAAGGGAACAGTCAAAAGGTTCAAAAGATGGCAAAAACAACAGGAGGAAGCAGCAACAGGCGAGGATAACGAATAGAGAAGGTAGCGATATCAATCCTTTTTACGTAGTGCGAGCAGCAGATCAACAAGAATCGAGTTTTTCAGATGATTGTGAGCGAAGATATTGAATGTGTAAAAAAGCAGAACGTTTGAAGTGGAAAGGATCAACCGAAGAACTAAATGTTCAAATGAAGAAATGGAAGAGCCTTATATAGGCATGGGACTGTGGCGGTTACGCTTCCTCGGCCAATCCGGGAGCGCCACGTGTCCCCATAATTAATGAGGAATGACCTGAAACGACGTGCGGGCGGCGGTTGTCAGAGCGGACCATCCGGGGTGTGACACGTGGCCGATGGCAAAAGCGCGTGAGCAGCTGTTCCCGCCAAAAATGAAGCGATAACAACGGACAAAGGGAGTCACCGGCTTAGTGATTCACCTACTCCCCGTCACTCCAAGAAATCTACGATCCGGGAAGTGCGGGGACTATCTGTATACGGTAAAAATCGAGTATACGCTAAACTGGTGAGACCGAAGAAGGAAGGGACGGGAACATGCATGAAGGCTCCTCTTCCGAACCGGAGAAACGCTTGGACCGGAGTAAAGGAAGGGCGTCATTTGGTCCGGTTCTTCCATGACCGGTTGTTCGAGGTTGTATGTCCGTATGATCGTGGCCGGTAGTCCGGAAGAGCCATAGCGCATGAGCCACGCGTCGGAGCGTCCTGCCATGGTCAACCACCAACTATGCGTGTGTCAGACAGTACGGCCAACCTAACCCACTCAGAGTTGTCCTTTCTCTTATTTTTTAATGATTTGTATTGTATGAGGCCCATGGAGGCAACACTATAAATAGGGCTCATCCCTCTCCTTTAAGGGGGTTGGCTTCTTCATTTCTAGAACATTTTGTAATAGAAAAATATATACAATCTCCTTCTCAATATACCAGATTCGATCAACGTTTGGTGTTTGTTTCTTGCGTTTCCTAAATCGAATATCGTTTATGCATTAACAAACACACGAGCATATATCAAATCACCGATTATCACTGCTATCCTCATATCATGAGCCTGTTTGGATGGGCTTATGCCTATAAGCTGAAAACAACTTATAAGTCAAAAAAAATAAGTTGGGGTAGTCTAACTTATTTTTTTTGGCTTATAAGCTGTTTTCAGCTTATAAGCTGCTTTAGATAAGCTAAATCAAATGGGCCCAATTATTTTTTTGAGCTTATTTTAATCACAAAATGACTTTAAGCTGGGCCAAACACTCAAAAAAGCTAAAAACAGCTTATAAGCAACTTATAAGCCAATCCAAACGGGCTCCATATCTCTCTCTCTCTCTCTCTCTCTCTCTATATATATATATATATATATATATATATATATATATATATATATATATATAGAGAGAGAGAGAGAGAGAGAGAGAGAGAGAGAGAGAGAGATATCTTTCTCTTATCAAGAAGATTGATACTTAACCACATATCTTATACCCACTCACAAATTCAATTGATTATCCAAATTCGGGGTAAACAAAAGGGGCTATATTGTGCAAATACACTTTCATGACATCACTAAATTCCGTATCTTGATTGCAAATGTATAAATCGTAAATTCGTGTATAATCAATCATTAAAACCTAATGTTCATTCAATATGTCTAGAATATTTAAAAATGACCATGTTTAAAGAATCTCCCCTCAAGTAAAGAGAGTTAAGATTAAAGAAATAATACCATAAATCCCTTAATTTATCACATGTTAGATACACTTCATATTGTTAAAAAAAATACACTATTTATTTTCCATTAACATCTTTTAATGATACGTACTACTAGAAATTCCATAGCCACTTGTTATATTCAAACTATAAAAGAACAAGTAATCAATAAGGATTGTGGTCAAGTGATAACTGGTAAGTTACTCATTCATTCTTAATCAGAGATTTCAGGTTTGAGTTCTGGCCTTCTGGGTATGAAATTGCCTTTGTTAGTATGAGCGCGAATTCGGAATTAGTCCGACTCAATGCAGGTGTCAGATACCGGATGGGACACCAACAGAAAAACTGAAAGAAATAAGTTCTGCTAATTTCTAAATGCAAAAATGAATGTTAGTTATTTTTTTGTGGGATAATAATAATAATAACAGAAAATAGATTACCCATAAATATACATAATTCCTCCAAATTACGTTCGTTACTCTGTCTTTTTCTTTTATTTTCTTTATAAATATAAAAACCAAAGACCTCTCTTGGTTCTGGACCACCAAACAAATGCCTCAGATCTAACGCCCGTAGGGATCAATATCGTCATTTCAAAGTCACCCTCCTTGTAACCTTGTAAATCTTACTCCGGATTGTTAAACAATAATTCATAAACAAGGTATATCAAATCTAAGTTCTTAAATATTTGATTGTACATAAAAATATACTTACTTTTAATAATTTGTTAACAGATTAAAATTGCTTAGGAGTATATTAAAGAAATTACTTTGAACCTAACTCAGAAATAAGGACCATTTTTTTATTTCCTCATTAGAAATTTCAGCTTACTTTTTATTTATTATTCAACAAGAGAATAACTTCAAGACCGCTGAATTTTTTTTGGTACATTTGATATATCTTTAGTTAATAATCATTCAAAATTCTTCTTTATTTCTTAAATTTTATATCAAATCAAAAATCACACAAACAAATTGAAAGGACAAGAGTACTAATTTCTAAATACAAAAAGAAAAGTTAGTCGTAAGTATTAGGAAATAGATTACCCATATAAATGTATTGCTCTCTCCGTCTAAAAGATCTTGTCTTAATTTGACTTACATGAAATTTAAGAAATAAAGAAAGACTTTTGAAATATATTATTCAAAACAAGTTTTAAATATTTATATGACTGTAAATCATATCATAAAGTTATTTTTTTTTTAAAAAAATATAAACTGTGTCAATCTTTTGAGGCAAACTAATAATATAAGAAAATAAGACAATCTTTTTTAACAGAGTATAATTTCCTTCAAATATACTACTCCCTCTGTCTCAAAAAGATTGTCTTAGTTTGACTTGACATAAAGTTTAAGAAATAAAGGAAGACTTTTAAAATGTGTGGTCTAAAATAAACTTTAGATATTTAGATAGCTGTAAATCAACTCATAAAGTTAAATTATTTCTAAAATAAAAATTATTTTTAAATATAAAAAAATATTAATTTTTTTAAAATAAATTAAAAAGAATGGAAGACAATTTTTTGGGACCGAGCGAGTAAAAGACAAAGACTTGTCTTTCCCTTGGCTTTAGATCCCACCAAATGCCTCAGATCTAACGCAGGTAGGGCCAATAACGTCATTTCAAAGCTATTCTCCTGTAAAATCTTACCCCAGATTTTCATTTTCTCCCAAAATTCCCCGATCATTTCTCCTCCGCCGTGCACCACCAAATCCCACCGTCAAAATGACGAAACTACCCTTCCTCCTCCTTCTCCTCCTCCTCTCCCTAACCTCACCCACTTTCGCCGAAATCAAAAACCTCAAGATCCGATCCGATAACCGACCCATGATCCTCTTCGAACGATTCGGGTTCACACACACCGGCCAAACATCCATTTCCGTTTCATCCGTTTCCGTTATCCCCACCGTAACGACCCCTGATCCCTCCCGCTTAGGATTCTTCCTCCTTTCTGAAGAATCCCTGATTCAAGTCCTAATTGAACTTCAACAAAACCCTAATTTCTGTGTACTTGATTCCAATTTCATACTACATTTATTCACTTTTCGTGATCTTTCTCCTCCACCTAATTCGTCGTTTAATAAAGCTTATCCTGTTACTTCACCTAATGAATACTCGCTTTTTTTCGCGAATTGTGCACCTGAATCGAAGGTTTCTATGGATGTAAGGACTGAGCTTTATAATCTCGATGGTCGTGTTAAAGATTATCTCTCTGCAGGTACTTTTGTAAAATTACGCTTCTATGTCTATTGGGAGAAAATATTTACACGCTTTAGCCCATATTTGTGTACAAGGTTTCATACATTATGTATAATGGGCTATGTGGCGTAATATTTTATGCTGGGCTGTATATTTTTGAAAATTTCCCCATAGTTTAAAATTACGCTCTATGTCTATTAGGAGAAAATATTTGCGCGCTTTAGCCCATATTTGTGTACAAGGTTTTTGATACATTATGTATAATGCTTTCCCCAGATATAATGTTGGGTAATGTTTTATAATATTGTATAATGGGCTATGTGACGTAATATTTTATGCTGGGCTGTATATTTTTGAAAATTTCCCTATATTTTAAAATTATGCTCTATGTCTATTAGGAGAAAATATTTGCGCGCTTTAGCCCATATTTGTGTACACGGTTGATACATTATGTATAATGCTTTCCCCAGATATAATGTTGTGTAATATTGTGTAATGGGCTACGTGGCGTAATATTTTATGTTGGGCTGTGTATTTTTGAAATTTTGTCCCCCCCTTTTTTTTTTGGGAAAATTGCACTGTATGATACCTGGGGGAATATATTTACCTGGTTTAGCCCATAAAAAACCTGAAGATCAGATCCGATAACTGACCCATGATCCCATAATGCTTTCCCCAGATATAATGTTGTATAATATCGTGCAATGGGCTACGTGGCGTAATATTTTATGTTGGGCTGTATATTTTTGAAATTTCCCCCTTTTTTTGGGAAAATTACACTGTATGATACCTGGGGGAGTATATTTACCTGGTTTAGCCCATAAAAAAACTGAAGATCAGACCGATAACTGACCCATGAGCCTCTTCGAACGATTTGGGTTCACACAAGAGGCCATTCTTCCAATTATCCGAAGAATCCCCAATTCAAGTTCTAATTGAACTTCAACAAAACCCTAATTGCTGTTTTCATTTTGAGGGTTATTTTGGGCTTTTGAGTGTATGGAAAAGGAAATCTGTGCATTTGATCAAGTGAGTTCCCATCATAAGGCTGTAAAATATGGTATTGATAGTGAAAGGCTCCTTTTGGTTTGTTATGGCGGAAATGTTTTCCAGGAAAATATCCTTGATGGAATCATTTTCCGGTGATTTACGTTGAATTGTGATAACCTTATATCTTCTTTGATTGGTTAACCTTGAATCGTGAAAACAAAATATTTTCCTTGACGAATTTTGCTTGGTTACTTGAATTGTAAATAACTAAATATATTCCTTGATGAAATCATTTTGTTATGCTTGAATTTTGAAAATGCTTATTTACAAGGGAAATGTTTTCTATCAAAATGGGGAGAGTAACTTGGTGAAAGTCATTTCTTTTACGAATGTCCAATTCTTACTCCATATTACTTGTTTCAATATTCAAAAGTATGATGAAAACACTGCTTTACCAAAAAAAAAAAAAAAAAAAGTATGATGAAAACACTATCCTTATGCCCCCTCATTCTGAAAAAATAACTTTTATTTTTTGATAAGGAAATGATTGAGATGCTCTTGTTGAGACAAAAAAATAACTATCCTTATACCCTATGAGAATTCCAGTACAATTAGCATATCTCACTTCTATACCAACCATACACTGGCAAATGATCCAAAAAATGATTTCCCGAATAGAACATTTTTGATAGAATTTCCTTCTAACAAACAATAATACTCTATTTACTAACTTGTCATATTCAAATATAAAGCAAAAATTTGCAAAAATAGGGTACTTTGAGGGCTGGTGTAAATTTTGTCCCAGTTTAAAAAGTTTTGCAGATATAAGACCAAGCGGAAGTTATGTCGGGCACGATGTAAGTTGTTCAAAGTTATGGCCTCGACCCGGCATATTTGAGCAAGTTATGCGTCGCCAACCTACTTTTGCAAAACTTACTTAAAGGAGGACTAAGTTAAATAGCAGTCCAAAATGATCTTATTTGTGTAAATCTCGCAATATTATGATTACATGAACGACCCATTTTGGTGGAAATAACCATAATGCAGTACCCGCTGTGTATTTCCATCTTTCTGCATATCCTCCTCCTCATATTCTTCCCCTTTCTGCAGGTCTTACTCAGTTGCCCACTTTGTACTTCTTGTTTGCCTTGGTTTATTTTGGCTTTTTGGCGGTCTGGGTGCTATTTTGTTTGAAGAACAGGACATCTGTGCATAGGATTCATGGACTTATGGCACTTTTGGTTGTAATGAAGGCGTTGAATTTGCTTTTTGCTGCTGAGGATAAGCATTATGTTAAGGTTACTGGAACTGCACATGGATGGGATGTGTTGTTCTACATTTTCCAGTCCATGCGTGTGGTTTTGCTTTTCACTGTTATCGTTTTGATTGGTACTGGGTGGTCGTTCTTGAAGCCGTTTTTGCAAGAGAGGGAAAAGAAGGTGTTGATGATTGTGATTCCGCTTCAGGTTTTGGCTAATGTTGCTTCGGTTGTTATTGGTGAAACGGGTCCTTTTATTAGGGATTGGGTGACATGGAATCAGGTCTTTTTGATTGTTGATATCATCTGCTGCTGTGCTATTATTTTCCCCATTGTGTGGTCGATTAGGTCGTTGAGGGAGACTTCCAAGACTGATGGGAAGGCAGCAAGGAATTTGGCAAAGTTGACTCTTTTCAGGCAGTTTTATATTGTGGTGATTGGATACTTGTACTTCACAAGGATTGTGGTTTTTGCCTTGAGGACAATTTCCGCTTATAAGTACCAATGGGTGTCATACTCTGCGGAGGAAATAGTGAGCCTAGCTTTTTACATTGTCATGTTTTACATGTTTAGGCCAGTGGAGAGGAATGAGTACTTTGTTCTTGATGATGAGGAAGAAGAGGCTGCAGCAGTGGCTCTTCGGGATGAGGAATTTGAGCTGTAATTTTGAAATATAGTGGCTGTGCTCTACCCGCCATTTTAACAGTTCTCATCCTAACACTGAGTTTTACTGGAATGATAGTAGGTTTACCAGGATGAAGTACAATTCACTGTTGTTGTTTGGTAGCTTTCGAATCACAATACAGACATTTATTTTTGTATAATGGAATTCTGATGTCATGTAATTGTTATATAAACCTCATTTTTCATGTAATGGTGCCTTATCATGATTTTGTTTGATCTATCCCTTTTATTGTCTTTCCTAGGCTTCTCCTGACTAACTTCAGAAAGTTATAACACACAAGAGGAATTTAACTTAGCCATGCTTATTTTTTTAGTCTGTTAGCTTGGATGGATGACTGTTTGTTATCCATCTCGTTATGTATTTCTTGTTCTGTCTTTTGTTGTTTCAATTATACTCTCAGTGACTTTAGGATGCACTGGAGTATGCTCATCCTGGACTGGCTTAAGTTGTGTCCACTTATATAGTGACATAGGTGTGGCAAATGGACTGTTTGGGCTGAATTTTAGGCATGTCAAAATGGGCTAGTTTTGCCACCCCTAGTAGCACTACTGCACTGATAAGTATACATATCATCAACAGTTGACCACCTGTTAACAATTTTGTTGAATAAGGGCCTACTGGGTTTCAAGGGGATTTCGTGGATCAGTACGAGGAGAATTATATTTGTATTGAGATGATATTAACAGTGGCTTCTCATGTCTCTGCATGGGGACAATGCCAAAGATACCACACCTGATATATCCATTTGTGGGCAAAGGTTTCTCTAAGTTGTGCTTTGGTGTACTTCTTCGGAATGTTTAGACATTGTCTATTGTACAAGTCTCTGGATTGTCCTTGTCATTGAAATGATTAATTCTCCTTGAACAATTTAAGCCCACTGAAGATATACATTATGATGGAATTAAAACAATCAAATTAAGATGAGTCATCTGGATTATGTATGAGGTCGATACACAATTTTGTATCAAGCCGCACTTCAGTAGAAATACATAATTTTGTGAATATAGTTGATATAGGAAGTGTAAAGTTTTAAGCACAAGGTAGGGGTAAGGTGTGCGTACACTCTACCCTTCTCAGACCCCATTTGTGGATTATACTGGGTATGTTGTTGTTGTTTACGACATTGATAATTAAGTTACTGTGGTATCCAAAAATCATGGATCAACTGAGGAAGCAGGCAAAGATCATGTGTAGCCAAAAAAAGATATTTTAATGCTTCAAATTGTATGATCTTTTAACCTTATTTCTAATAAAAGTTCCCAATTGGAAATACGGAAAAGACATCTTATATTTCGATTTTCTTATAGAAGGGAATAAATGAAAAGAGTATTTCATTTCATTTCAATTTGACTTAGCTCAACTAATAACATCCGTTATAGTATTTTCCGGATGAAACTATTCACTTTCTGTCTCATTTAGATTATAGGTACAATAGTCTATTTGCCCAAGTTCGCAATCCCGAAAGATACATTGGTAAACTCATAGTTTATTCACGTAAATTTCTCCGATTATAGAAGTTATTAAAATCATTAAAATTTGATTAAACTCATTTTTTTAAAAAGAAACTCATTATTATCAACAATACAAAATTTTCAATAATATAACCAGCAAAGAAATCTATTTAACCATCAATGTACATAACTTATGTAATGGCCCGTTTGGTCGTTATTGCACTTTTGATCCCTTTGGCCCTGTTGATCCTTTCCCAAGCCCTGTAGGTATGATTTTGACCCGCGGGATGGGCGACACGGTTCCCGAGGTCATCAGGTGTGTTTTAGAATGATTTGAGGAAGTTAGAGCTTTTGACTAAAAAAGGTTTGACCAATAGTTGACTTTTGGGTAAACAGACTTTTTTCAGAATTCCGTCAATTCCGTGAGGTCCGGAAGGTCGATTGTGACTTGGTGGGATATTCAGTTTAGTTCCCGAGCCAATCGGGAGCGTTTTGTACCATTGGTTGGAAAGTTAGTTTTGGCCATTTGGGGGTTGACCCGGTCAAATAGACTCCCGTTCGGAATTTCGAGGCCACGAGTAAGTTTGTAGCGTGTTTTTACATATGTTTGCATGTCTGGTTTGGATCCGGGAGGCCTCGGTTGGATGTCGGGATTTGGGGTGAAACTTGGTGAAAACCAGATTTTTACTGGTTTATGGTGTCTCGCCCCAGCGAGACTAATTACGCCTCAGCGGGGTTTGGCCCGCAGACGCGAGTCCCTGATATTTTGATGAGATCCGTCTCAACGGATGGTTCTCCGCCGAGGCGAGTTTGTGGAAGCGGAACCTATTCCGCGGGAGCGAATATATCGCTGAATCAGAAAGCATTTAATATCCCATTTTGAACCACTCTTTTCCCATTCCCAAAATTAAATCTCTAAGTGACTGAAGGGTGATTTGAAGAGCTTTTAGAGTTGTTTCGTCTTGGGGTAAGTTTTTTCCCCTTGTATTATGTTTATCTACCTTCCTAAGCTAGAATCTATAGTGAAAACTAGTGGGATTAGTTGGAGAAGATGAGTTTTCAACTTTAACTTTGATATTTGAATCCTAGGCTATGTATATGAGTTTAATTTATGAATTTGACTAGTCTAAACATGGAATTTCGTGAATTAGTAGGTAATAAGCTTGGATCTCTAACTTGGATTGAGGAATTGATTTTGGATAGAAAGGGTTTATTCCTGATTTGGGGGTTTTCTCTTAAATGATGAAATTGATAACTAATTGAGTTTGATTAGCAATTGGAGAGTGGAATTGAACTTCTAGAACGGGCTACCATTTCCAATCTTGAAATTTCCGTTTTACCCTCGTGGGTCTGATTTCCCCCTTTCTATAGTTGATTTCCGATTTGAACGAATGTATAGCAATATGGGTATCATTTATCTCCGCTTCTAACTTAGATTTCAATAATGACTAGATTTTGAGTATTCGGAGGCTCTTCGGAAGGGCAAGGCTCATGTTTGACAGTTCGTGGCACCAGCTCAGCATCGAGGTAGGTTATAGCTTACCTTTCGGTTAGACTCCAATTAGTGAAACATATGTAGGATTTAGTTATTGACGGGGAAAGCATGTTAAGCCTTCGGGTATGAAGTTGGGATGGATACTCTTGGGTTGGTATTGTTGTTGACTATTTGAGCTTGTCGCCTTGTTATAGCGATTGGTCATGCTTCATGTGTGGCGTGTTAGGCTCGTCGCTCGTTTACTATGTTGTGTTTGTGATGCATTCATTTCTCACTTATCATCGGAAAAGGAAAGGATAATGATTTAGGATTGGTATTGTCATGTATGCTCATGTAAAGGCACGAATGAGATCTTGATTATGATTTACACTTGATATTGACATAATGCATATCATTCATACACATCTTACATGATACATTGATATGAACTGTGACTTGGTACTGGTGATGACAAGTGAGAAAGGAAACATCCCAGATTGCGACCAGAGTGGAAGATTGTGTACAGGTTAATATGCAAGTCAACTCCTGGGCTATGTGCAGAGTGGCTAGTATTGTGGAAGTCATCTCTGGGTTGTGTGCGGAGTGACTAGTATATGGACTTCGCGGGTCTCCATAGGTCATGACTACCGAGAAGTGGAGGATTTTCGTTCGTAGCATGTGTGTACGGTGACAAACAGTTGACCAGTGCATTTCATTGCATTGCATATGCACTCATTTACTTCATTCATTCATATCATTGATTCTGCTATGGCATTTATATCACGTGTATTGTTCCTGATCTTGGATATTGTTGTGATTTGTACTTGACTGCTTGCGTGGTTATCTTTCGATTTCTTTCTTCGTATATATGTGAATTAATTGTTGTCGGCCTATGATACCTACCGGTACATGGTGTTTGTACTGATACTACTTTGCTGTACTCTTTTTCTGAGTGCAGAGTTCGTAGTAGGTTCCTCTTCTGCACCTCGTGAGTGATCCCGAGGCTCAGTTTCAGACTTTCCAGGGTGAGCACTTGATGGATTTCGCAGCTCGGAGATTCTTTTATCCTTACTTGTCTTTTCTTTGTATTCTTAGATAGTATTTATATGTCAGACTTGTAGTCTTCAAACTTATAGTATTTAGTGGCTCTTGTACCGATTCAGATCAGATTCCGGGGATGATGTATTAGTATTCCGCACTTAGTAGTTTATTTTAGTTTGGAGACTGCTTAATTCTTTCTAATTACTTTTCATATGTTTGAACTGAATGTTGAATAGGGGAAGGGTTCGCCCACCAAGGGGGTTAGTGTGGATGCCCGCTCGATCCACTAGTTGGGTCGTGACAACTAATTATTAGTAAAGACTTGATTTTTTTTTAAACAACGAAAACATACGTACTATAATAACTGAATCTCTTTCAACTTGGATCCCATGAGGCTGACCTTGAAAAGTTTTAATATAAGGAGGGATTCGCAGTTCTTCTAGAGGTAGAGTGCCCAGGGCATTGAACCCAAATACATTACCTATAATGGAAGTAAACATGTCTAGTGGAAATTGCTTAGTCGAGGGAAACTCCCCTTTTTTTCTCGTACCTCCGCTCCTAAGCTAACTAAGAGCGCTATCTATTCCTACGCCCCCTACCAAACATGAGGATGAAACTTGAGATTCACTATAATAGTCCCTTTCCCGCTCTATATACCATAGCACGAAAAGGGAGCGTACCTCATGTAGATTTCTTCTTTAATTCGTTGTTACTTTGAAAAATCCACTTCCCGCTTATCGTTTCGGTGATTGTGATGCAAAAACAATATAAGACCCACAATGAAAAAAAGGAAGAGGAAAACATTAATCGAACATGAAGCTCCTTTTATATGGAGAGAGAGACCAGAAGCTTCTCGTTTCTTCTTCTTCTTCAGCGAAACCCAAGCCAAAACATAACATTGAGGACATATTAGGTCCAATAGGTGGAAGGAGAGGCGCCAAAATATAATGTTGAGGACATTTTTGATAACAATAGGATGAAGGAAGATATTTTTGAACCAAATTCAATAAGTTTGGTTTATTTTTTAGCAAAGAAAAAAAGAGGCGGTTAGTTTTGCTCCTTATAAATATATATCGTAAATAAGAGAGAGACGAGAAACTAGTCGTTTTTCCTTCTCCTTGAGCGAACACCGAAACCCTTGTCCATATCTTGATTTTGCTTGTCCAATCAGGTAAATTTCTTTTAATTTGTTTCTGTTATATGTACTTGAGTGTTTTTTTCCGCAATATTAGTATTATAAGTTTTTACAAAATATGAAGAAACATGAAGATTTTATTGATAAACAGCGGGGGTATAGTTATGTTTATTTTCTTGATTTATATTCCAACTTTATTTATATTGGGTTCTCTTTTAAATCATTGTTTTAAAATGTCTTATACTAGAGCATTGGTTGGTCAAATTTATAACTATTTAGAAATTGACGAGAAAGTTGAACAATCTTTACATGATGCCGAGCTCGCGATTGATGCCGAGTTTAGAAATTTTTTTAGTCGTTATTCTACTTTGGAAGAAAGTGTTACACCCGTTGCTCCACGCCTTACTACTTCTCAAAGTAGCAAAAAGGGCTTGTCGGGTTTGTCGAATTTAAAAGTTTTACATTCACAACCAACTCCTTCTAATAATGCAAACTTTGATGAATACCACCTTTATTTGATGCAGCCAAATGTGGATATCAACCAACTAGATGATTTGGACGTCTTAGCATGGTGGAAGAAATACAAGACGAGTCATTCGATACTTTCAAGAATGACTCGAGATGTCCTTACGGTTCAAATATCATCTATGGCTTCGGAAAGTGCATTTAGCCAAGGAAGACAACAAATTGGAGACCATAGACACTCATTATCCGGATTTAGCTTGCAAGTACTAGTTTGCATTCGCGATTGGATTAGATCGGAGCGACGCAACCAAAACTCAGAAGCAGTGAAAGGCGAAGAGGAAGAGATTGAAGATTTTATAGCAAGTGGAATAGATCAAATGGAAGACTTTGAAGATATCTCAATGACTGAATATGATATGACGGATATTAGCCAAATGATTGACACTTTTTGATTTTATTATTCTACTATTTTTTTGCAACTCATGTATTATTTGCAAGTTAAAAAAAACTACAACTTGCAAATAAATGTTATCCATGAATGAATAAATATATGGCTCATTGAGCTCTCTTATTAAGATTTTCTTTAGGCCACCAATTTCATTAAGCCACCCTGACTCAGAAGAAGAGCCCCCGCAGTTATATCAGCAACAAGATAAGCATTTCTGTCCCTAATGAATTTCACACTATCCCGAATTTTTGACATTGGTGGATCAAAATTGTTCCCACTTAAGTCCAATAATCTCAAGAGTCTGAGGTCTGTGAAGTTCGCTGGAACTAGACCGTGCAAACTATTTCCTTCTAAGTGAACTTAAAGTAGTGAATCCAAGTTTGCAAGATAAGGTTCTTATCTTGTAGATTAACAATCGTAGCCTGGACTTTATGATTGCAACTGATTCCCAACCAAGGAGTCAGATCGGCTGGATAATTCCAACCACCAAGAAGATCAAAAGTGCATTAACTTGAGGAGCACAAGGAACATTAGGAGTTAGGCTGACAGAAAGAATTTGAGATATATGTGGCATTAGCAGCTCTAAACTTTGGGATAGGACCGATTAGCATATTATTGGTCAACTCTAACATAGTCAAGTTTAGATCTGCCAAATCTTGTGGAATCAGACCAGCGAGTTGATTTCTATTAAAACTAAGTTTCTAAAGAAGTCAAACCACCAATTGTATCAGGAATTGGTCCACTAAAACTGTTGCGTTGCATCCATAACAACGCAAGCTGATCCATTGTACCAATTAAGTGTCACGACCCAACCCCGTAGGCCGTGACTAGCGCCCGATCTGGGCACCCAAACACATCTATCAAACTCTATCTCAAATTATATCAAACACATTCAAGTATATAACAGAAGCCGACAAGGCTGTGTTTCAAATTTATATAATTTCCAGAAAAATTTCGGCAGAGTTTCCTTTGTTTTACGGACTATCCCAAAATAACCTTGCGCACAGAAGTACCAACAAAGGCCACACAGGGCCAACAAAACAACATGTAAACATATGCGGACTGGCCGCAGCGGCGAATGGGATCGCCCAAACACAACATATACACACGCATCCGAACAGAAAGACCCTAACCCACAAACATGTCCACAGACCTCTAAACAGACCGACAGAATCATATGACGGGACAAGGCCCCGCCATACCCATGAACGAATATATATAAATGCACTAATAAATATATATACTAAAAGTATAAGCTCCGGAAAGAGAGGAGCACTCCGAATAGCAGAAAGGGTGTCCTAAACAGGTGGATCACCAGGCTGTGCGTCTGTACCTGCGGGCATGAAACGCAGCCCCCGGAGAAGGGGGTCAGTACGAAATATGTACTGAGTATGCAAAGCAGAAGGTACAGAAATAAATCTGAATAATAATCGCATCAGATATATAGAAAATAATACATATCAAAAAAAAAAATATCAAAATGTTTATTTCCCAAGTATAAATTATGCATAGGGCACTGGAAAATGTGGTCGCCCGCCTATCGATGGCGCCACAACACAGCATAACACCAGAAAGTTTCAAATCTCTGAATCCCCGTCACACATCACAACACAGCATAACGCCAAACATAAGTGGAACCCGGCCCTCGAGCGAGGAGCACGGTGAACCATAATCACAGCATAACACCGGAATGTATCACAAAGCGCACGACAACAGAACCGGCCCGGGAACCGGCGAACGATAACATAGTAGGCACGAGCGGAGTGGTGAGGAATCATATGCATAAAATCATTATTATAAATCTGAAGGATAAGTAAAATAGTCATATTCGAAATCGGAATAATAATTATCACTTTTTGATTCAAAGTTGTCGAATTTACATAAAGGGCGTCGCGGGACCCACGAACGAGTATAGACCCGAACTGAGCCAGCCTATGAAAAACATACCCATTATACATCAAGCAAACTCCTATAAAAATTATTGGAGCGATCCGAGCCTCTATGCGAAAAATATGGCATTCAGAGATTACAAAATTCCCTAAAGTGAACATTTTCTATGCGAAGTTCGGAAAGCGATTACTTCAAATACATCATGGTTCATATTTCATAAAAACATACATAAGAGTGCCAAATAATATATATATGGATCATAACATGCTCGGATCTCGAATTTGGAATTCCCTTAAAGCTCTAATCTAGCCTATGTGAAACTAAGGCATGCCAAAAGAAGGAAGTTTGCTTTACATACCTCGTACGCACCCCAAGATCGCCAATCTAAAGTCAATCCCAACCTACGCCTCGGGCTCCCCAAGGTCTACAAATACGCCAACGAATACCAAACATTAGCTAAGGGGACTTAAACCATTCATTCAAACTATTCATTAAATTCTACAGAAAATTCGGCAGCATTTCCCCTGTAAATAGGCTACCCCGAGAATTTGATTCGGCCATATCAACCAAAAACAACAACAACAACCAACCTAACAACATCAACAACCAATTCGAAAAGCAAAATAATAATGGTAGCTCTCCTTTACGCCATTCGACAACTTCCCAATTATTCAATTCTATGGCTTACTTTAAAGCCACTATATCGTTCGTACATTTGATTATTAACCCAAACCCATACTAACAACATTCAAGAACATTCTAAACAATTCACATAATAATTCCAACAACCCAATTTTTTTTTTCCATTTTGGGCCGAAAACAGTCCCTAGCCGAGCAGCCCTCTTTTCATTTTTCCTCATTTTCAAGTCATGTTTTGCGTCACAATCCACAATATAACGATGTCATTTTCATAAAATATACAATTCATGTCAAATGCACGACCAGCCTCAAAACAGCCCGCAACAATTCACCATATCACTTTGGGACATTAAACTTTCGTTTCTAAACTAGAAGTCATCACAACAACCATTAAAACGCTAAGCGACATTAGTGTGTTCTTTGGCATATAGCATGACCCATATTCATCTATCACTACACATATACATATATTGATGATTCTTAGCCATCCTACACACTACAACAATTTAACATGCTACAAGGAATTTATTCAACAACCCAATCACAATACCCATTTACACGGCTAGCACACCCATCACACAACCCACTTCCAATCATACTATATTTCATGATTTCCAACCATTATAAGATACTACAACATGAATATAACCTTCATAACACAAAAACATAATGAATGCTTACCTTTCTTCTTCAACTTTCCAATAGCCTAGGGTTTCCAAAAGATGAAAAATAATGGGTTGATCGCTCCAACGATGCTTCCACGCTACTTAGGGACCTCAATATAGTGGGTTTACATCAATGGAATAATTTTAGAGGAGCTAAAAAGAGGGGATGATTTTTTTTTTTGCCTTCTTGGCCGTGAGCTTCAATGGAGGGAGTTTCTTTCTTCTTTTTTTTTTTGTTCAAGCTTTTGAAATGTTGGATATGATGACTATGGTCATGTTGCTAATATAATATATGCATTGTCTAGGCCCTACACGTGCCCTTCTAAGGTGGCATGCATTTGATGCCTTCACTTTTGTTTTTCTGAAACTTGCTTTGCAAAGTGTGAGATGAAATGTTCATCCACTTTTCATTTAACTATACATATATTGTTCCCAATTTCCCTACACGTGCTTTTCCCCATGTTGACCCACTAACTTAGCTTTATTTCATTATTGTATTTATTTATCATAATTTTTAATAACTTTTTTTTTTTGAAGAATGATCGGGTGGGGCCCACCAAACCTAATTAAGCTAATTAATTTTTAATTAATCACTAAGTATTGTCTAATAATCTAATCACAATTAATTAATTCTAAATTTCCAATAATAATATTTTTACCCTAAATACAATTTATAAACAATTTATGTTCTAATTGAAAATTAAAATTTCTATTTCGTATCCGGGAAAGGTTCCGTCTTTATCTCACGTCGATTCTTTTGCGAATAGCTCGACGTATAAAAATACGGGGTATAACATTAAGTCGATTGAACAAGTCATTCCAAGACTATTTTGATTATTCAACCACAAAATTTGAAGCATTGAATCACGAAAACTGTCTAATATCTTACCGGCTAAACGGTTATATGACAACTCCAAAACAGTGAGAGAAGGAAATTTCCTAAAAAAATCAGGCACATGCCCAACTATATTGCAAGACATGCAAGAATTGCCAACTGAGCCTAATCTTGCAGCTCAGTTGAAATAGACCATCCACTCTTATTAAAGGGATTCTTATCCAAAGCCAAAACTAGAACATTGCCAAGACCATAAAGGAGTCTGCAGGGATCATATCAAATTGATTTTCATAAAAGAAGCATATTTCAAATCAGATAATCCACTAAAAGAAGTAATTTCCCATTAAAACCATTCCTCTGAAGGCCAATATTTTGAAGCTTATCTCGTTCATTCAAGTTCTGAGGTAAAGGATCCTTTAAACCCAACTCCTAAACATGAATTTGGGTGACTTTGTCATTAGAACAGAACACATGAGGCCATGCAGGAGGACCACATCGATCATTCCCCTTAGAAGGCCATTGAAGAACCTCTGGATTCCCCTATCTATTTCTGAAATCATTTAGAATCTTGAAATTATTTGGATTTGTAACACCAAGAACCACATTTACAAGAATTACAACAAATCTACATAAGTATACAACTCCTCTGAAATCAAATTAAATTCCATATATACATAGGATGCACGTGTGGCGCATGGGGATGCATGTGTGGTGCACGAGATGCACGTGACGCACGCAGAAGCTAATTTAATTAAGGACCCATTTGGCCATAAGAATTATTCATTTTTTTCGGAATTTATTTTTTTACTTTTAAAAAAAATTAGTGTTTGACCATGAAAATTCCAAATACAACTTCAAGTTGTATTTGGAATTTGAAAAATAAGAAAAACTAGTTTTTCAATTTTTTCACTTTTTTCACAACCAAAACAAGTACATTTCAACAAAAAAAAAATACTATTTGCAAAAACTATGGCCAAACATAACTCTATCTCCAACTCCAACTCTAACTCCAAAATTCCAAAAAAAATGAAAAAGTTTTTGATTTCTATGGCAAACGCCTACTAAATATACTTGAGACCTCTTATTAAGATTTGACTTTATGCCACTAATTCCATTGAGCCGCCGATGAAAACCCAAAAAAAATACTAAATATAGTTGGTGCATATTGCTTATGTTATTTAGCATGTCGATATATTTCTACTATTATAGAAGAGTGGGTTAGGCATGGGATTGTCGTGCACCCACTCTTCTATAATAGTTGATTAAAAAAAAAAGTGGGGTCCATGTGAAGAACTAGGAGACAATGACAAAAAAAAAAAAAAAAGAGGACATTTAAATAATGATAATAAGTTCAGAAAATGGTAAAGGTACGCTTAGAGAAAATTGAAAGAAGAGAAATTCGAGAAAAAAGAAATAACGATTTAGATTGAATACAAAAACTGCTAAAAAAGTCATAAAACCAAAAGATTTAAAACTTATACCTTTGGGTAAGGATAAAAATGCACTAATTTTAGACACATACATCTCAAACAAATAATGAGGAATAACATCAAGAAGACGAAATATAAACGATCAAGAAATGTATACACATATTTTCTTAAAATGATGAAGTTGATCTATATTTAAAAATTTAAGACTACAACAGATGCTAACGCATGAAAGCGCTTTTCAGTGTTGTTGAGTAGAAAGAGATGATGGCATGAAACTCGGTAGGAGAAGATGTATTTCAAATCTTTCAATTGGAGAACCAAACCAGGAAAGTCATATATGGAAAAAGCGGACTAAGTAAAATAATTTATTTATATTTTCAATTTATTGAATTATAATATTTTCTATAAAAAAAAGGACATTTAAATAATGATAATAAGTTCAGAAAATGGTAAAGGTACGCTTAGAGAAAATTTAAAGAAGAGAAATTCAGGAAAAAAAATAACAATTTAAATTGAACACAAAAACCACTAAAGAAGTCATAAAACCAAAAGATTTAAAACTTATACCTTTGGGTAAGATAAAAATGCACTAATTTTAGACACATACGTCTCACACAAATAATGAGGAATAACATCAAGAAGACGAAGTCAAGAAACATATACACATATTTTCTGAAAATGATGAAGTTGATCTATACTTAAAAATTTAAGACTATAACAGATGTTAACGCATGAAAGGGCTTTTCAGTGTTGTTGAGTAGAAAGAGACGATGGCATGAAACTCGGTATGAGAAGTTGTATTTCCAATTGTCACGACCCAACCCTGTGGGCCATGACTAGTGCCCGACCTGGACACCCGTATACGTACCAGTTGGATCTAATCAAACTGAATCTAAGAACAATATGGAAACTTGCAAAAGAACTCCAAGGTTCATAACGTCAGCATATATATATATATATATATATATATATCCAGATAAACTGTCTCCTGAGGAGTCACACTAATCAAATCATAAAATGATACGCAAGCCGACAAGGCTGCCACGACATATCAATATCATGTGCAAGCCGACAAGGCTGCCACTACAGACGAACATCATATCATAGCACATTGTATAGACACAGCTGAACAGAACTTATACACAACCCACACATATGTCTACAGACCTCTAAGAGTATCGATGGTGAAATATGACGGGACAGGGCCCCGTCGTACCCCTGGATAAACATATATATATATACATCATAAGATCTGTACCAAATGTCTAAACTCCGGAGCAACGGAGCTGTCCAAGACAACTGAATAGGAGTCCTATGCTGAAGAGTCACCAAACCGACTATCTGTACCTGCGGGCATGAAACGCAGCCCCCCGAAGAAACGGGGTCAGTACGGAATATGTACTGAGTATATAAAGCATGAAATACAGTAAAGAGGATCATAACTGAAATAGGGAGTACAGGAGACAAGTATAACATCCAGAATACCAAAACGCTTGCCTTTTGAAACATAAATCATGCACGTCAATATCATATATCATACCCGGCCCATTATGGGACTTGGTGAATAAAGTCATCATATTCCATCCTGGCCACCATCATCATATCATATATATATATATATATATATATATATATATATATATATACCGTACCCGGCCCTCTAGTGAGGGACTCAGTGAACAATGCAGTGAAACTGTGCACGATAACATACCCGGCCCGGGACTCGATGAAAGACATATTGAGGCATGCACGAGCAGAGTAGTGAGCAACCATATGCAAGTTAAATCATATCTGAGACTCGATAGAATAATCAAAACGAGCTATCATTTGAAAATCAAGACAATAGTCACATCAAGTACCTTTCGAATGTCACTATGGATTATATCACAATCGAACTTCTGGAATCATATACACGTATCAAGACATAATGAAATAGCTTCTGGAAATCAAGAACATTAGCCATCCTAGTGGCTCTAAGAATAGGAACTTCTTTGGAATCATATATACGTCGTCTGTTTGTTTCATAAAGATCATGCCAAAAAGAAAGAAAGAAATGATAACTTTACATACCTGTTAAAGGTTAATCGTAATCAAGTTCGCTTCGTCGCCCCTTTAGCCTATTTAATATGAAAGTAACGCTATCGTTAGTAAACTATACTTCCTAGCTTATAAATCTGTCACCAATCACTTACAGGACTCATTCTTTAATTCATACTTTCTTGATTAGGATTTTCATTAGTTAAGAACTTAACGGAAATCGGGCAGCATTTCCCTATATAACTCGCCTAACCCGAACTTCCAATTAACCTCCTGTTATCACAGCAATACCAACAATGACAGTAATAGAGATATGCGTATAAAACTCTTACAATTCAGCCCTTAAACAACTCAAACAATCCAACAACCCTTCTTAATCCTTTTCCAATCTAAATCATTAACGCTATAAGATTTTACACCAAACAAGTCAACATACGCTTTGCATACGATACGTTATACACTTCTTTCTTCCGAATTTAGAATCCACATCAACGACAACATGACCACAACACGAACAACAACATATGAACATCATACTTTTAATCCTTTCAACTCAACAATTCCATATAACAACTACAACTCCTAATATCAACGATTTCATGCAATTTCTTACTTCCAATTTCATCCAACCCAATTTTAATCTTTCCATTACAACACCATTAATACAATTATACCACAAAATAAGAAAATCTTACCTTAATTTACTTGGAGGAATTTCTACACTTATTTGCTCCAATTTCACTATTTCTTCTTCCTCAATCCAATATCCAATGTTGCTATCACCTCCTTGAACTTGCAAATCACTTGGAACTTAATCAAAATAAGCAACAAAAATATTTTTTTCCTTCAACCATGGCTGGCCAAGAGCAGCCATGGAAATGTTTTTTTTTTCTAAGTTTGATTTTATGAAATGAAAGTGAACTAGCAAATTTGTTCATTATCTATGCTATATATATAATTTCCCTCTAATGGACACGTGCCCCCCCCCCCCCCCCCACCCCTTATGACTCACCAATTTGATTTCTTGATTTATATATATTTTTTTATTTAATTACGGGTGGGGCCCACAAAGCATACAACAACAACAACAACAACAACAACAACAGCCCAGTGAAATCCCACATCTTGGGGTCTGGGGAGGGTATAATGTACGCAGACCTTACTCCTACCAAGGTAGGATGGCTGTTTCCGAGAGACCCTCGGCTCAATAGAAGCATAAAAAGGGGGTCAGATAAGGTTAAAAGATTTAAAACGATATTGCAATGAAATAATGCAAGCGACACAGTAAAACAGGATAATCAAGGAATTCAAAGCGATATGGAAATGCAAATCACGAAAGCGGCACAGATAAAATAGAGTAATCAAAGTACAGAAAGTAGCAAATAATAACATAAATCAAAGCACAAGAAATTATAATGCGCTAATGCGCCTACTAATAAGGAAAGATAACGAGACTTATATACTAGCCTTCTACCCTAATGTGGGTCCTCCACACCTTCCTATCTAAGGTCATGTCCTCGGTAAGCTGTAACTGCGTCATGTCCTGTCTAATCACCTCTCCCCAATATTTCTTTGGCCTACCCCTACCTCTTCTGAAACCATCCATGGCTAACCTCTCACACCTCCGCACTGGGGCATCTATGTCTCTCCTCTTCAGATGCCCAAACCATCTCAGTCGCATTTCCCGCATCTTGTCTTCCACCGAGACCACTCCCACCTTATCCCGAATAGCCTCATTTCTAATCCTGTCGCTCCTAGTGTGCCCACACATCCATCTCAACATTCTCATCTCGGCAAATTTCATCTTTTGAACGTGAGAGATCTTAACTGGCCAACACTCCGCCCCATACAACATAGCCGGTCTAACCACCACTCTGTAGAACTTGCCCTTCAGTTGTGGTGGCACCTTCTTGTCACATAGCACTCCTGAAGCTAGCCTCCATTTCATCCACCCTACCCCAATACGATGTGTGACATCATCGTCAATCTCCCCGCTGCCTTGCATGATAGACCCAAGGTACTTGAAACTACTTTTCTTTTGGATGGCCTGAGCACCAAGCCTAACTTCCACGCCAACCTCCTGAGGTGTCTCACTGAACTTACACTCTAAGTACTCTGTCTTGGTCCTACTCAGCTTAAATCCTTTAGACTCCAAGGTATGTCTCCAATCCTCTAGCTTAGCGTTAACTCTGCTACGAGTCTCATCGATCAGGACTATGTCGTCCGCGAAAAGCATACACCATGGCACCTCACCTTGAATTTGTCGCGTCAATCTATCCATCACCAAGGCAAATAAAAACGGACTAAGAGCTGATCCTTGATGCAACCCCATCACAACTGGAAAGTGCTCTGAGTCCCCTCCTACTGTCCTTACTCTAGTTTTGGCTTCCTCATACATGTCCTTGATCACCCTAATGTATGCTACAGGTACACCTTTAGCCTCCAAACATCTCCATAGGATTTCTCTTGGAACATTATCGTAAGCCTTTTCTAGGTCGATGAATACCATATGCAAGTCCCTCTTCCTCTCCCTATACTGCTTCACCAATCTCCTCACAAGATGAATTAATTAATTTTAATTAATCACTAATCCCTACTTAATAATATAATCATAATTAATTAGTCCCTAATCTCCAATAATATTTCTACACTAAATAAAATTTATAAGCAACTTGTGTACTAATTAAAATTGAGAATTAAAAATTTCCTATTTCATATCCAAAAATAATCCCGTCCTTAACTTATGTCGATTAGCTTACGAATAATTCGACGTATAAAAATACGGGATATAACACCAATCTTTCAATTGGAGAACCAAACCAGGAAAGTCATATATAAAAGAAGCAGTGTTACACCTCGGAAATTCCGTATGTGTTGATTTGTGGATAGGTTAATGTGAGCTTAAGGTGATTATGAAATCCCTACGAGGTTAAGCGAAGGATTAGATGGCTTGAGGTTCATACAATAAGATTTTGAAGTTCTACGAATATGTGAAGTCTAGTTCGTTGAAGAGAGCGAAACGTAAGTCGTGTTCGGAAAGATTCTGTTATGATTGAGTTAATGTTTATGTGGTGATGTTTTAAAGGGCTGATATAGAGCCTTTTGTATGGCTAATGAAGTATTATACAAGTGTCAAGAAGGTTCCATAAGGATTGGAGATCGAACGAAACGACGAGAACAACTTCGGAAAAACTGAGTTACACGACCACATTATACGGCCCGTGGAATGTTATACGAACCGTATAATGGTCCGTATAACCCAACAGCAGCAAAGTGTTCCATGGTGGTGAACCACGGACACTTATACGGACCGTATAATGTTATACAGACCGTATAAGGTGTCTGTATAACTCCCAGTAGGGAGTTGGTTTGCTGGTTGGTGAACCACGACCGATTATACGGTCCGTACAATATTATACGGACCGTATAATTGCCCGTGGAAGTCCCGACGGGCTGTTTTTCAATGCTTGTATAAATAGATGCCTTGGGTTCTTTTACTTCATTTTTCATATTCCACAAGTGTTGAGAGCTCAAAAACCCTTCTCTAGACATATTCCACTCAAGTCCAAGAGAACACAAATATCAAAGACAAAAAAATCAAGTGTTTATGTGTTAGAAAGCTTCCAAGGGTTAGAGGACCACAAGAAATTTCCATTGGAGGAGAACTAGGGTTTGGTTCATGCAAAGTATATCCACTCAAGATTCATTCCCTCACCATCTAAGGTAAGTTTTATGATATTTCCATGTTGTTTAAGGTGTTTGAAAGTTGAAACACTTGGATTGTAAAAGGATGTAGAAAATGGGTCTTGAATGTGAGAATAGTGATGTTTGTGAGTAGTATCTAGGGTTGAGTAATGATTCGTGAGATGATATGATTATAATCATGTTATAAATGATGTTAAGAACATGGGATAGACATTGTATATGAACGAATGTAATCGTGTGTTATGACCATGGATATGGATGACTTGAAGTGAATTGAGAAATATGGATAATGTAGAATGAATAAAGACTATTGTTATGATATTGTGAATGTATTATTGACGTTTGGGAGTGGATATATGGTGTGGAGGAATGTCGTATAAGTAAAGGAGATGCTGTCTGTTTTTCTCTAGCCTTAGTCATGTATACTAGCTATCGGTTTTCTAATTATAGTATAACTCCAATGAAGGTAGAAACGTGAGCATTGGAGGAGAACGTGCAAGTGATAAACTAGTTGAACGGAAAGGTATGTAAGGCTAACCCTTCTTTCCTAAGGCATGGTTCTTTGGCCAATCATTTGAATCTTCTATAAGTCTATGATGTCCTTCAAATGATTCTATCTTCTGAGCTATTAAGCTCGTTATTCGCGATATGTTACGATTGTACTAAGTTCCTCATATGATGAGTATAAAGATAGATGTAATGAATGATGATAATAATGACAATGATATTGATGAAAACTATAATGGTAATGACGCTGACGCTGACGATAACGATGACGATAATGATAGTGATGATAATAGTAAAGATGCTTATGAGCTATTATGTATATGTATCTATGTATGACTATTATGGAACCCCGAGCTTATAAGGCCGGGTAGAATATGTATATATTTATGTAACGCGCGCACACCTCTACAGTTGGTACGGATAACCCTGAAGCCTTGGTAGGGCCAGGTAGATATAACCCTGAAGCCTTGGTAGGGCCAGGTATGTGTAACCCTGAAGCCTTGGTTGGCCAGGTATGTCTATGATATAAATATGTATATGATATGGATATGTATATGGTATGTAAAAGAGTATGAATACGGTCGTGATACGAATAGGAATAATAATAGGCATATGAATACGATTATGGATACGAAATGTAAATGAGTATGGATACGAATGCGGAAACGGTATGTACACAACCTCGCATTAGAAATGAAAAGTCCTTATGACAAGCAAGTAAGTGCTTATGACGATGATTCTACTTTCTCCCATCTTATGCTATTTCTTATGTTGCTTATTATGCTTCCATATTGATATTGATCATGCTTTACATACTCAGTACATTCTTCGTACTGACGTCCTTTTGTTTGTGGACCCTGCGTCATGCCCGCAGGTGCCCAGGGAGACAGACTCGATTCGTAGCTACATTACTCAGGGACTACATAGCGGAGCTCCATTTCATTCAGAGCTATAACTTTTGGTATTGATTCTTTTGTGTACATAATTATGGGCATAACGGGGTCTTGTCCCGCCTATATGATATGACATACTCTCCTTAGAGGCTCGTAGACATGTGTATACAGTTAATCGTGTTTGTCCTTGTCGGCCTATGTTTTGTATATCATTTTGTTAGCCTTGTCGGCTTATGTATATTGGTGTGGGCTTAGTTGCTAATGTTGATATAAAAGTATTGTTGCCCAATGGGATTCGTATGATTGATGAATAGAAATGTATGTTTTGATATGTGGCTCACCTAGATGTAAGTGTAAAGGTACGCTAAGGGGTGCCCGGGTGGGCTAGCACAGGGTGCTCGTCGCGGCCCTCCGGTTGGGTTGTGATAAGCGGACTAAGTAAAGTAATTTATTGATATTTTCAATTAATTGAATTATAATACTTTCTATAATAAAAATTCCATAATTATATTATTAAAAGATATTCTCTCTCTCCTAATTTATGTGACATAGTTTGACTAGGCACGAAGTTTAAAAAAGAAAGGAAAGATCTTTGAAACTTGTGGTCTAAAACAAATCATAGATATTTGTGTGGATTTAAATCATTTCATTAAAGGTAAAAGGGGAAGTTTAAAGTTAAATGATTTCTAAACATAAAAATACATCTTCTTTTTTAAACAGACTAAAAAAACAAATACGGTACTATTTTTTGTGTTGGGCCGTGCTAGCACGGGCTTTCTATCATCTAGTAACATATATAAGATTTGCTGCTGCATTTTGTTGTGTGGATTTTCGTAGTGTTCAAAGTTGCTAGTCATTCCCTTTGTTTATATCGACAATTTATAATGATGAGATTAGTAGAAATTTGTCACACAATAATTTTATTAATAGATTAATTTGTTTAAATAGTGTCAAATATAAATTACATTTAAACCTATAAGCTTTCCTACTAGCAGTTTCTTTGTCAACTTTGCTTTTCTAGTTCATTCTCGTAAAACATTAACTGTTTCAAAAGTCAAGTCAAAGTCAATTAGTTTAAAGTATTTTGATTATCGAAAACCAAACTCAAACGTAATGAGGGGATAAAAACAAAGCTTGCTTTTCTAACTGTGTTACTGATAACGAAAGCATGTATAATATATTTTTTTTCCCTTCGATCTTTATTACGTAAATAAGGAGAAAGGGGCTATATTGTGCAAATACACTTTCATGACATCACTAAATTCCGTATCTTGATTGCAAATGTATAAATCTTAAATTCGTGTATAATCAATCATTAAAACCTAATGTTCATTCAATATGTTTAGAATATTTAAAAATGACCATGTTTAAAGAATCTCCCCTCGAGTAAAGAGAGTTAAGATTAAAGAAATAATACCATAAATTCCTTAATTTATCACATGTTAGATACACTTAATATTGTTAAAAAAAATACACTATTTATTTTCCATTAACATCTTTTAATGATACGTACTACTAGAAATTCCATAGCCACTTGTTATATTCAAACTATAAAAGAACAAGTAATCAATAAGGATTGTGGTCAAGTGATAACTGATAAGTACTCATTCATTCTTAATCATAGATCTTGAGTTCGGGCTTTCTGGGTATGAAATTGCCTTTGTTAGTATGAGCGCGAATCCGGAATTAGTCGGACCCAATGCAGGTGTTAGATACCGGATGGGACACCAATAGAAAAACTGAAAGAAATAAGTTCTGCTAATTTCTAAATGCAAAAATGAATGTTAGTTATTTTTGTGTGGGATAATAATAATAATAACAGAAAATAGATTACCCATAAATATACATAATTCCTCCGAATTACGTTCGTTACTCTGTCTTTTTCTTTTATTTTCTTTATTTTTATTTAATTTAACTTTTATTTAACTATATAATAAGAGTGAGCCGATGGTACGACCAAGGGCAGTTCCGTAAATATCTAACTATATCAAGGGCAGTTCCGTAATAACAATTTTATGAGTTCTTATTTGTTCCCTCATGTGAAGACGCGTGTACACAGAACAAAACTTTTCTTGTTCCAGCAGGTTCCATATTTCTTTCACTCCATATTTTGTGTCCTCTCTTGTATTCGTCCTCCACTTCTGGGTGCTTTCTAATTTTCGACTCTTCATCTCAATGGTTACATCTGGTAAGTTTTCCCTTTTTATTTTCTTTCTTGCTGTCATCAATTATAGATTCTGTTGAAAGTTTGTCCATTTTGCTTCAATTTTAATTCTCCTACTCTTTTGCATAATTTTTTGCTAAATTTTTAACATGCATGTCAGTAACTCTATCTGATCTGCACATTCATATTTGGTGCATGTAATTGTATAGTATTTTGGGTTACTGATCGTTGATTTATGGTGAAATTTTAAATCATGTAGGCTAATGATCGGCTCACTCTTATTATATAGTTAAATTTAGGGTAAATTAGAACTACCTTCAACAATTGCAAAGTCGTACATTCCTGTGAATTGGGGATTTTTTTTTTTTTTAAGATTATATACATATACATATATAGAGATACTTAGAAGGCATGAAGCAGTAGTTAGAATTTTATATTTTAAATGTCAGTCCAGTTAGATGTGATTGTATTGTTTTGTCCCATTTTTACTTTGTTTGTGCACACATTTGTTAGGAATAAGAAATTGATAGATTGCATCCATTTGTTGGTAATGGAAGTTTGGTCGAAAATCGTCAAATTTCATATCAATTTGATAGTTTCTTACTAAGATTATACGTATATGTCGATAATTTCTATTTTGCACTTGTATGTTTAGAAATAAACATCTAGGTGCACATTTGGATTCTTCTACGTCATATAGTTCTTGCTGGATTTGATTGGGTAGAATGAAATTTTGAAAGTGAATTAGATCTTTTCCTATGTAGGGTGAATTTGGTATAGTATAAGCAAAATCCAAAAGTTAATTAAGAAGACGAGGAACCAAAATACTTACGTTGGCCACCCTTTGTTTTCCTCGGTATGTGTTTCTTTTGCGTGGTTGCGATACAACTTGTGAAGAATTCTTGTGTTGTTTTGTTTTTAGTTTATTTTCCTTGTGTCATCTTTGATTTATAGCATTACTGAGGTAACAACATGTTGGTTTCAAGGGTGCTAGCAAAATTGTTGCTTGTTCTCCGTCTGCCGAAGTTGGTTAGTCCTTTTGACAATTTTACGCTCTCTCCATCTGTGGTTTTCTTATTGACGAGTTCGTGTCAGTGTTTTCCATTCTGTAATTTCATTATTCTTTGTTTTTATCTCTTTACCGTATTAATTCTTAACTGATCTTGATCATTTTAAACTCGATTTCTTTCATCTACATTGCTTGATTTGGGTAAGTTGTACTGGGTTTTAGTTATTCTTGTTAGTGTGTTAGTAATATTTATTTTCCAATGTTAATCAGTTAGCATTACATATAAATAGAATGGAAGAAATTGTATGGAATCAGAGGAGAATTTAGAGCACCAGTGCAAATATTGGCCCTAATCGAGAAAGAAGAAGTAAGAAAAGCGGGCAACCAAAGAACATGAAGGGTGGCCTTCTTTCCTTGCTATCCATAGGGGAATCAAGACAAATGTTATGCCATCAGATTACTACCATTTTGCCCTTCAGGTGCCATGAAAATAAGGTGATAAAATTTATTTTTTGAGCTTACTTTTGTATCCCTTGTTTATATTAAACAATTGGATAAATTTGAAGAATCGTGGGAAGAAGAATTGTTGAGCATTCAAATTGCTCTTGATTCACTGGTGCCTCATCTTCTTGGATGATTAAAAGATGCTACTATATGCATTTAAGTTTAAACCTTAGCATCTTTATGCATTTATTACTCTTTTATGAGGTTTGTGTTTATTAATCTTTTTTAAGAGAGTTATTAAAGGTGGACTTCTTTTCCTTATTGAGATGTTTCTATAAATGACCATGAAGGAGGAAGGTGCTTATAGCTAAAATTTTTGTAAGAAGACTTGAAAAGTCGACATTCCCTATACACAGAGTAATCTATTCTCTATTAAGGAGGTAGTTATACACAAACACTAATGTCATCAATTTAATTTATATGGCTCGTGTATGTTTTTCGAGGAGCTAAATTTTTTGAAAGCCTTTAATATTCGATAACTACTGTAACTTCTCCAGCTCTACTTTTGAGACTTCAAGTTCAATGAAAGTGTACTGGAACTACATTGTCTTTTAATTTGTAGCACCAAAATGATAGACTTTATAAGTGATTCGATGATGGTTACTGGACTGTTAAAGGTAATATAGTTTTCATAACTGTTTGGTTGAGTTATCATGCTATAACAGAGATATTTCCAATAAAAAAAATGACCAATATGTTAATGCATAGAGATTAAGATGATTCTTATTGGATAGGTTAGAGATTAAAAGATTAAGTAAACAAAAATGAGAAGAAAGGGATAACTGGTTGATACAAAATTTGTTTCATCAACCAAATCCGGCTGAAGAAAATTGAGGATTAATCCTTTGTGGTAATATTTGTAGCTTGATGGCAATTCTAAAACTCTGGTAATGCACAAGCAACAATGAGCTGCCTCTTAATGAATAAGTACCCTAACTCAAAGCTATTTTCATATGAGAATTTCAATTTTTTAAAGATATTGCATCTTCTGTGAACAGAAGAAATTACTACGTCGTACAAATTCTTCTATCACCTTGACCCTGAGGGAATTGCGGAACTACTAAACATTTTGTAAGGTCTCCGCCAATAGTTGCTCACTGTCTGGTGATACTAGAAATGGTTTCAGTTAATTACTTTTTTGAGCTTCTGAAGTTATGAATGGTATATATTACTTACGAGATCGTTTCTTTCAGGGGAAATGTGATATAGATGCAGCTTTTCAATAGTAATATGCCTTATTTTGTCGAGGTAATTTGGCTGGCAAAACCTTTCTATTTTATGTCTTTTAGGGTTAATGGGGTCCAAATGGAATAACAAGAACTATTGACGAAAAAAAAAGAATACTTTAGTTGTCCCAAAGGGAGTATATTGCTATAAAAAGCATTGGAGGCATATACGCCAAATACTTTCTTGCTGCATCAGTTATTTCTCTCTATGAGATCTTATTAAATGTATTGTGAATGGTTCTTAGAGGCCAAAATAGTTGTCAAACTCATCAGGAAAAAACATGGATATGGATATGTCTTCTGAGAAATTCTTTATAGTTGGGAGAATGTTAATTTTTTTTTTCCTTGGACCCTCACCTATTCAAGTAAGTTTCTGATTTTCGTACAAGGGAAATATACAGGAAGTCTGATTCTCCTAGCCTAATAGATTTAAATAATTTGGTCAAATCTTCGTCTCCTCAACTTGTGCAACAGCTCCTGTCTCAACTACAATATATTGATGTAAGCAAAGAATTGGAAGGTGGAAAAAGTAAGAGGGTTTGTTATTCAGTATTGATGAAAGCAGTAGCTAATTTTCATCAGTTTACTTGTTTATCTTAAATATTTACTCTATTTTTTTTTTAGCAGAACGGTCAAAGAATGAATAACATCAAATCTTGGTTGTTTACTTCATGACGGCTAGATTACAATAAGCAACATCAGCTATAGTGCTCAAGACGTAAAAGTCCTTCCTGATGATGTTCTGTTTCAGCCTTTCAGGTACCAAACGATCATTTCATTGCTTCTATTCCCTCAGTTAAGTTCTTGGTTAGTTAAAAAGACGATGGTATGTTGGAAATTCAGAGACAGAAGTTCAAGTGCGAGCAGCATTGACCGGCTTATGCTGTATTCAAAGATTTCAAAATAGGGAAGTGTAAACCACCGGAACTTAGTCTGTTCTCCTGATATGGTTCATTCACCTTTTCCTCGGAGTTAAGATCTAAAATGCTCCGACTGATAAAAGAACAACTAATATTCTCCTTAAGAAAGTTAAATCAGAACAGAATTAATATAAAGGAATGAAAAAGAGTTTTGCTTTTCTTTACCTAAAAGAAAAAAGGATTGTTTTTCTTTTCAGAATGAAACGAAAAACACCTTCCAAAGCAGATATTTCCATTAGGCATCAACCTAGATATATATTCAGAAAGTTTTTCCATTTATTCGCACCTGTAAACCAACTCATCAGAGTCCAAAATAATTTGTGTAAGCAAAAACATAGAAACAAGATACTCTGATAATGTCATTTGCTTAGCATATCTAGCAGCTTCGAACAAATTGTGTCATGATAATCAACAGAAAAAACCCTCATAATACTTGGAGAATTGTCATATATAGTTCTCCCTTTCACCACCCATAATTCCTCTGGTTTCTTCCAGAGTCATGTGTGAAGCCACAAAACCAAAAAGACCCACAAGAGAAAAAGATCACCCAAACAAAATTCCCGAAACTATGAAAGATGCATGTAAAAAACAAGTAAATCTCCATTACACATCCGTAAAAAGAGAAAAGAAAAAATCCACCCGTAAAAAACAGAGAAAAGAAAAATGTTTACTGTTAAGTTGTTTCAAGCATATCACCAATACTTTTTTCCTCCTCAAGGTACCATTCTCAAAAGTTTGTCAGTGAAAAGTTATCTTCCCTCTTCGTCTTCCACGACTCTTGCAAGAATTGTTGATTATGAATTGACCTCTTCGTGTGAGCACAAACCAATAAATGGCAGATTTTCCAAGAGTTTTGATAACGTACACCACTAAATGTATATTTTTATCTCCTTTGTAAAAGGCTTCTTATATGTGCTTGTGTTACTTAACTGAAAAAGTTGATTTTTTGGCTTGACTTAACGTTCGGAATTTGAATGAAGGATATAAATGAACTTTCTTTTATCTTTATGAAATGAAAAACAAGAATTTATAATGGCTGTAGCAAGTACTGATTCACAATATCTGCAATTACATAAGTGATATTACATTACTCCTATGTATATTGTGTTTGTTTTTTGGTACAAAAAAAGAGAGAACTTCAACATGTGAGTCGTATATCAGCTTAAACCTGCTGATTTCTTGTATGCTTTGGCCCTTTTCCTTGTCAATATATATTTTAGGGAAAAAGGGAAAGCAAAATTGCTTTAACCAGAGCAACTGAAGCACATAACCCTTTAAGATCTTTTATAATGCTCTCAGCAGAAGTCAAATATTTTTCCTTAGCTTGCTGAATTGGTTTGCCCGGAATTTGACTGCTCTTCCAGTAGGAACTTCTTAGTTCTTGGAAATTGGGAAGTATTAACAGTAAATCATGTTATCGGTTATGTTGCCTTTGTTCACTTGAAATAGAAAGCATATTTAGCTATAGTGCGAATATAAAGCATATTTGTATTTACCTTGCTTTGACAAGACAAAATCTTCATAATTTGTCTAGATTTTTATTGCAGTTTATTAGCTATTTTAGTCTGGTGGTAAGATTAGCTACAAAGATACAAGAGTGTGCTTCAATCATAATAGTCTTGACCATTGACTTAAAACCTGTGGGATTTAATCAATCCTTTTTTCTGTAATGAGATATTTCTGTTCCATTCAAGGTTAGCCTATACAGTTCTCTTGTTTCCTAAGAAAGTTTCAGTTTTCTGGTTTTGGCTATTATAGGTTGAAAGCCATGGAAAAGGTTTTGTACCTCCGGGTTGTACTTGTCATTTGTGGCCTGGTGTTGGGTAATATGTTTGTATGCAAAGATTTTACAGTTGATTATCAGTATGTTGCGATCAATTCTTCATCTAACTATTATGGAAACAGGATATGTTAGCTATATGTGTCATTCTAATAAAAAAAAAAAAAATCTTAGTTTTTCATCTATTTAGTGTATGAAATATGAAGCAACTAAATCATATCTTGGGTGAAGATTGATATCGGAGAGGACCCTAAATACTTTCATGGTTTAGCACCAGTTCATAAGAATTTAGCTCTCAAGGTAATTTTTGTTCGTTCAGAAGGTAATTTTGTTCGTTCACTTCTTGCAAGGTTGTCTGACCTTCACAAAGCACTCTTCATGATGGATAGAAGAATATTTGTTGGCTAACGAGTCAACTTCGTTAATCACTGCAAGGTACAAGATCTAGATGCAAATTCATTCGAAAGAAAGATGCTTACTAATTGGGTGTGCGACTCAACATGCGAAATACACATTATTGTCATTTTATCCTAATCAAGCTACATGCTTACAGTTTGAGATCTGCATAGTGGGCCAAATATAGTCTTTGTTGGAAAATTCCCTTTAGTTTGGGTCTGCTGCTGATTTCTTCGTTGTTGGGATGCTTACTTTAGTATTAATTCACTTCTACTTTCCTCTTTGTCCAAGGAAATTCAGTTTTTGTTTATGCGTCATTATTTGATTTTGGGATTACAAATATGATGTTATATGTTGTGCTTTTGTAGCTGAACAACTCGGGATAAAATAATTCCTGTACTGTCATGGTTTACTGGCAAGGCTGCGGAAGATGATGAATCCGAAGATATGGAAGATGTTATCAAAAAAGATGGAGATGAGGATTAAGAGAAGTGACGGAAAGGTTGTACCAGCTTGGGGAAAAAAGTGAGGTTGATTAAATCTACTGCTAAGTTATTTCTATATGATAAGATTGTTATATTTTTAAATAGCATTCTAGCAAAGCATGCTTTTGAACTCAAAGCTTATTTTAGACATTGTTGCCGGCACAATTTATTCCCTGAAGCACATTATCCAAATGTATAGATCATATTGTAAATTTTATAACAAAAAAGGAAAAAAATAATCTCCATGTAGGGCACAGGCCCGTGCCTTGCACGGGCTTCAACCATCTAGTAAATATAAAAACCAAAGACCTCTCTTGGTTCTGGACCACCAAACAAATGCCTCAGATCTAATGCCCGTGGGGATCAATATCGTCATTTCAAAGTCACCCTCCTTGTAAATCTTACTCCGGATTGTTAAACAATAATTCATAAACAAGGTATATCAAATCTAAGTTCTTAAATATTTGATTGTACATAAAAACATACTCACTTTTAATAATTTGTTAACAGATTAAAATTGCTTAAGAGTATATTAAAGAAATTACTTTGAACCTAACTCAGAAATAAGGACCATTTTTTTATTTCCTCGTTAGAAATTTTAGCTTACTTTTTATTTATTATTCAACAAGAGAATAACTTCAAGACCACTGAATATTTTTGGCATTTGACATATCTTTAGTTAACAATCATTCAAAATTCTTCTTTACTTTCTTAAACTTTATATCAAGTAAAAAATCAGACAAACAAATTGAAAGGATAAGAATACTAATTTCTAAATACAAAAAGAAAAGTTAGTCGTAAGTATTAGGAAATAGATTACCCATATAAATGTATTGCTCTCTCCGTCTAAAAAATCTTGTCTTAATTTGACTTACATGAAATTTAAGAAATAAAGAAATGCTTTTGAAATATGTTATTCAAAACAAGTTTTAAATATTTATATGACTGTAAATCATATCGTAAAGTTATTTTTAAAAAAATATATATAAACTGTGTCAATCTTTTGAGGTAAACTAATAATATAAGAAAATAAGATAATCTTTTTGAATGGAGCATAATTTCCTTCACATATACTACTCCCTCTAGATAAAAAAAAAATTCACTTAACTATTTACACACCCCTTAAGAAACTATTCATTCTAAAAAAAATAATATGTAATTTGACTACACTACTCCTAATTAAATAGACATTGAACTTTGATCATATAACACTTAATAGAAATAAATTTAAAAAGATAAGATTAATTATTTCTTTATTTAATAAATAAATACTTTTGTTAACAAAAAAAAGGCTAAACAAACAATTTTTTTTTTATCCGGAGGGAGTGAAAAACAAAGACTTGCCTTTCCCTTGGTTTTAGATCCCACCAAATGCCTCAGATCTAACGCAGGTAGGGCCAATAACGTCATTTCAAAGCTATTATCCCGTAAAATCTTACACCAGATTTTCATTTTCTCCCTACTTTCCCTTCACCAAAAATCCCCGATCATTTCTCCTCCGCCGTGCACCACCACCGTCAAAATGACGAAACTACCCTTCCTCCTCCTTCTCCTCCTCCTCTCCCTAACCTCGCCCACTTTCGCCGAAATAAAAAACCTCAAAATCCGATCCGATAACCGACCCATGATCCTCTTCGAACGATTCGGGTTCACACACACTGGCCAAACATCCATTTCCGTTTCATCCGTTTCCGTTATCCCCACCGTAACGACCCCTGATCTCTCCCGCTTAGGATTCTTCCTCCTTTCTGAAGAATCCCTAATTCAAGTCCTAATTGAACTTCAACAAAAGCCTAATTTCTGTGTACTTGATTCCAATTTCGTACAACATTTATTCACTTTTCGTGATCTTTCTCCTCCACCTAATTCGTCGTTTGATAACACTTATCCTGTCACTTCACCTAATGAATACTTGCTTTTTTTCGCGAATTGTGCACCTGAATCGAAGGTTTCTATGGATGTAAGGACTGAGCTTTATAATCTCGATGGTCGCGTTAAAGATTATCTCTCTGCAGGTATTTTGTAAAATTGTGTAATGGGCTACGTGGCATAATATTTTATGTTGGGCTGTATATTTTTGAAATTTTGTCCTGGAGTACTGGAGTATGCTCATCTTGGACTGGCTTTAGTTGTGTCCACTTATATAGTGACATAGGTGTGACAAATGGACTGTTTGGGCTGAATTTAGACATGTCAAAATGGGCTAGTTTTGCCACCCCTAGTAACACTACTGCACTGATAAGTATATAAGCCCGTTAACCAGTTTAACCGGAATCGGACCGGTTTACCGATTTGAAATCTCGAACCGGAACCGGTCCAGTTCAAAGTCTCCAAAACTTTTTTTTGTTTTTGTTTTTTGTATATATATATATATATATATATATATATATATATATATATATATATATATATATATATATATATATATATATATATATTATAGTATTTATTAGTATATTGTAGGTATATTTACATATGTTATACAAGTTTATAAGTAAAGTTTAAATATTTACTGACTAACAGGCTAACAGCAAGTCAGCAATACAGAATATACGTGTATACATATATATATTAAGTTATATGCTTAAGTTATAGTGTTATACCACATATACCTAAAATATAGTAAGAATATACATATATATATCAATATACTTAGGTTATATAACTTATATATATATATATATATATATATATATATATATATATATGTTTAAGTATACTATATATACTTATAACTTATATATTATAACTTATGTTATTTATAGCTTAATTTTTTTCTAAGTTTATAAATTCGTATATACGTATATATATTATATATATATGTTTAAGTTATACTTATAGTATACTATATATTATAAGTATATTCTTAGTATATTTTAGTTATTTTTCAAGTATATAACTTTCGAGTTTTTATTTTTAATATGAACACAAGTAAATAGAAGAAAGCTCAATAAGCCATATATTTTATTCATTTTTGGATAACATTTATTTGCAAGTTGTAGTTTTTTTTTAACTTGCAAATAATACATGAGTTGTACAGAAATAGTAGAATAATAAAATCACCAATTTTGAATCATTTCGTTAATTTCCCCCATATCATATTCGGTCATGGAAATATCTTCAAAGTCTTTCATTTGGTCCGGTCCACTAGCTATCAAATCTTCAATTTCTTCCTCTTCGCCTTCCTCCGCTTCTAAATTTTGGTTGCGTCGCTCCGATCTTATCCAATCGCGAATGCACACTAGTACTTGCAAGCTAAAGCCGCCGGATAATAAATTTCTATGGTCTCCAATTTGCCGTCTTCCTTGGCTAAATGCGCTCTCCGAAGCCACGGTTGATACTTGAACCGTAAGGATATCTCGAGCCATTCTTGAAAGTACCGGATAACTTGTCTTGTACTTCTTCCACCATGCTAAGACGTCCAAGTCATCCAGTTCCTTGATATCCACATTTGACTGCATCAAATAAAAGTTATATTCATCAAAGTTTGCAGTACAAGAAGAAGTTGGCTGTGAATGTAAAACTTTTAAACCCGACAAGCCCTTTTTGCTACTCTGAGAAGTAGTAAGGCGTGGAGCAACGGGTGTAGCACGTTCTTCCAAACTAGAATAATGAGTAAAAAATTTTCTAAACTCATCATCAATAGCGAGTTCGGCTTCAGCTAAAGATGGTTGAACTCCCTCTTCAATTTCTAAAAATGTATAAATTTGACTAACCAAATTTGTAGTATAAGACACTTTTAAACAAGGATTTAAAAGCAAACCCAATATAAATAAAGTTGGGATAGAAAAAAAATACTTCTTAAATTTGATTATCATTTAAAAAATAGTCACTTGATAACCGAGTTTATATTTATACTCTTGTAAAACTCTAGCTATTTCCGCTAAGTAGGCTAAAATTCCGGATACCGTAGGATAGAATTGTCTAGAAAAAGCAAGAGTTGCATTATAAAAAATTTCTAAGAGTTCAACTCATTCTTTAACATCTTTCCAATGCGTAAAAGTTAACCAATCATCACTATTAATATTATATTTGTTGTGAACTTGTTGTATGTGAATCCTATACTCATATGCTTGTTGTAGCATAATGTAAGTGTAGTTCCACCTAGTCTCAATTTCTACTTGAATTTTTCTAGGTCTAAGGTTATTTTCCACACAAGCATTCTTAAAATCTCTAATTCTTCCCCCCCTATTAGCATTACAAAAAAGAAACGCAACCGCATCTCTAACTTTTTGAACAGAATCTTCAAAATGCACAAGACCATCTTTAACAATTAAGTTTAAAATGTGACAACTACATCTTACATGAAAAATATTTTTTAGCGGAGGGTTTAGTTCTCTTTTTATAAGACCTATCGCCTTTGTATTATTAGAAGCATTATCTAAAGCAATACAAAGTGTTTTTCTATAAATGTTAAAAAATCTCATAATAGTAGACATTGAATCCGCTAAAATTTTTCCATCGTGACGACTTTTTCCTTCATCATATAAAAAAGCTATAATTCTTTTTTGCATAACCCAGTTGTCATTAACTCAATGACATGTAATAGCAAAAAAATCTAACTTGTTAAGACTAAGACCCAAATTAGCGGTAAGACAAACATTACAATTTAAAGAATTAAATACATGGCGCAAATAAAATCTATATTTTTTAAACAAATCTGTAACATCGGTTCTACAAGTACTTCTGGGAATACCCTCAAATAACAGATTATAACAACGTCGAATGTAAGTAACAGACCTCAAACCCGAGGGAAAGGAAAATGGTAAACAATCATAAGCTACCATTTTAGCTATTTCTACACGCTCTTTTTTCTTGTCATACTTAAAATTTCTACCGGTTCGTGGGTCTATCGTCATTTGAATACCCCTCACATTTGAACCCGTTTGCTCTCCCCAAACATCCATATGTTTGCTTCTCATATGATCATTTAGTGTACCATCATCCTTACCAGTTCCTTGCTTAAAACTAAATACTTGTCCATATAGGGTACATGTAGCTGATTGATTTTCCCTATTCTTAGTCATAAATTTCAAAACTTTAGCTGTTGGCTTACGAGTTCTAGGCGGTTTGTCTTGTGTATGTGATTGTGCAGGACATGTATCTCCTATGGTATTTTCGGGGGGTTGTGTTTCATCATCATCATCATCTTCATTAAAAGTGTCGGTAAAATGTTGTTGCATTGCCTCATGACCTAAAAGTGGATTATTTCCACCAACATCAATACCTAAATTAGGTGTTTCTTCCACAAATGTTTCCTCATTAAGCCCACCCCTAACAATACCACTACTACTAACGGCACCACGTCTTAATCTCTTTGACATTATTAAATAGAATTAATTTAAATCACAATCAAATAAATCACAAGAAAATAAATTACAACAAATTAAATTGCTAGAATTAAATTGCGTAAATTAAATTGCGAAAAATAAATTGCTAGAATTAAATTGCGTAAATTAAATTGCGAAAAATAAATTGCTAGAATTAAATTGCGTAAATTAAATTGCGAAAAATAAAGATAGAGTTGGAACGAAGGTACCAAATTGCCGGATTAATTTCCAACAAAGTGAAGGCGGCTAGAATTGCAAATCCACTAAAGCTACTTCGGATTGTTGCAAAACGACCAACTCCACCAACAATATTATAATTGCAAAATTAATAATTGAAAGTTGAAATTATAATAAGACTTTGTAATATTTATTTGAGAGAAATATAAAATGGCTAATTATTGCAAAGTAACTATAATTGAGAGATTGAGATTTGAGAGAAAGAGAAGAGTGAATTGGTGTGAATTAAAATGAAAATGAAAAAGGGTTTATATAGGGGTGAGGGATGGGTTAAAGTGTTAAAAAAAAAGTTTGGAGGGTTGGGGGCCAAAAATTAATTTTATGACCGTTTGACAACGGCCATTTTTGCAAATGGACCGTTGCCAACGGTCCATTAACGGACAAAGGCCCAACGCCCAACGGCTATAATTTAATTTTTATTTTATTTTTTATTTCACCGGTTTAACCGGTTTAACCGGTCCGGTTCCGGTTTCAAAAAAATCGGAACCGGACCGGTAATAATTAAACGGTTAACCGGAACCGGTTAACCGGTTCTACCGGTTCCGGTTCCGGTTTTAACGGTCCGGTTACCGGTTTTAACCGGTTAAACCGAACCAGTTGACGGTTTTATAAGTATATATATCATCAACAGTTGACCACCTGTTAACAATTTTGTTGAATAAGGGCCTACTGGGTTTCAAGGGGATTTCGTGGATCAGTACGAGGAGAATTATATTTGTATTGAGATGATATTAACAGTGGCTTCTCATGTCTCTGCATGGGGACAGTGCAAAAGATACCACACCTGATATATCCATTTGTGGGCAAAGGTTTCTCTAAGTTGTGCTTTGGTGTACTTCCTTTCTTCGGAATGTTTAGACATTGTCTATTGTACAAGTCTCTGGATTGTCCTTGTCATTGAAATGATTAATTCTCCTTAAACAATTTAAGCCCACTGAAGATATACATTATGATGGAATTAAAACAATCAAATTAAGATGAGTCATCTGGATTATGTATGAGGTCGATACACAATTTTGTATCAAGCCGCACTTCAGTAGAAATACATAATTTTGTGAATATAGTTGATATAGGAAGTGTAAAGTTTTAAGCACAAGGTAGGGGTAAGGTCTGCGTACACTCTACCCTTCTCAGACCCCACTTGTAGATTATACTGGGTATGTTGTTGTTGTTGACGACATTGATAATTAAGTTACTGTGGTACCCAAAAATCATGGATCAACTGAGGAAGCAGGCAAAGATCATGTGTAGCCAAAAAAAGATATTTTAATGCTTCAAATTGTATGATCTTTTAACCTTATTTCTAATAAAAGTTCCCAATTGGAAATACGGAAAAGACATCTTATATTTCGATTTTCTTATAGAAGAGAATAAATGAAAAGAGTATATACTTCATATGATCATTTCATTCAATTTGACTTAGCTCAACTAATAACATCCGTTATAGTATTTTCCGGATGAAACTATTCACTTTCTGTCTCATGGCCAAATATACCTTTGAACTATTGGAAAAGGGTCAAATATACCTCTCATTATACTTTGGGTCTAAATATACCTCTGCCGTTATACTTTAGATCTAAATGTACCCTTGCCCTTATACTTTGGTCTGAATGTACCCCTCATTTTAACGGAGGTACACGTGTCATTATTCTATTGGTCTATTCTAAACTATCCTCTAATTAATTAAAATTCAAACTAATTATCCAATTAAAAGACTCATACCCATGGAAGATAGTTGTTTCTGATGGAACCATGGAGTGACGATGGCATCACCCTCCCGTCGGCTGTTTATCGACTCTCGACATAGTACAACACTATCCCCAAGAATGTGGCAACTTATCCAGCAACATTACTTACAAATCAGGGGTTATTGAAGCACTGTATCTTCTCACAAGGATCCTAAAAGTTATTACTGTTGGGCTTACTACTGGTTAAAATTGAAATTGAATTATGATTTCAGTTGTCATTTCAGTTCTCTATTGAAATTGAATTATTATTTCAGTTGACATTTCTTTGCTCAATATGAAAACGTGAGAGAACTTTTATGGCTGGTTTACCAACTGAGCAATTACTTCCTGGGAAACTAGCCTCTAAATTTCAATCACTCCATCTTCTCATTGAGACAGACAAGTTACCCATACCTATTGCCATGGTCATCGTCGGCCATTGAAGAAGCTTGTATGGCCATGAGTCTTTTTAATTGGATAATTAATTATGGGTAGAATTTTAATTAATTAGTGATAGTTTAAAATAGACCAATAGGATAATGACACGTGTATCTCCGTTAAAATGAGGGGTATATTCAGACCAAAGTATAAGGGCAAGGGTATATTAAGACCCAAAGTATAACGGCAGGGGTATATTTAGACCCAAAGTATAATGAAGGGTATATTTGACCCTTTTCCGATAGTTCAAGGGTATATTTGGCCCTTTGCCTAGGTACAATAGTCTATTTGCCCAAGTTCGCAATCCTGAAAGATACATTGGTAAACTCATAGTTTATTCACGTAAATTTCCCCGATTATAGAAGTTATTAATATCATTAAAATTTGATTCAACTCATTTTTTTTAAAAAGAAACTCATTATTATCAACCATAAAAAATTTCCAATAATATAACCAGCAAAGAAATCTATTTAACCATTAATGTACATAACTTATGTAACGGCCCGTTTGGTCGTTATTACACTTTTGATCCCTTTGGCCCCGTTGATCCTTTCCCAAGCCCTGTAGGTATGATTTTGACTGGCGGGGATGGGCGACACGGTTCCCGAGGTCATCAGGTGTGTTTTAGAATGATTTGAGGAAGTTAGAGCTTTTGACTAAAAAAGGTTTGACCAATAGTTGACTTTTGGGTAAACGGACTTTTTTTAGAATTCCGTCAATTTCGTGAGGTCCGGAAGGTCGATTGTGACTTGGTGGGATATTCAGTTTAGTTCCCGAGCCAATCGGGAGCGTTTTGTACCATTGGTTGGAAAGTTAGTTTTGGCCATTTGGGGGTTGACTCGGTCAAATAGACTCCCGTTCGAAATTCGAGGCCACGAGTAAGTTTGTAGCGTGTTTTTACATATGTTTGCATGTCTGGTTTGGATCCGGGAGGCCTCGGATGGATGTCAGGATTTGGGGTGAAGCTTGGTGAAAACCAGATTTTTACTGGTTTATGGTGTCTCGCCCTAACGAGACTATTTACGCCTCAGCGGGGTTTGGCCCGCAGACGCGAGTCCCTGATATTTTGATGAGATCCGCCTCAACGGATGGTTCTCCGCCGAGGAGAGTTTGTGGAAGCGGAACCTATTCCGCGGGAGCGAATATATCGCTGAATCAGAAAGCATTTAATATCCCATTTTGAACCACTCTTGTCCCATTCCCGAAATTAAATCTCTAAGTGACTTAAGGGCGATTTGAAGAGCTTTCAGAGTTGTTTCGTCTTGGGGTAAGTTTTTTCCCCTTGTATTATGTTTATCTACCTTCCTAAGCTGGAATCTGTAGTGAAAACTAGTGGGATTAGTTGGAGAAGATGAGTTTTCAACTTTAACTTTGATATTTGAATGCTAGGCTATGTATATGAGTTTAATTTATGAATTTGACTAGTCTAAACATGGAATTTCGTGAATTAGTAGGTAATAAGCTTGGATCTCTAACTCGGATTGAGGAATTGATTTTGGATAGAAAGGGTTTATTCCTGATTTGGGGGTTTTCTCTTAAACGATGAAATTGATAACTAATTGAGTTTGATTAGCAATTGGAGAGTGGAATTGAACTTCTAGAACAGGTTACCATTTCCAATCTTGAAATTTCCATTTTACCCTCGTGGGTCCGATTTCCCCCTTTCTATAGTTGATTTCCGATTTGAACGAATGTATAGCAATATGGGTATCATTTATCTCCGCTTCTAACTTAGATTTCGATAACGACTAGACTTTGAGTATTCGGAGGCTCTTCGGAAGGGCAAGGCTCACGTTTGACAGTTCTGTAACACCTCGTGCATTCGGGCTAAAATTTGACTCATAAGACGGGGGTATAATGAACCCAATTTGAGTAGTGTATAAATGGTGTTTGAAACCCAATCAAGACATGAGAAGATTCCTTGAGCAAAGGAAAGTCGGAAGCTACCCTACGGAGCGTGTTTTCAAGTGAGTTTGCACCATGTCTCAATTAAAATGAGTATACGGAAAAGTCTGTAAGGAATTTGGGAAAATTTCCTCCTTGAAAGTTGTATATCTTTGAAATACCTTTCCAACGGTATATTATGGAGGTCAAACAGACATCTGTACAAAACGTTATGTCGGTTTTACTAAAACAGTGTTATGCCGATTTACGGTGGAATATACGGGCCGTATATTTAGGCCGTACAATTGGTCCAGAAAGCCCAAATCACTGTAATTGATTTACGGTGGGAAATACGGTCCGTAAAACTTTTATGGGCCGTAAAATAGGGCGTAAAATGGGTCCAACAACAATTTTAAAACTTTGTTTTAAGGTTTTTTCACTTCATTCTTCACACCCCCAAGCCCTAGAATGACCTTCTATTCTCTCCCATCATCAAGAACACTAAGGTAAGCCTATTATAATAATTCCAAGTCAATTCTAATATATATCCTTGTAATTTAAACAAGAATCATCATTCCTAACCTAGGGTTTTCAAGAAAACTCATCTCAAGGTTCAAGATTCAAGTTTTTGGAAATCTTCTTCAAAGTTAAAGTCTTTAATTCAAGTTTGGAGCATTACCAGGTATGTAGAGTTACTATCTACGTATGGGAACATCATTGTTTTTCCCTACGCCTCATAATCCATAAATTATGATTCTCTACTAAAACTAGGGTTTCTATACCATGCTCATGATAACCCTAGGTCTATGTCTATGATTATATTATGTATGAATTATTATAATTCCATCATTGAATTCTTAATATTTCTTTATGATTATTGAGAATCCGTCCGTAATACATGAAAACCCATGTCTCGTATTCCATGGGTTCTTGCATGCAATTTTTTAAATAAAAATGATTATTTCATGAATATCCTACATGTCTACAAGTTTTCATGCAAGTATATTATATAATTACTTTCATGCTATGATACAAGATACATACATACTAAATACAAGTTATTTCATAAAACCATATTTACAAGTTATTTCATGAAACTATGTTTACAAGTTATTTCATGAAACCATGTTTACAAGTTATTTCGTGAAATCATGATTGCAAGACAAGTATAAGTTAATTCACGAAAATCATGGGCTTCTTAGCCAACTATATTATGTTCATGTTTTTGGGAGTTGCACGAATTACCGAGAAGACTCAGATAGCCTGAAACTACGTAGCCACCGTAGGACAAGGATCGCTTTGCCCAGAAAGGACGATAACTTAATTTTACACTGAATGGATCCATCAGGCACGTTACCACCTTATACCCTGGCAAGGTATGAGGCCTCTGCTGGTCCGGCGAGGTACCAGACTCCATGTACCCACGTGGTGATATGACATGTCCGTTTATGAAATGCTCTCCCTACTTATCATGTTTTGCTTATATATATATATATATATATATATATATATATATATATATATATATATATATATATATATATATATATATATATATATATGTACCCATGCTCATGCTCATGTTCATGTCCAGGTTTTCAGTTTCAGTTCTTATCATGTTATTCTATGTCCCATATTATTTCTTTCAGTTGCTTTACATACCAGTACATTCAATGTGCTGACGTCCCCTTTTATTGCCCGGGGGCCTGCATTTCACGATGCAGGTACTGATTTACAGGACGACGCCTCTGCTCATTAGGATCTGCACGTACCATCTTATTGGTGAGCCCCATCTCATTCGGGGTTTAGGCATTATCTTTCTTTATCTAGTTTTGCATCTAAAGGTATGTTGGGGGCCTTGTCCCAGCAAGTATGTTACGTGTTTTTCAGACTCATGTTAGAGGTTTCATAGATAAGACAAGTGTCATGTTAGACTTCCAGAGTTGGTTAGCTAGTTTGGCTCACTTATGATATTGGCCGCATTCATGACTTAATCAAGTATTTATGTTTAATATTATGACTTACTATATTTTATAAAAGCTCATCATGCACTTCACGTTATATTTTCGCTCATGTATGCCTCATGATGGTTCAGCAAGCCATGTGGTTCGCTCGGTCACATGCAATCAGGCACAGAGTGCCGTGTTACGCCCAGACCATGGTTCGGGGCGTGACAAGTTCGTGGCACCAGCTTAGCATCGAGGTAGGTTACAGCTTACCTTTCGGTTAGACTCTAATTAGTGAAACATATGTAGGATTTAGTTATTGACGGGGAAAGCATGTTAAGCCTTCGAGTATGAAGTTGGGATGGATACTCTTGGGTTGGTATTGTTGTTGACTATGTGGGCTTGTCGCCTTGTTATAGCGATTGGTCTTGCTTCATGTGTGGCGTGTTGGGCTCGTCGCTCGTTTATTAGGTTGTGTTTGTGATGCATTCATCGCTCACTTATCATCAGAAAAGGAAAGGATAATGATTTAGGATTGGTATTGTCATGTATGCTCATGTAAAGGCACGAATGAGATCTTGATTATGATTTACACTTGATATTGACATCATGCATATCATTCATACACATCTTACATGATACATTGATATGAACTGTGACTTGGTACTGGTGATGACAAGTGAGAAAGGAAACATCCGAGATTGCGATCGGAGTGGAAGATTGTGTATAGGTTAATATGCAAGTCAACTCCTGGGCTATGTGCGGAGTGGATAGTATTGTGGAAGTCATCTCTGGGTTGTGTGCGGAGTGACTGGTATATGGACTTCGCGAGTCCCTATAGTTCATGATTACCGAGAAGTGGAGGATTTTCGTCCGTAGCATGTGTGTACGGTCAGGGGCGGACCCACTAGCAAATTTTGGGTGCTCCAGCACCCATTGAACTCAGTCACGGAGTGTATAGCTGTATAGAAAATATAAAGAAAACAGATATAAATAGCTAATAGAGCACCCATGAAGTGATAATTTTACTTCTATATTATTATCAAGCACCTCCGAACTCAAAATCCTGGGTCCGTCACTGTGTACGGTGACAAACAGTTGGCCAGTGCATTTCATTGCATTGCATTGCATATGCACTCATTTACTTCATTTATTCATATCATTGATTCTGCTATGGCATTATATCATGTGTATTGTTCCTGATCTTGGATATTGTTGTGATTTATACTTGACTGCTTGAGTGTTTACCTTTCGATTTCTTTCTTCGTATATATGTGAACTAATTGTTGTCGGCCTATGATACCTACCGGTACATGGTGTTTGTACTGATACTACTTTGTTGTACTCTTTTTCTGAGTGCAGAGCTCGTAGTAGGTTCCTCTTCTGCACCTCGTGAGTGATCCGGAGGCTCAGTTTCAGACTTTCCAGGGTGAGCATTTGATGGATTTCGCAGCTCGGAGATTCTTTTATCCTTACTTGTCTTTTCTTTGTATTCTTAGATAGTATTTATATGTCAGACTTGTAGTCTTCAAACTTATAGTATTTAGTGGCTCTTGTACAGATTCAGATCAGATTCTGGGGATGATGTATTAGTATTCCGCACTTAGTAGTTTGTTTTGGTTTGGAGACTGCTTAATTCTTTCTAATTACTTTTCATATGTTTGAACTGAATGTTGAATAGGGGAATGGTTCACCCACCAAGGGGGTTAGTGTGGATGCCCGCTAGATCCACTAGTTGGGTCATGACAACTAATTATTAGTAAAGACTTGATTTTTTTTAAACAACGAAAACATACGTACTATAATAACTGAATCTCTTTCAACTTGGATCCCATGAGGCTGACCTTGAAAAGTTTTAATATAAAGAGGGATTCGCAGTTCTTCTAGAGGTAGAGTGCCTAGGGCTTTGAACCCAAATACATTACCTACAATGGAAGTAAACATGTCTAGTGGAAATTGCTTAGTCGAGGGAAACTTCCCTTTTTTTCTCGTACCTCCGCTCCTAAGCTAACTAAGAGCGCTATCTATTCCTATTCCCCTTACCAAACATGAGGATGAAACTTGAGATTCACTATAATAGTCCATTTCCCGCTCTATATACCATAGCACGAAAAGGGAGCGTACCTCATGTAGATTTCTTCTTTAATTCGTTGTTACTTTGAAAAATACACTTCCCGCTTATCGTTTCGGTGATTGTGATGCAAAAACAATATAAGCCCCACAATGAAAAAAAAAGGAAGAGGAAAACATTAATCGAACATGAAGCTCCTTTTATATGGAGAGAGAGACCAGAAGCTTCTCGTTTCTTCTTCTTCTTCAGCAAAACCCAAGCCAAAAACATAACATTGAGGACATATTAGGTCCAATAGGTGGAAGGAGAGGCGCCAAAATATAATGTTGAGGACATTTTTGATAACAATAGGATGAAGGAAGATATTTTTGAACCAAATTCAATAAGTTTGGTTTATTTTTTAGCAAAGAAAAAAAGAGGCGGTTAGTTTTGCTCCTTATAAATATATATCGTAAATAAGAGAGAGACGAGAAACTAGTCGTTTTTCCTTCTCCTTGAGCGAACCCCGAAACCCTTGTCCATATCTTGATTTTGCTTGTCCAATCAGGTAAATTTCTTTTAATTTGTTTCTGTTATATGTACTTGAGTGTTTTTTCCCGCATTATTAGTATTATAAGTTTTTACAAAATATGAAGAAACATGAAGATTTTATTGATAAACAGTGGGGGTATAATTATGTTTATTTTCTTGATTTTTTTCGCCTAATTTTCACCGTAATTCGAGGGCTCGTTAATAGTGTCTCAAACATAGGATGATTTGGACCTCCTTGAGATATATTTTATCACCAAGAACGTTCCCAACACTTCGGTATTTCGAGTTGAAAGACAATATTTGATGTCTTGATATCAATACCCATGAGTTTATATGGGCTATTCGAGATGTGTGGAATATGAATTCCTTTTATAGGTGTGAGCTAGGGTTTAGGGAGAGGAGCTTCCAAGAAACCCTAATTTCGATGTCTACATCTGTTTCCGAGAATTCGTTTTCTATTTGCTGTTTTAATGTTTTCTTTGATGAATCCGGAATTAGTTCTTAGTGTAAAATACGAGATGTCTCTTTTTACTGAAGAGAAGTGAATTGAAAAAGAATAATTAGCTCATTATATTATTGTAGTTTTGTTGCTTGAATAAGTTGTGAGCCTACTACTTTATTGAAAATTGAATCCGGGAGCATGTTTTATGGGGTTCAGGTCCTTATTACTTTTTGAATCAAATTTTGTGTCCTTTTGCATCATATCTAAGCGGGACGATTGAAAATTCGCAAACAAACTGAAGATAAAAACATACATCTTGGGATCAAACTGATCGTTTTATTTTTCTTTTCTTGCACAAACAGATGGCGATGGCGATTGATGTGAATGTGGGACCAACACCTCCAGCGAGTGAAGTTGTTCCTCCACCTATTATTAGGGGTCTTGTTGAAAATTCTGTATATTGTGTGGCGAATTTTGGGGAAGCTTGTGAAGAGAGCATTAAGAAAAAACAAGCTGGTAATGATATGTTTGGTTTTCTGTACGCTTCGGATCCTTACCATGCTTATTATCAGCACCTTTTGGCTGAAGCTCGCGTAAAGTATCACTTTCGGCCTACTAAGCGTGCATCTCCTCCTACCACCGCATAAGAATGTCTGCCAATCTAGACTTGTCATTTCGTAGCAAATTTGTTGGATTTCCTTTAAGATTTCATGTTGTCGTGCCTTGTATTTGTTGTTGTTTTGCAAATACTCTACTTTTATGGTGATGTCTTCATATTTCTGTTATTGACATTATTTGGCTTTTAGTAATTATTCTTGAGTTCGCGTGCTGGTTAATGCAACAACAGATTTTAGCCTTCATGGTTGGACCTTGTCCTTGAGTTCCCCTTTTTCTCCTTTTGCTTATGTAGTGATGCTATTTTTGGGCTGGTATGCTCCTTTAACATGGAGTTCTTGTCACTTCTACTGGAAAGAGGTCTCAACATGCTATCTTCTGAAAAGAAAGAAAGGGAAAAGGTTATAATCCCAAAAGTTGGTGATTTTGGAATATTAAGCTAATACAAAGTCAAGATTACTCGCATATTATCAGTGACATGATAGCATCGTGGAAGGATTTAAAGTCTGCACTTGAGATCAACTTTGCTGAACGCGGCTTATAAAAAACCATTAGTCTTACATTTACTGCTTGTTTGTTCACGCCTTCTTCCTATTAAACTTCGTACATTTTTAATTATTTTGCTTCATTTAAAGCTTTAACAATTTATGCACTGGTTGTAGCATTAACACTTCTATTTGTGAATTCTTTTGTTTAATCTTAGCTTAGAAATATCAAATTTCATATGTTATTGCCTTCGACTTCTCGTTTGCTTTTACAAATCCTGTCAAGATTTCTTTCCTTATTCACGAACCAAATCAGATGTGCTTGGGATGTGCCCTTACCAGGAATCAATCTTGTATTTTTGGTGAATGAGGGGAATTTGACAATTGTCTGATTCACCTGGTAAATTAAGGACAATGGTTAAAAGTTGGGTTTCAATAGTCAAACCTGTGCCCCGTAACTGAAAAAGAAAGTGTGTTTCAAGGCCATGATAATGCTACTATAATTTAAAATGCCATATAAGCCTGATTGTCTGAATCTTTCTCTATTGTTCTCTCACAATATGCGTATGTGACTTGTGATGACATTTGGAAAGGCGTTGAGAACTAGTGCATGGTTTTGTTTTTGTTGAGAACTAGAGTATTAGATCAAGAGTACTAGATGTCGAGTAAATAAATAGTTACAACAGACTTTCTGGTATGCACCTAGAAGCACTCTACTTTGCATAGACAGGACTACAAGTTGTAAGTTTGGGTTTGGGGCCAAAAATTAGTGAGTTTGCGTGTTACCATCTTGACTTAATTAGTTCAGTTCTAGTTAAGGACTTCATGTAATTGTAATATATGATGTGTTTTAGACGTGTTTAAGCCTCTGTCAACCGGTCCGGTTGGACCGGCAACCGAACCGGTGGACCGGTGGACTGGTTTACCGGTTAACAGTCTACGGTGGACCGGTTTACCGGTTAACGGTCTACAGGGGTTTTTATACCAGTCCGGTTTTCAAAATTGGGGACCGGTCAATTTTATTTTATTTTTTAAATATGCTGCGTGGACTGGACCGTTGGGCAACAATTCATTTTGCAGAAATGGCCGTTGCCAACGGCTCCAAACGTCCCTTTTGCCCTCCCAAACCCCCCAAACTTTTTTTTATACACTTTATCCCATTCCCCACCCCTATATAAACTCCTCTCCATTTTCAATTTTAATCCACACCAATTCACTCTTCTCTTTCTCTCAATTTCTCTCAATTATAGTTACTTTGCAACAATTAGTCATTTTAAATTTCTCTCAATTAATATTATAATGTTTTATTCTAGTTTCAATTATTAATTTTGCAATTATAAAAAAATATTGTTGGTGGAGTTGGTGATTTTGCAACAATCCGAAGTAGCTCCAAAGCTTTGGTGGATTTGCAATTCTAGCCGCCTTCACTTTGGTGGAAATTAGTCCGGCAATTTGGTACCTTCGTTCCAACTCTATCTTTATTTTCCGCTATTTAATTTATGCAATTTAATTTGTTGCAATTTATTTTGTTGTGATTTATTTGAGTGTGATTTAAATTAATTCTATTTAATAATGTCGAAGAGATTGAGACGTGGTGCCGGTAGTAGTGGTATTGTTAGGGGTGGGTTTAATGAGAAAATATTTGTGAACGAAACACCTAATTTAGGTATTGATATTGGTGGAAATAATTCACTTTTAGATCATGATGTAATGCAACACTATACCGACACTTTTAATGAAATTGATGATGATGATGATGATAATGAAACCCAAGCCCCCGAAAATCCCATAGGAGATACAGGTCCTGCACAATCACATACACAAGACAAACCGCCAAGAACTCGTAGGCCAACCGCTAGAATTTGAAAATTTATGACTAAATATAAGGAAAGACAAACAACTACATGTGGTATATGTAAACAAGAATTTGTTTTTAGGCAAGGAACTAGTAAGGATGGTGGAACGGGCTCACTAACGGGTCATATGAGATCTAAACATTGGGTTGTTTGGGGAGAGAAAATGGGTTCGAATGTGGGGGGGGGGGGGGGGGTATTCAACAAATAATAGACCCACGAACCGGTAGAAATTTTAGCTATGACAAGAAAAAAGAGCGTATAGAAATAGCTAAAATGGTTGCTTTTGATGCTCTACCATTTTCCTTTCCGTCGGGTTTGGAGTTTGTTACTTATATTCAACGTTGTTACAATCAGTTGTTTGAGGGTATTCCTAGAAGTACTTGTAGATCGGATATTATAGATTTATATAAAAAAATATAGCTTTTATTTGCGCTATGTATTTAATTCTTTAAATTGTAGTGTTTCTCTTACCGCCGATTTGGGTCTTAATCTTAACAAGTTAGATTTTTTTGCTATTACATGTCATTGGGTTGATGATAATTGGGTGATGCAAAAAGAATTATAGCTTTTTTATATGATGAAGGGAAAGGTCGTCATGACGGAAATTTTTTAGCAGATTCAATTTCAACTATTATGAATTTTTTTAACATTTATAGAAAATCACTTTGTATTGCTTTAGATAATGTTTCTAATAATACAAAGGTGGTTGGTCTTTTAAAAAGGGAATTAAACGCTCCGCTAAAAAATATTTTTCATGTGAGATGTAGTTGTCACATTTTAAACTTGATTATTAGAGATGGTTTTGACTATTTTGAAGATTTTATTCAAAAAGTTAGAAATGCGATTGCTTTTATTTTTTGTAATGCTAATAAGCAAAAAACGAGAGATTTTAAGAATTCTTGTGTACAAAATGGCTTTAGACCTAGGAAAATTGAAGTAGAAGTTGACACTAGGTGGAACTACACTTACATTATGTTACAACAAACATATGATTATAAGATTCTCATATAACAAGTTCACAACCATTTTTATATAGATAGTGATGATTGGTTAAATATTACCGATTGGGAAGATGTTAAAGAATGTATTGAACTTTTACAAAAAATTTATAATGCAACTCTTGCTTTTTCTAGACAATTCTATCCCACGGTAACTGGAATTTTAGCCTACTTAGCGGAAATAGCTAGAGTTTTATATGAGTATAAAGATAAATCCGGTTATCAAGTGGCTATTTTTTCTATGACAGCAAAATTTAAGAAGTATTTTTTTACCATCCCAACTTTATTTATATTGGGTTCTCTTTTAAATCATTGTTTTAAAATGTCTTGTACTAGAGCATTGGTAGGTCAAATTTAGAACTATTTAGAAATTGACGAGGAAGTTGAACAATCTTTACATGACGCCGAGCTCGCGATTGATGCCGAGTTTAGAAATTTTTTTAGTCATTATTCTACTTTGGAAGAAAGTGCTACACCCGTTGCTCCACGCCTTACTACTTCTCAAAGTAGCAAAAAGGGCTTGTCAGGTTTGTCGAATTTAAAAGTTTTACATTCACAACCAACTCCTTCTAATAATGCAAACTTTGATGAATACCACCTTTATTTGATGCAGCCAAATGTGGATATCAACCAACTAGATGATTTGGACATCTTAGCATGGTGGAAGAAATACAAGACAAGTCATCCGATACTTTCAAGAATGGCTCAAGATGTCCTTACGGTTCAAATATCATCTGTGGCTTCGGAAAGTGCATTTAGCCAAGGAAGACAACAAATTGGAGACCATAGACACTCATTATCTGGATTTAACTTGCAAGTACTAGTTTGCATTCGTGATTAGATTAGATCGGAGCGACGCAACCAAAAATCAGAAGCGGTGAAAGGCGAAGAGGAAGAGATTGAAGATTTGATAGCAAGTGGAATAGATCAAATGGAAGACTTTGAAGATATCTCAATGACCGAATATGAGGCGGATATTAGCCAAATGATTGACATTTTTTTATTTTATTATTCTACTATTTTTTTGCAGCTCATGTATTATTTGCAAGTTAAAAAAAACTACAACTTGCAAATAAATGTTATCCATGAATGAATAAAATATATGACCCATTGAGCTTTTTTCTATTTACTTGTGTTCATATTTTTACTTATATTAAATTAGAAATATACCTAAAATATACTAAAAATATACTTATAATATACATCTACTTAAATTAAAAAATAGAAAGTTATATACTTGGAAAATAACTAAAATATACTAAGAATATACTTATAATACAAATATACTTAAGTTATAAAATAGGAATTTATAAACTTAGAAAAAACTTAAGTTATAAATAACTTAAATTTCCGGTTTGGACCGGTTAACGAGCTTAGACGTGTTTAAGAATAAGCAAAATATATTTTGTATCAGCTCTGCATGTTGTACTTATTATGGAAGGGCAATAGATACAACACGTAGAGCTGATCAACAATAAATCAGTATCTCCTAATTTCATTAGAAAGAGGAGCATTTTCCATGTAAAGGGCAATTTGGGTTCAATAGGAGGAAAGAGAGTATGTCTAACAAAAAATCAACGTTAAGAGAGTTGCGGTCCGATAGATGGAAGGAGGGTAATTTAAAACATTTTCTATACGTTTAGGACATGTTTGATATTCTGTTGCAAATCTTTAAACAAACAATAAAAATCATTACTATAATATAGCGAGAATTTATATTATAAAAATCTTAATATATTAAAATTTGAAGTTCTATTTATAAAAAGTAACATAATTCTTGGCATTCGTATTGCAATCCTGCATCATAATTCTTAGTTTTGAAAAGTGAAATCACCAGTAGTCTCTTTCACCTATATCTTCTTCTTTTTTCTTTCTCTATCATGAGCTCAACCACTCTTTCGCTTTTATCTTTTTCTTTCTATATCATGAACCAAACAACTTTTGTCTTTCTTCCATTTTCGTTGGGTCTAAATGGAGGAATCTCATTCACCCTATTGTTGGGGTTTTAAGGCTTGAATGGAAAATGCTAAAAGCTACTTTTTGGATTGCACCAATAAAGCACTTTTTGGATTACAACTCTCCATCTCACTCTATTATTATCTATATATTCAGAGATCTTACCTCAGATTATATACATTGAAAATCTGAAATTTCTCCTCCTTCTTTGCATTGTTTTTTTTTTTTTTAGAAAAACAAATGTAAGTGTCAAGTATGATTTGCTCCGCCATTTGAGATCGCGGAAGTTCTATAAATTGAAATGTCGCCCTATCCTGGGAGGAATTAATCTGTAAACCTTTCAGGGGATTCAATTCTTTCAGGACACACAAGAAACTTGTGGGGTTCGAAATAATTTTTTATTTGTTTATGTTTTTTTTATAACTAACGTTTCCGCTTTCTGATTTTCTGCTTATGAACACAGAATAATAGCAGCTATCACAATCCATTATTTTGTATCTCACTTACAAATTTATTTACTTACAGAAGGTTAATTCAAGGAGACCAAAGAAAGAACAACAACAACAACAACAATATACTCAATGTAATTTCACAAATGAGATCCGAGAAGGGTAAGATGTACCAAACCTTACACTATCTTTGTGGGTTAAAGAAGCTCTGCTTTTCCATGGATGGTTCTACATCTTCATGAGGATGATCTTAGTGTTAGACAAGCTGACCGAGTAAGTTTAGCGTACCAGATTTTCTTCTTTATGTTGTTTAATTAGGATGAGAAATTAGTTAAAACTTTTCGACATGCCAGAACACTTTGAAATGCATTGCTCCCTTGATGGAAATTGATGGAATAACTGTTGTTTTTAAGTCATTCGTTTAGTTCGGACCACCGGTATGTATCCATTTATTTGAATAGTCCTTAATGGTTATTCATGAGAAATGTTATTAAGTTCCCTTCAACTTTTAGAAGCTACTATGAAGACTTTCTTTGAGAACTTGCAAGGCAACTAATTCAAAATCTTGCTAGGAACATGGAGACTAGTTGAAGTACTGAGCCTCCCGATATCGGGAGGCTCAGTTCTTCAACTGAGATAATGAAAAATTATTTCACCTTTTTAGTTCTTTTATATCAGTAATAGTACGTGTTCTTTTTCTAATCTTGCATTAAGAGAAGAAATAAGGAACGTATAGTATCCCACCCTTCTTCCTTGATCTATGCATTCACACCTTTAAAGTAAAGGAGTGGTCAGTAATAACACGATAGGAATTAGCGACAAACACATTATGTAGCTAAACAACAAAATTCGTTGCTAATCCTATTTAGCGACGGAACTAGTGAGAGATTATCAAAAACTTTGTTAGCTAGCAACAAATTAGCGACAAAGTTTATAGTTGTTAAAGGCAGTGCGTCCACCAAACAAAATATAAACGAACTTGGTTGTCTACTAGTTCCCTTATGCAGTGTAGTAAGGGAAATAACACAAGATTTTTATGTGGAAAACTCCTTGCTCAAGGGATTAAAAATCTCGACCTACCCCAGTAGGATTTCAACTCCACTACACCGAGCAACTCAGATTACAACTCTATTGTAAGCTAGGAATTAACTCCTATAGCCCCTCACCCTTACAATAACGCTTATGTAATCTTCACGCTTGACTACCCCTATCCAAGCAAACTAATACACCTTGACTATCTCTAGCCTAGTATACCACTCAAAGGCACCCTTTGAGAATTTCAACACCGTGACTAACACTAGCCAGCCACACACTAATACAACTAAGCTAACTCTAGTCTGGTGTACCACTCAAGAGCTTGTAGAAGCCACCTTGAGAATTTTGATACCTACAACTAGCTTCCTTTTTGGGAAGAGTAGGTTTGCAATGTACAACACAAAAGAATAAAGACTCAACAAACTTAAGACATCTTCGATTCTGGGATTTGGTCCTTCGAATTGTTGAGGCTTTGTTTTTGGAACACCTTGAAAGGTGGAGACTTGCACTTAGGATAGAGCAATTTGATTTGTGCAAGAATACTTCTTCACTTGAGCATAGAGGTGTATATGTAGAGGGAAGGTGGAGAGACTGTACGGCTATAGTGTCGGCAGCTTTACAACTGTAGAGTTGACTTTTCAATGCTCCAGGGACCCGGTCTCTCATCTAGAGGAACCTGGTTCCTCATTTGTTCTTGAACGGGCTGCAGCAACTCTGCTGCTTTGCTGCTATACTACTGTAATGTCAGTCTCTTTACAGCTGTACAGTTGATCACGCAATAGCTGGGGACCTGATCTCATCTAGTCCCTCTGAATCTGTATCTGATCCTTCATATATGAACATATCCTACTGGGAACCTGATCTCATCTAGTTCCTCTGAAAGCATATCTGGTCCTTCATATATGGACATATCCTGCAGCTTGTGTTGTGACTGATTGTATCTAATTCTTTAAAGAGCATGTCAACATAGCAGGACATGAGATATTTGGTTCCTTAAGGTTTGTCAAATCATCAAAACATAAGGTATCTTATCAATTTCTCCCTTTTTGATGATGACAAAGAAACATACTTTGTATTCCCTCTAAGGACCAGATTTCTCACTTGTTCCCCCTGAAGCTCAGGTCGCCTTCTTACTTGTTCCCCCTGAAGCTCATACCCCAAGACGTATGTTGTTTTCTAGTTTCTTGAGTAGAGTTTGTCAAATCATCAAAACATAGCATAACGCATCAATTTCCCCTTTTTGATGATGAAAACATATACTTGATATTCCCCTTAAGAACTAGATTCCCACTTATCCCCCATGTGGATCAGACCTTCATTTGCCCAACTTGCAGACCTGTTCCTCCTTTCACCTTTTCCTCTTTCTACATGTCTCTCGCACATATATTAATTTGATCCTTGAGATTATGAGATGTACGGAGAGAATACATTGAATAATGGGTCCCTCTCTAGTTCTGCACAGTTTGACAATCATCAAAACATATTAATCATTTTCCTCCTTTTTGATGATGTCAAACTCATAGACAATGTTCCCCCTGAGAGTCAGATCTTTTTTACTAGTAGCAATAACTAACTATCAATCTCCCTCTGAATACAGATCTACAACATATTGGTAGCAGCAACCAACTATCAATTTTATTCTGATCTGTCTCATAACAACATGTTGGTAGCAGCAACCAACTATCAATCCCCCACCCGCCATGCTTCCACCTTTTAGCATCATCGAAGATCGGTCTCTCTCTTTGGTTCTTCGCTTCTTTGCCCAACCTTAGGAGTGCTTGATACAATATCAATTGTTCAACTTCGAGTGGGGTAATAGAGAGATCAGGTTCCATTATACCTTCTGGAGATTCTGCTGCATAGGGACTAGGTTCCTCTGTGCCTTTTGGGGATTTTGTTGTATCTTTTTCATTTTCTCTGCTTGGCCTGACTCTTGGTAGGCCTTAAGTGAGAGAAAATCATCCACTCTTTCAGTTATATGGTTTGAGCAGTTATCATAAAACACTTCAAAAAAAGGATAATTTGCGGAGATTGAAAGTTGCAATTTGCGGAGGTTTTAGCCTTCGCTAGTTGCTAAAAGAGTCTAAAATCTCCGCGAATTGTAATTTTCAACCTCCATAAATTACCCTTTTTTTTGTAGTGATAAAAAACTATTTTTTTTACTGCCTCCTCTCACTCCATCCTGTAAACAGATTCATTCATTAGATTTAGGAACCCAGGTTAGCTTGGGTCCTATATAATGATAGAACAAGTGAATTCAACTCCTTTTTTCTCATGCAGGTAACACTTTCTTCCTTCTTTGGTGACCAGGCCCTTTAGCTTTGGGTTACTTCTTGATCTTTGGACCTACCACAGAACCAGCCTCATAACTCTTCATAGAAACATAAGGGCCATCATAAATGATATCACACAGCTTTAGATCCTCAGCCATGAAGAGCTATGCCTCCTTCCCTTCCACCATTCATAATATTCTCTATTGGATCTTGGTGGTCTTGTGATAGATTCTCTTTTCTCCAGGTTTGGTGAACTATCCAAGATGAAGATCCTTTCTAGGTATTAACCGTTTAGAAAGAATCCGCTCTGATATCACTTGTTAAAGGCAGTGCGTCCACCAAACAGAATATAAAGGGACCTGGTTGTCTACCAGTTCCCTTATGTAGTGCAGTAAGAGAAATAACACAAGATTTTTATGTGGAAAACTCCTTGCTCAAGGGATTAAAAACCATGACCTATCCCAATAGGATTTCAACTCCACTACACCGAGAAACTCAGATTACAACTCTATTGTAAGTTAGGAATTAACTCCCATAATCCCTCACCCTTACAATAACGCTTATGTAATCTTCACACTTGACTACCCCTAGTAAAGCAAACTAATACACCTTGACTACCTCTAGCCTAGTGTACCACTCAAAGGCACCCTTTGAGAATTTCAACACCGTGACTAACACTAGCCAGCCACACACTAATACAACTAAGCTAACTCTAGTCTGGTATACCACTTAAGAGCTTGTAGAAGCCACCTTGAGAATTTGGATTCCTACAACTAGCTTCTTTTTTAGGAAGAGTAGGTTTACAATGTATAACACAAAAGAATAAAGACTCAACAAACCTAAGGACTTAAGACAACTTCAATTCTGGGATCTGGTCCTTCAGGCTTTGGTCTTGGAACACCTTGAGAGGTGGAGACTTGCACTTAAGATGGGTCAATTTGATTTGTGTAAGAATACTTCTTCACTTGAGCATAAAGGTGTATATGTATAGGGAAGGGGGAGAGAAGGTGATAGCCTATTGGTCCTCTGTTGTTATATTACTGTTGTACTGTTTTATTTCTATAGTGTCAGTAGCTTTACAGCTGTAGAGTTGACTTTTCAACGCTTTGGGGACCCGGTCTCTCATCTGGAGGAACTTGGTCCCTCATCTGTTCTTGAGCGGACTGCAGTAACTCTGCTGCTTTGCTGCTATACTGCTGTAATGTCAGTCTCTTTACAGCTGTACAGTTGACTACGCAATAGCTGGGGACCTGATCTCATCTGGTCCCTCTGAATCTGTATTTGGTCCTTTATATATGAACATATCCTGTTGGGAACCTGATCTCATCTGGTTCCTCTAAAAGCATATCTGGCCCTTCATACATGGACATATCCTGCAGCTTGTGTAGTGACTGATTGCATCTGATTCTTTAAGGAGCATGTCAACATAGAAACACATGAGTATCTGGTTCCTTAGGGTTTTTCAAATCATCAAACATAAGATATTATATCAATAGCTAATTCCAGTTTTTCTCCGTAGTTGGTGGTTAAGCGTTCTTTTTGTTTTTAGTTCTCACTTAACTATTTATGGTATAACTGAAAACTGTGAAGACGAAACATATTTGGTAGCCTCTTTTAAATGAAAACTGCGAGATGAAGTGTTTTCTATAACCTCTTCTACACTCTGAAAACAACTTGGTGAAACTTTCTGGTGTACAGGCATTTGATGCTCCTTGGCCAGTTGTTCAGGCAAATCCAGTTTATTTATGCAGCAGCGTGCTTGCTTTCTCCGATGATAAGCACATATCATCCCATTACTACAATCAGGTCTTTCAAGAACACCCTTTGCCTGTCAGATTTTAGTAAGGGATAATTGCAATTTTTGTTCCTCAATTATTGATGAATTTTGGTTTGGTCCTTGTAATATTTGGCTAAGCACGTTTAACCTCCAATTAATTGAAATGTGTGTTTTTGGTCTCTTAATATAAGAAATATGTGATATTTGATATATTTTTATAATTATATCACCCTCAAATATGAAATAAAACTAAAAAGTTAACATAATATATCGATGATTGAATGATTTAGCACATAATAATTCGTGAAATTTGTGAAGATTCGTAGTTTGAGGGATCAAAAGTGCACCTGTCAATTAATTGAAGGTTAAAAGTGTTGACACCCGATTTGGTCCCTCCTTTATTCCAATTCATTCTTTTGAGCTTCTAATAATTATCAATAAACTAAATATATTATTTTCGTCCTTACTTTATTATTAGGAAACTGTCGCTTTATTAATACATCGTATATTGCTACTTACTCATTTACATAATAAGCTATAACCTAAATAATATTCTTACTTCATTATCATGTTACTTATATTTCATTAAATCACACCTTATTAATGCTAATGGCTAAATTATTATATCACATTCCCCAGCAGAGTCGCCAAGTTGTTATACCCCATTTTAATCAGGTCAAAGCGGAGTACAACACATTGATGATTCCTAATTATTTAATTTAAGGAGTCGCCACCTAATTATTTTAACAGTGAATTAGGACGAGAAAATACTCAAAATATCCCCCAACGTTTGACCAAAATCCCAACTACACACCTAACCTTTGCGGGGGTCCTATTACCCCCCTGGACAAAAAGTTTCAGTATCAAAATGGCTTTTTTTTGCTGATGTGGCAGTCCAATATGACAACCCCTAATTTAGGACAGGCGCTTGTCTACACGCGCCTGGCCCACCTGCCACGTCATCATCGTCTTCATTAGGAGTTGAAAAAAAAAATCACACCAAATCAACTCAAAAAAAAAATCTCAATTTTCCATACTCCATTTTTAGTAAGGATCCGAAAATCCATACCCAATTCTCCTTCATCTTCATCAACATTATTATCATCATCATCATCATCATCTTCATTAGGAGTTGAAAAAACAAAATCACACCAACTTCCTCAAATCTAATCCAAACAAACCCAAATGTGAAAGGAAGCTTCCTAACACCAAATAGAACAAAGTTCATCCATTAATTTGATCAAACAATCAAGAATTTAAAGAAACCCATTTGGTGTTCTTCATAGTTTTCTCCAAATTCCTAGCAATGGAGTTTAATTTTCTCCCCAAATCAACTCAAAGAATTAGTGCCTAAACAACTCCAACCAAGCAACAAGTAGCAACTCCAAACAAGTAACTTCCAAACATATTTTCTTTAACAAGATTAGATTTTTCAACCATATTTTTTTTTTCCAGATTTTTCGTTTTTTTTTCTTCAGATTTTTCGTTTTTTTTTTTTTTTTCTTCAGATTTTCGTTTTTTGTTTAACAAGATTAGATTTTCGTGGGGGGATTATTTTTTATGTTTTATGAATTTATAATGGATATTATTTTGACAAAAAATAAAAATGGAGGTGGGTATTAAATAGGGTGAAGAAGAAGATAAAGGTGAAGAAGAAGATGAAGAAGAAGATGAAGTAGCCTAAAAATGGAGGGAGTTAAATTAATCCATGTGGCATCTATGTGGCAGCTGAGTTGGCGCTCAAAAACACCTCAGATGCTGTTTTTAAAGGCTATCACGCGCCACTGGGGCGTGCAGTCACGCTCTCTGCCACATCAGCAAAAAATGGCCATTTTGATACTGAAAAAATTTGTCCATGGGGGTAATAGGACCCCCGCAAAGGTTAGGTGTGTAGTTGGGATTTTGGTCAAACGCTGGGGGGTATTTTGAGTATTTACTCAATTAGGACCCCTATTTTAACTATGTGAGTGCTAAAAGATTAACTCCGATTAATAGTCTACTTAACTTAATGATTCTAGGTAAGGGTTCTTAGTTATCCTAAAGGGAAGGGGTAAGGCATCCTTTAAGATCTGTTAACTACGGTTAACCGGCCAAACTTAGGTTAATGAAATTAAAGCTAAGGAAATGTAGATATAGCCTTTTGTGTATTTAAGAAAATAGTTAGCAACTATATGCCGACATTAATAAGGTTACGAAGGGAGATTTATAAGGATAGTAGTAGTTAAGTTAATTAAGGTGGTATATGTAGAAAATGATTTTAGCACCAGTCAAGATCTTTAAAATTTAAAATATCTCACTGTTAAAGTATCAATTTTTAACTACTGAAAGTAATATTAAGTGACCAACTAGCTAACATTAATTTGCAAAGTAGCTTTAAAATCCCTTTTCGTTTAAAAACAATGGGTCTGGACTTGGTAAAAAAAAAAAAAAAAACTTCATACGATAAGAAATATAGTTAAAATCTAATTTCAAAGATGCACTAAAAAAAAGTTTGCAAAAATCATTTTTTATTTACTCAATAGGCATCTCCACATTACAAACACAAAAAATGCGCATTGCCAGCAACAGCACAAAGCCTACAACAAAGGCAGTAGGCACCAGACGTAGTTTGACAGCAAACACTGATAATTGTCTCCAAAATGTTCAATAAAATCCCTACTTAAAAAATAAAAGTAGCTATTTTACTGTAAAAATGTTCAATAAAATCCCTACTTAAAAATAAGAGTAGCTATTTGTTATATCCCGCATTTTGTACATTCGGATAATTCAAGGTAATTGCGGGAAATTAAGAGCAATGCTATGTTCTTGATCTTGTTTAGCACACAAGTTGTCTATGAAAATATTGATGCGGAAATATTGAGAAAGGCTAAGGGCGAAATTGGAAATTAGGAAAATAGTTTTCATGAATTATCAAAAATTTTCCATGAAGTAAATGGGCCAAAAAAAAAAAAAGAGGCCCAAAGTGGCCGGATGGGCTATGGCCCATAAGGGGCCAAATTGTGTAAATAAATAAACAAAAGGGGCCAACATTTTCAAGAACATTCAAGAAAATAAGAGAAGGAAAAAACAAAGAAAGAAGAAGAGCAACATAAGGAGGCCATTCGGCCAAGCTTGAGGGGCAAGAACCTTGAGGAAAAATTTCTCCAAGAATTATTTTCTAGCCATTGGAAGGTCCTCTACAACATGGGAGGATTGTTGGAACAAGAAAATCATTCATTTACACAAATTCATAACCTCAACCAAGAGGAGACTTGAAGGGGAAAAGGTAAGAATGAATCTTCTTTCATGTGTTATGTATGTTTGGTGCATGTCGTAGCATGAAGAATTGTGAAAAACATGAAATCATGCATGTTGAAGTTGTGGCCGTGTGAGTAGTGTAGTTGGCCGTGTGTATGTTGTGGTGTGAGGAGAGTGGATTAATTTATGTAGTATGTTTCTTGTTGTTGTAATGTATGAAAAGATGAGAATTTATGGAAATATGCATGTAGTGTGGTGGCCGTGTGGTTATCATGTAGTGTAGAAGCAAATGAATCAACTTTATTTAGCATTTTGGTTGTGGTTGTAATGTATAGAAATAGATGAAAATCCATGAAAATATGTATGTTGTTGTTGTAGCCGAATAATGGGTTGTCTTAGAAAGCTATGGTGAATTAATTTCACTTGATATTCTAGTTGTTGTTAATGTGGAATTCTATGATGAAAAATGATGGTTTGGTAGCTTGAAATGAAGTTGTCGACGTGTAGATTGTTGTTATAGTTCATGAAGTTAAGGGTAAGGAATGTGTTATTGATGTTTGATTTAAATTTGGAAGGTTGCGAATGGTGTTGTGATAGTTGGTTGGAATCTAAACAAAATGTCGTTGAATTATGTAAAATGAGTTATTAACGTTAGAATGTATTTTGAGTAAATTATTGAAGATTGCAGATATGATGTTGGTATTGTTGTTGATAATGTGGCCGAGTTCCATTCTCGGGTTTGTTGTTGTTGAATTGGCCGAGTTAGATTCTCGGGGATGGCACATTTACAGGGGAAATGCAGCCGAAATTTCTGTAGACAAATGTTAATTCAAGATTGAATTCCTAGAGGCTTTAATTAATGTTGGTAAATGTGACCATTTGTAGATTTTGGAGAGTTTGGGACTTGAATTTGGAGTAGCGTAAGAAGCAGAAAAGGTATGTAAGGCTTTACTTTTCCTTCTTTTGGCATGTCTTAGATATATTAGGTTTGGACACGAGCCTTGGGGACGATTCTATTCCTAGAAATCCGAGTTTGAATTTGACCCTTTTTCATTCAATAGAATTGAACTAAGTTTTTGCATGCCTTGTTGAAACAATTGCATAAACATCTATAACTTGCCCAAATAGAACCGAATGACACTAAGACGTTCATAAGTGATTCCATAAAGCTTAATGTACGTAATTTGTGTACGCCACCTTTGTTGCCCAGAAGTGGGCCCACAATTCCCGAAACCTCCATGTATTGCCCTATTTGACCTATTTCCGTATGAAAAATTAAAAGAAACCTGTGGTTATTGTTCCGATTATTAAACGATAGTTGTTTTAATTATTCCATCAAATCCTAAGATATATTTTGATGTGTACAAACGATCACAGAAGTTTTTCGTTGACATAATCCGTCGTAACATCCGAAAGGTACGTACTATGATTATCATTTGATTTCTTTTCTAAATAACCTATCGTTCGGACTATTTTGTCGAGTCTTTCTAAATATTTTATGATGTCTATTCTATTTTGTCATGAGTATGTTTCATGTGGTTGAGTCTATCGTTTGATCACTAAACGGATAAGCTACTCCATATGTTTTGACATGTAACCGTGATTCCGAGACTCTTTTTGATATGTTCCCGAGGTTGTCTATGATTCTGATTCACTTCTGATATAAGTATGTCTGATATGATCAAGCCTATTATATGATCGAGATAAGTAAAAAAAAAAAAGTCTGTTCTGAAAGAGTTTTTGTAAGTTTTTAATGTCCCCAATGTTTGTAAAGGATATTGGATTTGCTTGAAACATTCGTAAAAGCTCTATGGTAAAATGTCCGCAACTTTTATATATTAACTCTGACTAACTTGAAATATGTTTGTGATCCTTCAAAGGTCGGTATGTGTATGTATACATTTCGAGTCTTGATGTATGTGTATATGGTTTCGCACTACTCTGTTCGTGCAAGTCTCTGTATGTCTGTTCACTGAGTCCCGGGCCGGGACATGTTCTTGTGCGTACTCCACTGCATTGTTCACCGAGACCCACCAGTAGAGGGCCGGGACACGTATATGATGATGGCGCCAGATCCGGACCGGATCCCCTCTACCGAGTCCCTTATTGAAGGGTCGGGACATGTTATCCACCGAGTCCCTCACTGGCGGGCCGGGACACGTTACATGCATACATGACATTTGATGTGGCATACATGATTTTATTTACCGAGTCCCTCGTTCGAGGGCCGGGACACGTTATGCAAATGTGATATATGATGTTGACATACATGATTCTATTCACCGAGTCCCTCACTCGAGGGCCGGGACACGTTATTTGCACATATGATATGTATATATGGATCGGGTCGTACGTTCCACGGCAGTATGGTATGTATATATGGATCGGGCCGTACGTTCCACGGCAGTATGGTATGTATATATGGATCGGGCCGTACGTTCCACGGCGGTATATGATATGTGTATATATATGGATTGGTTATATGAATATGTATATGGAGGCATATGATGCCAGCACGTAAGGTCTGTATTTGGAAAGTAAGTGTTTTGGTACTCTGAATGATTTTTCTTATTTTCTGCACTTCTTCTGGCGTACAGCATCGGTATACATGATTTGCACTCTGAGAGATAAACACCCCGGTATTTTGACTAGTGTACACTCTCTTTGAACTGTGATTCCGATTGTGATTCTGTCTGTTATACTTCTGTACTTCTGATTCCGACTATGACTCTGTTTACTGTATTCTGCCTTACATACTCAGTACATATTCCGTACTGACCCACTTTCTTCGGGGGCTGCGTTTCATGCCGCGCAGGTACTCCCAGATGAGTTGAAGACATTATAGGAGGTGTTCCAGCGGAGATGGTAGGCTCCATTTGCTCCTGGACAACTGCCGAGTCAGATTATATGTACTATGATTTCTGGATGGATGTTAGAGACTTTGCAGACAGAGTCGTGGGTATGGTATGTCGGTTTAGTAAGCGGCTCCGTCAACCGATGTGTCGTTTTGTATTATGATATAAAGTCCGTGTGATTATAGATTTGTTTGATTTGAAAGCTACAAAAATATATTTACATTTCTGTAAGTTTTACTATGTATTACATTCTATTTGATTAAAAGTCCGAAAAGATTATGTACGAAACGAAAGTCTGTGGGTTCGCTCGGCTCCGGATATGGGGTCGGGTGCCCATCACACCCTAGCGGGATTAGGGTGTGACACTATTTTACTGTAAAAAGAAGACAGCAAAACTAAAGTTATCATCCTTGTTAATATAACAAACTCGATAAAAGAAACCAAGCACTTTTAGTTTCAAAGATCTAATTTCAAAGATGCACTAAAAAAAGTTTGCAATTTTTTTTTTTTTTCATATATATACCCACTCTCCCGCAAATATTTGGCTAATCCTTTAAAGTTTTAAACGTATGAGGTAAATACTCCATAAGATAGAATAAATTCTTCATTAATAATACGAGTAGCCATTTTTGATAACGTCCAAATCCACCCTATTAATTAGAATGGGCACGGTCGTATGCAAATATATTTACCCAACTATGAGTCGGGGTCGAATCCCACAGAGAACAATATGTAGGCGAGTAGGAAAAGTATGAATTTTCACCAACTACGCTAAAGCCAAACGATGAATAATATTTTGGTTTTGTTTGAGAGAATTATAACTAATGCAAAAATGTAAACTAACCTAGAAAGCAAGTAAAATGATCAATGGCCACAAGCATGGATACAAGGGAAACTACGCTCAAGTAACGATCCAATGTACTTCATGATTTACAAATAATGGTGAGTTTATATTACTTAGCCTCGGATAATGACTCTAAATTAGCTTCTTCCGAAGACTAACTAGACTACCTAATTGAATATCCCTAAAGCAATTAGGAGCATTAAGAACACCCGAATATGGCTACAAGTGGTGTCGCCTATTCCTAGGTCGATTTCCATTAGATGAGGGTTAACGCCCCAAATTCTTGTTAATTAATCTTTCCCAATCCCGAGTTTGCCTCTTCCAAGTTTAAACCGAAATAAATGGGCAAGTCTTAGGGTTAGCTACTCCCTTAATAATCATTCAAAATGAGATTAATTAAAGAAACAATAACTCACTTCATTAGGAATAAAATCATTCAACACATAAGCAAAACAAGAGATTCAATCCAAACTTTAATCAAGAATATTTCCATAAACGAAATTCAAGTATTGAAATGAAATACTACACACATAAATATTCAATACATAGCAAGAGTAGAAGAAATGGGTAAAGAATTTCTCATTGGTGTCTCCAAATCTTCTCTTCCAAGGTGTTGGTGATGAACCCTAGCCTCCAAGAACTTGTGTGTTGTGCCAAAGATGATCCTGTTTTGTTGCCCTAAGCCTCTCTTTATGCCCAGATTTTTCCAAGTCAAAACAATGACAAAATATGCTCCAACTTTCAGGTTTTGCAGTTCTGCCCGTTTTTTGCAAAACTGGACAGTTTTGCAAAACTGTCCCATTTGGCCTCTTTTTGACTAAATTTTCACTTGGTTTCTTCCGATCACTTCCAAATCAAATAAAACCTGTAAAATAGATGTAAAGGATACTAAATGCACAATTTTATCAAGCAAATATAGCAAAAATATAAGATTAAAGAAGAGATAAATTGGTAAAATACCAACTTATCAGTAGAAATTTTAAAGGAGTTAGGTGAAATATTCCTAATTAATCCTATGTTAAGTAATATGTCCGACCAAAACAGCCCAAATCACACAAACAATAATAACAAGAAGAAAAGGCAACAAAGTGAACATGTAAAAAGAGAAGTCGCCACAGGAGACTCTAATGCACGGGTTTTGCTTGTGCGGTGTGGTTCAAGAAATATGGAATGTGTTGACTCCATGCACGGGTACAGTAATGGTGCCGAATCTCATTTTGAAACTTTTCGGTGAGTGAGTCCCGAATTAGGACTCCATTTACTCCGATGTGTACATGTAAAAAAAAAAAAGATTAGCATAAGGTTCAACACTTAAAATGGAGGGAACAAATCCAAAACCCAACCATCCATGTATATCATTAGCATGAACTTATCATGTCCGTTGGCACACACCACTAACCATAACACGCAGTATGTGCCGCCGGTATATGCAGCGGAAGATCAACCTTTCACTACCCAATTGCAGGTCGTGCAGCATCCAGAGGCTGATCCTTATGAGGAGATGGAAAGGGAAGCTAGGGCGAAAGCAAACGAGGATGTTGCAAAGGAGATTCGTAGTCTGAAAGAATCATTTAGAAGCATCCAAACCCACAAGGGATGTGAAGGACAAGAATACGAGGATCTGTGTATTCATCCCGATATTGAGTTGCCTGCTGGATATAAGGTGCCAAAATTTGATATGTTTGATGGAAAAGGAAATCCTCGGGCTCACTTGAGATCGTACTGTGATAAGCTTGTTGGAGTGGGGAAAGATCAAGCCATTAGGATGAAACTGTTTATAAGGAGCTTGACAGGAGAAACACTTGATTGGTACACATGCCAAGATTCGCAGAAATGGCATAGTTGGGGAGAGATGGCGCAAGAATTCATAAATAGGTTCAGGTTTAACACTGAGACTGTCCCAGACAGATTCTATTTGATGAAGTTAGAAAGGAAGTCGACAAAAACTTTCAGAGAGTATGCTATGCGGTGGAGAGCAGAAGCCGCAAAGGTCCAGCCCCCAATGGCGGAAAGTGAGATGACGACGCTCTTTGGACAATCGCTAAAAGATGCAACATATTACGAAAGGCTAATAAGTGTCATCGGGCAAAAGTTTTCTGAAATTATTAGGATGGGAGACTTCATAGAAAAAGGTATCAAGACGGGGAGAATCACAAATTTGGCAGCCCTGCAAGCAACAAATAAGGCAATTCAATCAGATTCAATTGGGGGAGCAGCTAAGAAGAAGAAGGACGGAGTGTCCGCGGTCATGACCATCCAGGAACGTAGACCAAACCAGATGTTGACCTACCAATACCCTTCATCCCAGCCTTCATATTACAGCCAATATGCCCAAGCCCCTCAGCTTTATTATCAACCTCCACCCGCTCCCCATCTTGTTTACCACACCCAGCCAACATATTACCCACTTCGAGCACCTGCCTATCAAAGCCCATCACAATACCAGTCAAACTACTTGCCTCAACCCCAATACCAACCACAAAACCGGCCACAAAATGCACCCAGACCTCGCCCAAACTTTGAAAGAAAACCAACCAAAACTTATACACCATTAGCCGAACCCTTAGCCCAATTATACGAAAGGTTGAGAACCGCAGGTATACTCCAACCGATTCAAGGAAGAGTTCCTAATCCCCTTCCTGGATGGTATGATGGGACTAAACATTGTGCGTATCACTCAGGAGTTGCCGGACATGATACTGAAAATTTCCTTACTCTCAAAGATAAAATCGAGGCATTAATCAAAGAAGGAGTCATCCAGCTCAAAGGAGCTCCCCCAAATATAAACAACAATCCTCTACCCAATCATGGTGATGCAAATGTGAACATGATTACCATTGATGAAGATTGTAACTTGGAGGGGACTATTGTATCGGTCAAAAAAGAGGAAAAGGTTGAATCGTCAGCCTTTATTGCTCCCGTAATCACAGTCCAAATGAGGGCACCAATTTAAGTGGAAGTGCTTACTCCAAGGCCTAGGATCACAACCTTAGTTGCTCAGGCACCTTCTTTCAACACCAAAGCAGTTCCTTGGAATTATCCGTCTGGTGAAAGGAACAAAGAAAAGGGAAAATTGGTTGTAGAAACTGCTGCTGCTGGATTAACAAGATCTGGGCGGTGTTATGCCCCCGAAGAGGTAGCACGAGGAGCACCGAGTAAGGAAAACGGTCAAAAGAAGGCTGTGACTGAGGCTGAAGTCGAAGAATTCTGGAGGAAAATGCCAACTAAGGAATATTTTGTTATAGAACAATTAAAGAAAACACTAGCCCAAATTTCTTTATTGGCGTTGTTAATGAATTCTGAAACTCATAGAAGCGCTTCAGTGAAGGTACTGAATGAAGCTTATGTTCCAGCTGAGACCTCTAGCGAGAAATTTTCAGCAATGGTTGGAGAAGTCCCTGAAGCTCACAAAGTCTCTTTTCATGATGATGAGTTGCCACCTGAAGGTTTGGGGCACAACAAAGCATTGAACATTACAGTCAAATGCAGGGACAAATTCATTTCTAAGGTGTTGATTGATGGGGGTTCAGCTGTTAACATATGTCCTGTCACTACTCTCCGAGCTTTAGGAATTGATATCGGGAAACTTCGCGACAGTCATGTGAGAGTTAAAGGTTTTGATGGAGCTCAAAGAGGTGTCATAGGGGAAATTGACTTAGCATTGGAAATTGGACCCGTGGAGTTTACGGTGGAATTCCAAGTAATGGATATATCCGCTAGCTACAATCTGCTGATAGGAAGGCCATGGATCCATATGGCTGGTGCAGTCCCTTCTACCCTGCATCAAAATTTGAAATTTGTCTGGAACCGTCAGGAAATTGTGATCCATGGAGAAGGCAACAATCTAATCTATCCCGAAAACTCAATTTCTGTTATTGAAAGTGTAGAAAGGTTAGATGGATCTGTTTTTCATATCAAGGAAACCATGTGTACTACTCAAGCTGAAACGGTAAAATTGCCACGTGTGCTTATGATGGTGGCTTGGGAAATTTTGAAGAATGGATTTAAGCCTGGTCGAGGTCTCGGAGTGAACTTGGATGGAATAGTGGAACCAATTCAATTACCTAGGCAGAAGGATACTTTTGGTCTTGGATACGAACCCACTCTTGAATAAATCTCATTGGCTAGTCTCAAAAGAAAAGGTGATATTCCCTTGCCAAAGCCTATCCCTCTCCTGAATCAGTCATTTTTCAAGGCATCCGAGGAAGCTGCCGAAGATAACCTCGTGGAAGGTCTCAAGAATCTATTCATTGTCGAGGAAGAAGCCGAATGCAACGTGATTCTGGATGATTGCCCTGAAACTCCAACTATCTGGGATGCTGAGCCTGGAGATGATTTAAACAATTGTACTAGTACCCCGCCCCCGGTTCTCCGGGAGTCTTGGTAGATGATTTGTATTAGTATTTGATGAAACAACGCGATTCAAAATTGAGGCCTGAATCGTGTTTATGCTTTTGTTGTGTTTTGCCTCTAACTTTTGAAAGCTTAAATGCCAAATCCAAACTATGCTTTTCTATTTCTTATTCCGTCAGTATTTAATTAATTTTTCTTTTATTTTTCAGCAATCAAACTAGTCAATCTGCTGATACTGTGAATGTGACACGTAATGAAACAAGCGAGCCCATATTAAATACCGAACAAGACTCTAAAGAATATGAAGAGGACATGCAACCTAAAGAGTTAACTAAAGATTTTGAACATTTTGAGGATAAGCCAAAACCAAATTTAGATGAAACAGAGGCCTAAAACTTGGGAGATTCAGAAACAGTAAGGAAACAAGAATTAGCGTCCATTTAACTCCGTCGCAAAGGGAAGAATTGATCACCCTTTTGAGACAATATATAGACGTGTTCGCTTGGTCTTATGATAACATGCCGGGTCTAAGCATAGACATTGTCTCGCATAAGTTGCCTATTGATCCATCTTGTCCTCCGGTGAAACAAAAGAAAAGAAATATTAAACCGGATTTGAGTTTAAAAGTAAAAGAAGAAGTCTCCAAGCAATTTAATGCAAAGGTCATTCGAGCTACCAAGTATCCCACTTGGCTAGCCAATATCGTGCCTGTACCAAAGAAAGATGGCAAAGTCAGGGTATGCGTGGATTATCGGGATCTCAACAAGAATAGTCCGAAAGATGATTTTTCCCTCCCAAATATTCACATACTTATTGATAACTGTGCGAAGCATGAGTTGCAGTCATTCGTTGATTGCTTCGCAGGATATCATCAAATTCTGATGGATGAAGAAGATGCTGAGAAAACGGCATTCATCACACCTTGGGGAGTATACTATTATCGAGTGATGCCTTTTGGACTCAAGAACGCAGGTGCCACCTATATGAGAGCCATGACTACCATTTTCCATGACATGATCCATAAGGAGATCAAAGTCTATGTGGACGATATTATCATCAAGTCAAGAAAGAGTTCAGATCACTTGACGGATTTGAAGAAGTTCTTTGACAGGTTAAGGCGATACAATTTGAAATTAAATCCCGCAAAGTGTGCATTTGGTGTTCCTGCTGGGAAGCTGTTGGGTTTTATTGTGAGTAGGAGGGGCATAGAATTGGATCCTTCGAAGATAAAGGCTATTCAAGACTTGCCTGCCCCAAAGATTCGAAAGGACTTGATGAGTTTCCTCGGTCGTCTCAACTACATCAATCGGTTCATAGCACAATCAACAGTAATATGTGAGCCAATAATCAAGTTATTAAAGAAGGATGCTGCTACCAAATGGACGGAAGATTGCCAACGAGCTTTTGATAGAGTCAAAGAGTATCTGTCTAATCCGCCTGTGTTGGTGCCTCCAGAAGCCGGAAGACCTTTGTTATTGTATTTTTCTGTGTCAGCGAATACATTTGGATGTCTGTTGGGACAACATGATGAAACGGGAAAGAAGGAGCAAGCAATATACTACTTGAGCAAGATGTTCACGCCTTACGAGACCCGATATACTTTGTTAGAACGCACCTGTTGTGCCTTGACTTGGGTTGCACAAAAGTTGAGACATTACCTGTCTGCATATAGTACTTATCTCATCTTAAGGATGGATCCACTCAAGTATATCTTTCAGAAGCCTATGCCTACTGGGAAGTTAGCCAAATGGCAAATTTTTCTAAGTGAGTTTGATATTGTATATGTTACCCAAAAGGCTGTCAAAGGGCAGGCAATAGCCGATCATCTTGCTGAAAATCCCGTAGATGAAGAATACATGCCCCTTAGGACTTATTTCCCGGATGAAGAGGTGTTGTTTGTCGGAGAAGATATCTCAGAGGAAAATCCAGGGTGGAAAATGTTCTTTGATGGGGCTACAAACTCCAAAAGAGTTGGCGTTGGAGCAGTCTTAATTTCGGAGTCAGGTCAGCATTATCCAATTTCAGCAAAGCTCAGGTTTCCGTGCACCAACAATATGGCAGAATATGAGGCTTGTATTCTTGGACTCAGAATGGCCGTTGATATGAACATACAAGAATTATTGGTTATAGGTGATTTTGACTTATTGGTTCATCAAGTACAAGGCGAATGGACCACTAAGAACGTGAAGATACTTCCGTACCTGCATTGCGTGAAAGATTTGTGTAAGAGATTTATCAAGGTGGAATTCAAACATGTCCCAAGGGCTCAAAATGAGTTCGTTGATGTTTTGGCAACCTTGTCCTCTATGATTCAGCACCCGGACAAGAATTACATAGATCCTATCAAGGTGAATGTGCAAGATCAGCAAGCTTATTGTTTCTATGTAGATGAAGAACCTGATGGAGAACCTTGGTATTATGACATTAAGAAGTATCTCAAGACAGGAGACTATCCAGAAGGCATGACCAGTGTTCAGAAGAGAACACTTCGAAGGTTAGCAAACCATTTTTTCCTAAATGGAGAAATCCTTTATAAGAGGACTCCAGATTTAGGATTGTTAAGGTGTGTTGATGCCAAAGAAGCGGTCAAGTTGATTGAAGAAGTGCATGGCGGTACATGCGGGCCTCATATGAATGGTTTTACTCTGGCTAAGAAAATTCTACGAGCTGGCTATTTCTGGATGACTATGGAATCAGACTACATTCGTTTTGTGCAAAAGTGTCACCAATGTCAAATTCATGGCGATTCGATTCGAGTCCCACCAAATAAGTTAAATGTGACGAGTTCTCCTTGGCCATTTGCAGCTTGGGGCATGGATGTCATTGGTCCTATCGAGCCTGCCGCGTCAAATGGACACAGGTTCATTTTGGTAGCCATCGACTACTTCACAAAATGGGTAGAAGCATATTCGCACAAGTCAGTGACGAAGAATGTAGTGGTAGACTTTGTTCGCAATAACATCATTTGCCGATTCGGAATCCCTGATTCAATTATATACAGATAATTGAGCTAATCTTAATAGTGGTCTGATGCGGGAGATTTGCGAAACATTTAAGATTACTCACCGCAATTCCATTCCATACAGACCTCAGATGAATGGAGCGGTTGAAGCAGCCAACAAAAACATCAAGAGAATATTGCAGAAGATGATTGATAATTACAGACATTGGCACGAAAAATTGCCATTTGCCCTTCTCGGTTATCGCACTACTGTTAGGACTTCAACTGGGTCAACGCCTTATCTTTTGGTCTATGGAACAGAAGCTGTGTTACCTACAGAGGTAGAGATACCATCTTTGAGAATTATCCAATAAGCTGAGTTGAGCGATGCCAAGTGGATACAAAATCGATATGAATAGTTGATGCTCATCGATGAAAAGAGGATGAATGTAGTTTATCATGGACAACTCTATCAGAACAGAATGGCCAAAGCTTTCAACAAGAAGGTAAGACTGAGACAATTCAAACCGGGGCAATTGGTGTTGAAGCGCATATTCCCACACCAAAATAAAGCTAAGGGAAAATTTGCACCTAACTGGCAAGGGCCTTACATGGTTCATCGAGTACTGACTGGAGGAGCACTAATTCTAGCAGAATTAGATGGCGAAGTGTGGCCGAAATCTATCAATGCAGACGCCGTCAAGAGATACTACATTTAGGAGCTTTTCATTTATTTTCTATGTAATATCCTATAATGTCTTTCTTTGTAATGAAAAACTACGTTCTCTCGGTGGGATGCGTAAGAAACCTATATCGGGTTTGATCTTTTAAGATAGAAATTTTAAAAAAAATTCCATTCGTTTGTAACATGAACTACGCCTGACCTGATTCCCGCGGTGGGATACGTAGTCGGCCTACATAGGCTTCGGTCACATTATTAGAAAACATCAATTTTATTTTGCCTTGTATGTTTTGAAATACGCTTGACCTGATTCCCTTAGTGGGATACGTAGGCAGCCTATATAAGGCTCGGTCTCGTCATGTTAAAAGTTCAATATCCTCATATGCTAGAAACTGGGACAATTTTTAAGGGCATCATTGCAAAACGACATCGAGAGGCATGAAAAAGTATGTGGTCAACAGAGTCATCAGACAAAGGAAAGATTTTGGAGAAAGGACGCTCGCTTTGTTTCATAACGTGTCACAGTTTCAAGTTCGGCAAAAATTATTTATCACTATATACATATTTACCATAATTTATACATATTTCCTTTTGAAATAATATGATTTTTAATCAAATAGTTTTATTAGTTGGCCAAGACTTAGAAATGGGCGGAGGTTACAAGTCCAGATAAAGCTAGAAGCATGAAGCATCAGGAACTGAATCTTCAAAGTCAACGCGAATCAACCTCCCCCGAAACTTACAAATTTTCTTTGAGTGCAGGTTTTCTTTGACTTCTCTTTTTACATGTTCACTTTGTTGCCTTTTCTTCTTGTTATTTTTGTTTGTGTGATTTGGGCTGTTTTGGTCGGACATATTGCTTAACATAGGATTAATTAGGAATATTTCACCCAACTCCTTTAGAATTTCCACTCGTATTATTAATGGAGAATTTATTCTATCTTATGGAGTATTTACCTCATACATTTAAAACTTTAAAGGATTAGCCAAATATTTGCGGGAGAGTGTGTATATATATGAAAAAAAAAAGATTTTCGCAAACTTTTTTTAGTGCATCTTTGAAATTAGATCTTTGAAATTAAAAGTGCTTGGTTTCTTTTATCGAGTTTGTTATATTGACAAGGATGATAACTTCAGTTTTGCTGTCTTCTTTTTACAGTAAAATAGCTAAGTTAAGTAGACTATTAATCGGAGTTAATCTTTTAGCACTCACATAGTTAAAATAGGTGTCCTAATTCACCGTTAAAATAATTAGGTGGCGACTCCTTAAATTAAATAATTAGGAATCACCAATGTGTGTACTCCGCTTTGACCCGATTAAAATGGGGTATAACAAAAAGTGCTAAATCAGATATCACAAGGACCAAAATTAAAATGTATCGATATTTGAGGGACTAAAACAGTTATTATCCCTTTTAGTAATGATCTTTTATACTCCCTCTGTTTCAATTTGTTTGAACCTATTTCCTTTTTAGTCCGTGCCAAAATGAATGACCTCTTTCCTAATTTGGAAACAAATTCACATTATGAATGATTTACAACCACACAAATTTTAAGGCTTATTTTGAACCACAAGTTTCAAAAGTCTTCCCTCTTTCTTAAATATCGTGTTCAGTCAAATTAGTTCATATAAATTGAAACGGAGGGAGTGTGTTCTAAATTTTTTTCTTAGAATTCGCTCTCCTTTAGGTTTTCGGTATGCTAGTTGGCAAAACGAGTCGTTCAACGGATGCAATTGTTAAAGCAACTTGCTCTTCAGCGCTAGGCTTGTTGCTCAAATCATCCAATGGGTGCTCGTGGAAAGACGTTCAACTTGATCAAGCCAATTCATCGCATAGGGGCCATGAATCGGAATCTGGTAGGAGATTATGATAGCAATGATTAGTATAACAAACTGAGTCTGTGAAAGCAAGAAACTCACTTGAGTTCCTGCAATTTCAACAGCTTTGATGTTGGTCCAGACTTCGGTGTACAGTTCCGAATAATGCTGTTTGATGTCTGTAAGGTTCCATTCTTTTATGTGTATATTAGTGTTGTATAGATAGCTTATTATATCTATGTAACATAGTGCCACTGTGTTTTACAGCCTTGTAAAGTGATTTTCCCACGACATATTTCATGTTAACATTTAATTCTATTTATTATGTGAAAGCTTGATTGTAATTCATGGGTTTCTCTCTACTGTTAATTGGTACTTATGTGCAGTTTCTTTTGCAGTTGCCCTGCCATTCTCTTTGGTTGAACTTTTAGCTTATATGCAGACGGGGAAGAATTTTTGCACTATCAGTGTATTTTTATCGTTTTATTTAAACTTGATGTAGCGTGGGGTTTGACATTGACCCTTACATATTAAAATCCAAAAGGTGAAGACATTTGGGTGTGTGTGTGTGGGGGGGGGGGGGGGGGGGGGGGGGGGGGTGGTGGTGGTGAAGGAACCGAACCTCGGCAAAGAGACTATGAATTGGACATGCCCAATTCCATACAAGTGAAATGCAATTGCTTGAAAATGTGGTGTGTGATATACAGTGATAGTTCTACAAGATAAATATTGATTTACCAAGTTATTTTGCCGGATTTTTTTAGATTCACCAAATTATGATAAATATAAATTGTTGTTGTTGATGTAGGTCATTTTAGTATGGTAGTGTAAAAGAATTTTATTATCCTGCCCATCCTGATAGAATAAATTAACTTAGTTCTATTTTAGTCCCATTTTTAGAAGTATGGGTGCACATAACCCTACTTGAATAGAAGAAATTTATCCGGTAGAAAGTATGTTACAGTATTTTATAAGTAAAAATTTCTTTTAGAGACAACTAAACGTAAACGCAAAAGGCTACAAAACTAATTAACCTCCCTCTTGTGGAAATTGATATCCTTAATTGACAAAAGAGATTGTGTCTTATTCTCGGAGATAAATAGACTTTAGAGTTCATAAAATTTTCAGAGAAAAATACGGGCCTTTTTCCTTAAAAAAATAAAGAATCTTGTGTTCCAGTAGAAACAATACTCAAGAAAACCTTCAATCATTTGGAAAATTAGACATTTTCGATTGGAAGAGATTAAACACAAGCAATATCTGCATTAGGAAAATCTTTCTAGTGGAACACGTAGCAATAATGTGTCTTACTCTTTTTATGTTGATTCTCGTTTTAATTGATGAATGTTTGAACGCTCTGAAATTATGGTGATTTCCTTAGTTTGGACCTTTCACCTTTTTAGAAGTGGATTTGTACTACTGACATAAGAATTTTCAATCATTTGCTCTAATCAGCTGAGCTACCTGAGCCACTTTTCAAAAGTTTTTTTCTTCATCAAATAACACCCTGCCTTACTACTTGACCAATAAGGGAAAAGCCCTCCCTCCACATTCAGGTTTTCTATCAGGTTCTACAATCTAATACTCCCCGTGTTTTAAAATAAGTGGTGTTTTGCTTTTTTATTTCATTTCAAAATAAGTGGTGTTTCACAAAATCAAGAATGCATTAATTATTTTCTTTCAATTTTACCCTTATTTAATAAGTAGAGTTTTACATAATCAAGAAACCATTAAAAAGCTACACACTTCTTTTTTCAAGGCATTTGATTAAAGTTAAGTCGGTAAAAACACCTTTTCCTTTCTAGGGTGTGTTCGGTACGGAGGAAAACATTTTCCTGGAAAATGTATTCTTGGAAAAATAAGTGAATTTCTACTTATGTTCTCATGTTCGTTTGGGTAGTGGAAAATAAGTGAATTTCTTACTTATTTTCTCATGTTCGTTTGAGTGGTGGAAAATAAGTGAATTTCTTACTTATTTTCTCATGTTCGTTTGGTTGGTAGAAAATATTTTTCGGAAAATACCCACCCAAGCCCCACCCCAACCCCACCACCCCATACCACACCAACCCCCACACCCACCCCCACCCCACCACCTTTTTTTTTTGAAGTTTTTAATTTTCTTTTCTGGATTTTCTACACCACCAAATCCCTCCCCTCCCCCCTCCGCGACACCCCACCACCCACTCTAAAATTTTTAATTTTTAACCACGCAAACTTTCAATTTTTATAATTTTTTTATAAAGGTAAATTAAATATGAAGTAAAAAATTCGAGAGGGGTAGGGGATGCGTGTGGGGAGTGGGTGTAGAGAATCAAAAAAGAAAACTTTTCAAAACTTTTTTAAAAAAATATTTTTTTGGGTGGTGGGGTGTCGGGGGTGAAAAAAATAAAAAAAGAAACTTTTAAAACATTCTTTAAGAAAAAAGAAAAAGATCTTTTTTTGGGGGGTGGGGGGGAGGGGGCGTGGAGGGATGGGGTGTAGGGTGCGGGGGGTGGGGTGCATGGGTTGCGGGAGTGGTTGAGGTTTGATGATTGGGGGTTGGGTTGGGTGGGTGGTGCATGTGTTGCGGAAGTCGTTGGGGTTTGGTAGTTGAGGGGAGGGAGGGGGGGAGGAGGTGGGGGTTGGTGAAATGTCACTTGTGGACTTATTTTCCCTACTTTGATTAGGGAAGTGATTTTCCCCATTTTAAGGAACTTGTTTTCCTAAGGTAAATATTTTTCAAATTTTTTCATCAAATGAACATGAGAAAATTGGAAACATTTTACGGAAAATGTTTTCCTCCATACCGAACACACCCTAGTAGTGAGTATTTTCTTAAGGGTTGTACCCAAGTTAAAAACACCACTTATTATGAAATTAAGGGGTATAAGTTCTACTCATCATACGAAAGCATTTACAATATAAAATTTTGATTTGTTCCGGCTACATGAATGTTTTAGCATGTTGAAACTTCTTGGGCAAAGTCAAAATCTACATACAGTAAGTAAATATTAGCTAGGTTGGCAAAGACTCTGTATTAGTTAACCAATGAAATTAAGTTTTTTTTCTTAATTGAATTATCGTGGTCCCAAATAGATTCTAACGTTTGTAATCATACATAGGGTCTAAACATAACTAAGCAAAAACCTGAGCGCGATAATTCTGATTTTCGTTTACATAATAAGTGAGGAAAATAAATAGAGAAATATAAATGGGACACATTGAGCTAAATATGATAGATGTTATGTCAAGACGGAATAGTATTACAATTAACCGCTTATTTATTACATAACACTGACAAAAAAGAGACAACAAGAGGTACAAATACAAAATGAATCCACATACATAAATCCCATCTTATTCTTCTCCTCATCATTAATGCATGATACCAAACTGTGCAGTTGTCATATTTGATTCCATCATACTTACTGCCCTTCATCACAAAAAATTAATGCAAATCAACATACACAGCGGAGGAAGATAACAAGAAAGGCTTGAAACAACAAAATCTAACTTAATACTGAAATAACAAAATGTAATCATTGAGTAGCAAATTAACCTTTTCACATTAACACGGTGGAGGAAAATAACAGGAAAGGCTTGAAACAACAAAATCTAACTTAATACTGAAACAACAAAATCTAACTTAAACAACATGAAATTACCCTACCGAAGACATGAAATTACCCTTCCGAAAACATGAAATTCCCTTATCGAAAACACGAAACTCCCCTACTAATATATGTAATTTCGCACTATTGGTTGACCTACAATGAGGGCTTCCCAGATAGGACAATGTTTAGGCTGGTTGACAAAGTTTTGACTGTACCCATCTCCAAGTATTAGCCTGAGATAACACCTCTCATGCAATATATGCCCGCAAGGAAGTTTAACGGTTTGGATCTCAAACATGTCCAGAAGAGGAAATGCACAGCAATCAGGCCACACCGGAGTTACCAATGGTACCCAGTTGGCATTAACTGGAGTCCTCTGATTAAATGGAATTGGTTGATGGATCTGGTATTAGAGAAACTGAAACAACAATTTTCCTTCTATAGGTATTTCCTCTAAGCATGTGTGACAGAATGAGGAGGTATTTCCAAGTTGCATTGGCTATGTATGGGATGCCTCAAGCATGATGTAGGAAAACATACATTCACCCCATCTTCGAACTGATAATAGCATACCATACACATTTCTTCCTTCAACCAGTTGAAGAAAGCCATCGAAGGAGAGAAAGGGAGAGAAACGAAGGAAATAGGGAGAAGCTCATAGAGGAAGGTAAAAATGGGATGACATATAGGGGTGTTCACTGTTTGGTTAAAAACCGATTCAAACCACAAATCGAACCAAACCGATTAACTAAATCGATAGTTGTTCGGTTTTGATTTGGTTTGGGCTTGAATTTTAAAAAACCGACTATATTTGATTTGATTTCGTTTTATTAAAAACAAACCGGAAAAAAAAACGAATCAAACCGACCAAATAATATACACAATTTTTACAATTACTAGTAAGTATATCGATGATAAAAATAATAGACCACATGAGGAACACTGTTTTAAAGTATTTTTGTGATTTTTCTTAAGGTGAGATATATGATGGTATGTCATCACTAGATACATAATTTAGAGTGTTTCATTTTTCTGATTTTTTGTCTATATATATTATTGTTTTATTAAAATACAAAATGTTAGATAAATAAAATTAAAATTATATAGATAAATGAAAGAAGAATTGAAAGAGAATTAATTGTGATGGATCTTATACCTATATTAATTAACTATATATGTCTTGGTCTAACTATATATGACGATAATAATAGAGCAGAAAACCATAAATTAAATAACAATATATTAGTCTTGATAAATAATAATAAGTACTTTGTTTATTTTTTCATCATTTTGTTAATCTCTATTAGGCTAATGAATTTTACACCTTAAGTCAGCATTCAACAACTCTTTTCTGATTTGTTCAAATGGCTCAAAATAACACTCAATTCAAATGGACTCGTGAGGAAGAAATGACGCTCAAGAGAGGTCATCTGTTGTATGAGAACAATCAACGCAAATGGAATTTGTTGCTCAGAGATCCCAAGTTTTCCATTTTCAAAGGCCGACTTACCCCTAGACAAATGTCAGATAAGTTGGGAGCACTAAGAAAAAGGGAAGGCAGTCTGTTTCCTATCTTAAATGATCAAGCGGTTGTGAAAGGCAATGAGCTTGTGACAGCCAATGAGAATGAGGCAGACTCTGTTGCGGCAGCCAGTGATGATTGCGAGAATCAGGCAGGCACTGTTGTGGCTGCGACTGCTCACCGTGAGAATGAGCCAGGCACGATGCAAGTCAATGAGTTTGTGGCAGCCACTGTTGTGGCTGCAACTGCTCACCGTGAGGTAGTGACCACTGAAATAACCGCAAGTTTAGCTTTGATGGAGAATCAATCACGTGATGACATTGCTGATCAAGTATCTAATACAATTGATGGTGTTGTTTTTGCGTTGAAGGCTGCTGATGAAGTTATAGAGAGAGCTGGTAACAATGCTAAAAAAGTTATCGGGATTTGCAAAAACGTCGAGTTTGAAGTGAACACTTTTGGTGCATAAGGTGGTAGTCTTTGTTTATTCTCTGGTTTATTTTGTTCTGATGACATTGTTTAGTGTTTTGTTTTGATGACATTGGCTGTATTTTGTTTTGATGAGAGCATCTTGGGTAAGTAAATTTTCCTAGACAAAAAAAAAAAACGTTACACCTTAAGCCCGTTTTTTAAAAGACATTCATAAATTCAAACTCATTTATTCAAAGAAATAACTATGAGATTTACCTAAATAAAGTTGTATTTCTTATAAATTTTATTCACTTGATAAAAGCTTATAGATCTTGAGATATTTTCTCCATAACCCAAGAAAAGTATAGCTCACACAATAAAAGGGTGGGAAAATACATAAAAACCCCCCCAATGTATAGCCAGATTAATTATGACGCACCCAACCTTTGCGGGCGACCTATTATCCCCCAGTCTTAATTTTTCAGTATTTTAGTACCATTTTCGACTGACGTGGCAAAAAAAAAAATTATGGCGAGTGAAAGCAGTAAAAATATTTTTTATATTTTAATAAAAATTAATTTTTAAAAATTTATTTATATTTTATCCTCTCACCACCCCCACCCTCCCTTTCTTCCACATTTCAATTGTTAAATGTAATGTATTTTTCTCTTTCTCCTTTTTCTCTTTCTTCTTCTTTCTCCTCAACCGCCACCGCCGCCGTCGCCACACCGCAGCAGCAGTAGCAACGCAACAACAACAGCAACACCGCAGCAACAGGAGCAACAGCAGCAACAGCACTAATATGAAAATGGGTCTGACCCATTAAAACATAATGCCATTTCGGTGGAGGAGATATTTTGGTGTTTGATTTGCCTTCAAATGAATGTGTGTGTTAATGGAGGAAGAAAATGGGTTGAATGTGTGTGTGTTAATGGAGGAAGAAAATGCGTTGAAGAAAATGGATTTTAATGGAGGAAGAAAATGGGTTGAATGTTTCTTGAAAATAAGCTCTTTATGATTGATGATTAAATTGAATGTGTGTGTTAATGGAGGAAGAAAATGGGTTGAATGTTTCTTGAAAATAAGCTCTTTATGATTGATGATTAAATTGAATGTGTGTGTTAATGGAGGAAGAGAATGGGTTGAATGTCTGTGTGTTAATGGAGGAAGAAAATGGGTTGAATGTGCGTGTGTGTTAATGGAGGAAGAAAATGGGTTGAATGTGTGTGTGCTAATGGAGGAAGAAAATGGGTTGATGGATTTCTTGAAATGAAGAAGAAGAAGAAGAAGAAGGGTTTAGTGATGAAGAAGACAAAATTAAAGGTTTAATGGTTAATTAGATGTTAATTAGTGTAAACATAATTAATAAAAGAAAAATCAAATGAAAAAAAAAAAAGTGACAGTGACGTGGCAGCAGCGTGGCACCAATGTGGCGGAGAGTGTGCAACACTCTCCACTGTGCAACTGGCTTCAATTTTTTTTTTTTGCCACGTCAGTCAAAAAATGGTACAAAAATACAGAAAAATTAAGACTGGGGGGGAGAATAGGTCGCCCGCAAAGGTTTGGTGCGTCATAATTAATCTGGTTATACGTTGGGGGGGGGGGGGGTATGTATTTTCCCATAAAAGGGTAATAACTACTAATAAGTTGAAAAAGATGGAAAAGTCTTTCCTAGTCGCAAAGGGAAAATTTGAAGAGAGAAATACCATTAAGTTTCTTAAAAATCGAAAAATGATGCAAACTGAACCGAACCGACAATAACTAAACTGATGAATATGTATTATGCTTGGTTTTGTGGTTTTAATAATTAAAAAACTGACTAAATTAATTTTGTTTTGGTTCTAACCAAAACCGACCCATGAACACCCCTAGTACTGACATATATAAGATTTTAGGGGAGTGGATGGTTAGAGCTGTAAAAGAAAAAGGTAAGATTGGCTATCACTAAAATAAATTCATCAAATTAGCTAAAAAGAATTATTCTCATTGATTCACAATGATAATATCATAATGTAGAATTTTTGATTTATACAAATTTATTAACAACTGAATGTGGGTAATAAAGTGGAAAAAAGGAAGAAGAAAAAGAAGGAAAACTTAAGAGAGGCGGTGCGGATGTAAACAAAATTTTGACTGAGCCCATCTCCAAGCATGAGATGGAGATAACACCTCACGTGCAATATATGTCCACAAGAAAGGTGAATAGTTTCGATTTCAAACATGTCCAGAAGAGGGTATGCACAGCAACCGGACCACGCCTGAGTTACCAATGGTACCCAGTTAGCGTTAACGGGAGTCCTCTGATTAACTGGAATCGGTTGATGGGTCGGGTAGGGGAGCATCTGAAAATGCAGTTTTCCTGAAATAGGTATTTCCTCATAGCATGTGTGACAAAAGTTATAAAGATGAGGAGGTGTGCATAGGTCGCATTGGCTATGAATGGCATGCCTCAAGCATGGCATTGGAAAACACACACCAACCTCATCGTCAAACTGATTAAAGTAGACAGTACAAGTTTCTCCCCTCAACCAGTTGAAGAATGACATTGAAAGAGAAAAGGAAGAGAAACAAGGAAATAGGGTAAAGGTGACGGAGAAAGGTAATACTAAGGGGTCGTTTGGTTTAAGGACTCATTAGTCCCGGGATTATAATCCCGGGACTAATGTATCCCATCTATTGGGATTATTTTATACCATCTAAAAGATGGTATAAAATAATCCCAGTATAAATGGGTTAAGAAGGTATAAGTTGGGTTATCCCAGCACTAATTTTTATACCATGTTTGGTACAAGGTATAAATTTATCTCAACACTAATTTATACCTTATACTAAACATGATATAAAAATTAGTGCTGGGATAACCCAGCTTATACTTTAAACCAAACGACCCCTAAGGGAAATAGGGTAAAGGTAACGGAGAAAGGTCATACTAAGGGAAATAGGGTAAAGGTGATGGAGAAGGTAATACTGATGTGACATTTATAATATATTGGGGGGAGTGAATGGTTACAACTATAAAAGGTATTGGGCTAATAATATGACGTGGCTAAAAATTCATTTTATGAACAACCAAGAGATTTGACTCAAGTCATGCCATGTTTTTTTCTCACTTTTATTCGATTAAATTTCCTATCAGGGTGTATCTAGTGTAGCGTACCATGACGAAATACTTTTCTTGATGAAATTATAATTTTAGGTTTACAAAATTGTTTTCTTAAAAAAAAAAAATTTTAAAACCAAATAGGTATGAATGCTATGCATAATCGACGAGTGCAAGTAATTCTCCTTTTACTATATATCTTGCAGTTTGTCACTTATTTCAATTTTAAATCGATAATAAAAATTAATATCAACCTTTAAATTTCTAAGATTGTTGCCAAAACACCACCTGATGATCATGCCCTGTGATCTCTCTTGTTCTACCATTTGTATGAGTTAGCTACCTTAATGCCGACTCTAACTAAACACTTTAGAAAAAAATTCCATGAAATAAAGTATTTTTAGCTTATCAGGAGACTTTTCATTGGTCACCGCCCTACTTTTACCATTGAAAAGTAGTATTTCCTCCGTCCCAATTTAAGTGTCTTAATTTGATTGGGCATAAATTTATCTTTAATGATGTGATTTATAATAGTGGTAACAAAACACGTCATCTGCAGTTTTGGCCCTATTTCTAGAGCAAACATGAATTTACTGGGTTGGGATTGGGGTTGGGGTTTTGGGGGTGGGGGGGGGGGGGGGGGGGGGTGTACCGAGCAAGTGTACTATTCTTGACTACCCACTGATGTGAACAACTGTTACATACAGTCGCAGCATTGTTACAGTCACTGCGTACAATAGGCGTTTCAATTGGTTTGTCAATACTTTATACGGAAAAAAAAAATGTCCAAAAAGAGGGTTCTTTTAGTATGAGCTCCATTAATAACTACTACTTGTCATTTCGTATATTTATTTTCTCTTACTTTTGTATTTACACCATGCTAATCATATTATACATAGATTTATATTATTTAATTATAATTAATTATGTATTAAATTTCTATTAAATTGATTGTTGGATTAGAATTTGGTATTTTAGTTCATGTCTTAATAGGATTTATAGTCAAAAATTATATAGGAATAGGTTTTTCTGTTTTAAGTTAAAGTAGGTTTCATACTATTATAAATAGGGGTGCCGCTAGCTTTTTTTTTTTTTTAATAAGAAGAGAGAACAAGAAGTATTGTAGAGATTCATAGAGTCCAGCAATAAATTGTCTTCCTTTAAATTTGTATCAGAGCACTTGTTTCCAACTCATCAATTGTTGAAGAACTTTCTCTTCAACCATCACTCACCATCTTTCAATTTGTTGAAGCGCAATCTCTTCAACCTTCAATTTTGTTGAAGCACTTTCTCTTCAACCTTCACAATCGTTGGAGCACTTTCTCTCCAACATTCCAATTTTGTTGATGCACTTTCTCATCAACCTTCAATCGTTGAAGCACTTTCTCTTCAACTTTCACAATCGTTGGAGCACTTTCTCTCCAACATTCCAATTTCGTTGATGCACTTTCTCATCAACCTTCAATTGTTGAAGTTGAAGCACTTTCTCTTCAACCTTCACAATCGTGGGAGCACTTTCTCTCCGACCTTCCAATTTTGTTGATGCACTTTCTCATCAACATTCAATTGTTGAAGCACTTTCTCTTCAACATTCAATTGTTGGAGCACCTTCTCTACAACCTTTAAATTTTGTTGAAGCACTTTCTCTTTAACCTTTACAATCATTGGATTTCTCCAACATTCCAATGTTGTTGATGCACTTTTCTCCGACACAATCAAGAAAAAAATAATGATGCACTTGTATAAATATTTATATACATTTATATTATTTAATGATAAATATTTACTCGTATGGGTGTTTAAACAAGAAATACATTTTTTATAACTAATCAATTTAATAGAAATAAAAATAAAAATTATATAATTAATTATAATCAAATAATAATAAATCTATGTATAATATGATTAGTATGGTGTAAATACAAAAGCAAGAGAAAGGAAATAAATGAAATGGCAAGGAGTAGCTATTAATGTATTTGCGTGTCTCTTTCCAGGTGTCACACGCGAGCCTACACTGAACGATGGGCCCCTGACAAATTGGTCATCACCAGCATTTTGTTTGCTGAATTTTTTTACCGAAACTGTGTCCTTTGAGGGACAAATTCAACAAATTGTTTTGTCAGAAATTTTCTAACCTAAATGGTGAAAACGCATGTCTGGTAGAGCACTTTCAGTGTGCGACTTTCACGTCTAAAAATAAATAGCCCGTTAAATATATTTCACTGAAGGTGCTCTATTACTCATGAGCCTTCAGTGAATATTTTAAATTTTGGAGAAAGGCTTATCCCTCCTAAAGCACCTTCAATATATATTTTAAGATTCAGATAATTTGAAAAAGTACATTTTTCTACTGTGATGTGACGATTGAGACAGTTTTTCCAAACCCTAAAGGCTCATACATGTTAAGGCACCTTCTCCATAAATGATCTCTTATGTTCCTTAAGCTTTATTTTCCAGCACATATGTTTTAACATACATCTCCAACAAATCAAGATTCATCATTTAATGCACTGTATCAGGTGCTACCATAAAATCTTGCGAAGACTCATTGTCAAGTATGGAAATTTCAGAATAACGAGCATTACCCTGGACATTGGAAAATGACCATCTACTCGAAATAAAAAGCTTTAACTCATTCGGATTAGTTTCATTCTAATATGCAAGTTTCTAACTAACCTATCATACTCAACATTTAATGGATGTTTAACAACCGCACGAGTACCACAACTATATCTAACTGTGTCAGATTACATATATTATGTTGCCGCCCCAATAACAATGCAACCTTAACACGACGTTTATTTGAATTTTTTAGAAATACTATAACTAAATTTATTGAAATTGACAACCGTAACTCCAAATGTAAATTTAAAAAATTGGATAAGCAATAAATCATTATACCTAATCACCAAATGAAATGTCAATTGATCGTCTAATTTGGTTTACCCTAAAACATAACATAAGAATAAAAGGATGGTCACTCTGCCCCCTCGTTTTTACTCTAATTTTATCTCCTTTATGCACATTTACTTTTTTGTTTAACCTCATAGTAGTTTCACCAAAAGAACTGGGGGAAAGATAAGCAAGAACAATGAAAATGGAGGGAAAATTATACAAAAAAAAGAGATAAAAGAGATTATGATGTTGAAACTGATTTCATGCTGAAGGCACATAAGAGATCTCACATTTACTTTTTTGTTTCAATTGTGTTGTTTACCAGCTGAAAAATAATGTTGAAGTCACATAAGAGATCATTTATGGAGAAGGTGCCTTAGCATATATGAGCCTTTAGGGTTTGAAAAAGCTACCTCAATCGTCACATCACAATAGGAAAATGTACTTTTTTCAAATTCTCTGAATCCTAAAATATACACTGAAAGTACTTTAGGAGGCATGAGCCTTGCTCCAAAATTTAAACTAATCACTAAAGGCTCATGTATAGTAGAGCACCTTTAGTATACATAGATTTAACGGGCCGTTTATTTTTAAACGTGAAAGTCGCACACTGAAGGTGCTCTACCAGGCATGCGTTTTCAACATTTAGGTTATGAAATTTCAGACAAACCCATTTGTTGGATTTGTCTCTCAAAGGACACCATTTCCGTAACATATGCTCTCCACCATTTCACTTTTCAGCTATTCCATTTCTTGTTGAGAAAGAAATATATATCCCAAGTAAAAAGTAAAATAGTATTTCCTCCGTTCCTAAAAGATTGACATTTTTCGCTTTTCAAAAGTCAAATGGGTTATTGTTTTACTGTAATTTCTCATATGTCTTTTAAAAAAATTTAATTTATTAAATGGTGACTTATAGTAATTGTTACGTAGTTTCCAGATATGTAAATTTTATTTCAAAAATTTTAAAAATTCTATGTTCAAACATACGATCAAAATTAAGAAGTTTGACTCTCGAAAAGCGATGTCAATATTTTTAGGACTGGTGGAATACATAGTAATAATTTATACTCGTTTAACTTTCGTCAATTCTTTTATTCAACTTCACTATTCGGTGGAATATAATTCGAGACAAAAAGTTTCAAGAAGTTTATTTTTTCGCAATAAAAAAAGGAGATAGATTTAGAATTAAAGTAAGGAATGAGAGAGGTGAAAATAAGAGTGTCGTTTGTAAAATTTATAAAAATAAGAGTACAATCCGTAGGCAGGAACGAATTGTAATAATTTATTTCACATACAAACAAAAGTAGGGATAATCAAATTTACCAGAAGAGTCTATGTACTAATAAAAAAAAGTTAATTTAACATCAATGAATGTATGCATATTATCTCTAACTCATATTTGCACGATAATAAAATATGGCAAAACGTCTCTACCTTTTCAAGGTAGAGTTAAGATGCGCCTACACTATACCTCTCCAAATTGATTACTCTCCCGTCTCAAAATATTTATCGCATTTTTCATTTATAGGGACATTAAGAAAACATTTATAAGGTTAGCATTTTGACTATTCTATCTCTTAACATATTTCATCATGTTCTCTCTCCTCAATAAATATTTACTACATTAATCATGAAACCTCTTAAATATTGGTATGTGAACTCACAAAATCAGCCCATTAATGTAATTAATACAAGAGTAAAATGAAAAAAAAAACTACTTAATTTTATCTTGGGCAAATAAAATGATAAATATTTTGAGACAAGTATTTTTAATAAAGACGACAAATATTTTGAGACGGAGGAAGTAGTTGCTGATAAAACGTGGCAAAAACTATAACTTCACCTTAAATAAATTAAAATAATCAACTCTAAAAAAAAAATATTCACCAAACGCCTACTGAAAACAACACATGCTAAAAGGTGAGCATTTTGGTTGACTGCAGCCGCTTTCATTTTAGTCCCTACGTTAATTTGGATACACACACAACTATTCTTATTTATTTCTCTCACGGAAATATATCTTCACAGAGTATAATTATATTAAAGCAAGACAATGTACAAGAAAGAAGAATATTAAGAAATCAAAATTTGGTAGACCGTGCTTCTGGAAATTTTGGAGAAGTTCCAAAGAATTTTCTAAGAGTTTTTGAAAACACATTATGAGAAAAAGAAAATTGAATGTCGTTTTTGTTTTTCTAACGTTTATTAGTAGTATGTATGACCAACGAGGGTTGTGGTGTAGTGACTGGTACTACTCCATCTTTAACCAAGAGGTATCGAGTTTGAATCCTGTTGGGTACGGAGTCACCCTCGTTAGGGAGTTTGTTGCCCCCCAATGTGGAACTATCCGACACGAAATCGAACTAATCGGACTCTAATACGGATATAGAACGCAAGAAAAAATGTCTTTTATGTATGCACTCCGCAAGATTAGACAAAATCGGATTTGCTGACAGGGGTTTCGAGTGGACCCATATCCACATATTGCAAACAGACCACCACATCACTTTTACTGACTCATTCAGTATGTTTAATTTAATCATTTCTTATAATAATTCAGTTGATGTCTTGCGTCAAAATTTGAAAAACTTCTTCTGAAAATTTTCCTTTTTCAATTGTACAAATTGTAAAACGACAAGATTTTTCTTTGTATATTTTGTTGAAAAATAATATTTTCTTCTCAAAAAATATTTGCAAAATGTCTTCTTGAAAATTTTGAAGCAAATGCCACCTTATGGTAAATTGGTAATCCTTCTGTTTTATTTAGTGACTGATTTATAACTGAACATAAAATTTGTAATATTAATTTAAGTTATTTAGCTCGTGCCTTAAACTTATCACAAAGGGAACCGGCATTCATTATATACTTGGACAGACAATGCATCCATTACAATAACTAAATTTCATATATTGAAATCGCAACCATGTGGCTCAATAGCCAAAAATCATATAAAGCTTTACATAATTCATGAAATACACATGATAATATTCCTGAACATCATTACATGATACTAACCCTGAATATGATCACATGATCCATAGTGTACATAGAGCTTCTTACTGACTGAATAATTACATAAAAGAAATAAGTTAATACAAAAAACCGGTGAATTGATAAAATGACCCTCTATAAAATATAACAGACTGTTTCTTTGTTATGTCATGATCGCTTATGTATGCAAAGGGTCATATAAGGATTATATACTTCTATTCATTTTTGTAAAGACCCTTTTTAACTAATTTCCTCTACAAAAGACACCAACTAGTACTATAGTAGCTGGCTCACCACAAAACACTAGAGGAGTCAAACTTCTAGGTGTTCTAGCTCATATCCTCAAGTCTAAACTCATATGCGCCTGAAAGGGTAAAACAACAATATTTTTACACAAGGCTGAGTACATCCACACAGTGGCTGAATCAAGAACTCAAGTAAGAGGATTCAAAAAAAAAAAAAAAATTATGCTGAGGGAATTCAACGACTTATATATATGCAAAAGAAATCATTTTTGCCCTATCTAACTATATAGTATAATTTTTCAACGAATGGATCAAATTAACCTTCCTTGTACTCCTCTGGCTCTACCCTGCATCCACATCGTACTCATCAAGTATCCTCGACTCTCTATCTCAAGTCCGGACAAGACATTTAAAAAAAAAAACATCATGTAACGGCTACGCATGCAAGCTAAATCAACAAATAAACATTCTTTGGGTACTGAATATGTGGTCTTGGCCTTTTTTGGAACGTAGGAGTAACATATATATTTCATAACTTTATAAAAAGGGCCACCTATGAACATTAGTATAATCATGATAAAACATGATGTAATCAGCATGCAGCAGGGCCAGACCCACAAGCCCAGCATTTACTCTGGAAGTTGTATTAAAACCATAAGCAAATTAGTTAGGCAGAAACAATTGACTAATTTCGAGTATATTTTCTAATGATATTGATGAAAAGATGCACGGGAGACGCAATCACTCCAGAAATTAGATTTGGTGTAACAATTTAGTCCACTACTAACATTGTTCGTTTTGGGCTTAGGTCCATGCTACTTTAAAAGGTGTTACTAAGGTCTAATACTTGCTTTCTTATACAGTCCAGAACCAAAATACCCCTAAAAAAGTGGAGTTGAACCAAAATACTTCAGAAAAAAACTGTGACAAAAGTACCTTTAACGCAGTATACTACATTAAAGGACTTAAATGTAACGGCGCGGTTAAGTCCATTAACGCAGTAAAATATTTTGTTAAATTTTTTTTTCTATAACGCAGTATTTTACTGCGTTATAGAACCCAGTAAAAAAATAAAATTGGTCAACTTTTTTTTGCAACACTTAGTGTTTTTTTCCATACTTTGACCAACGATTAGTCGTGTTTCAAGACTCTGAAATGTCAATATTTTATATAGAACCTGATATATTTTTCTGCGTACTATGATGTAGGCTCAATACATCAAGGATGCATAAACGTTCGGATCATCATGTTAGTGTTGAAAAGGTGCTTGAAGTAAATTTTGTTTGAAAACTTTAGGTTTAAGTGTTCTTTATACATAGACGTCCATTTTTGTTTGAAAACTTGTTGTCATTAGCTTAAAGATTTTTATTTTTAAGGTTTAGATTTAAGTATGTTATTTTTTAATGCGTAACTTTATTTCGAATATACGTGATTTTTTGAGCTCGGACGTTCGATTTACGCGATTTTTTTTTTTGAAACATTTTCGAAATAAAGTTACGCATTTAAAAGTAACACACTTAAGGAACACTTGGTGTTTTTTTCCATAAAAAGATCGCAACATCTTATTTTGATAAATCTTTTTTTTTTTTTTTGGCAACACTTAGTGTTTTTTTTTCATACTTTGACCAACGATTAGTCATGTGTCAAGACTCCGAAATGTCAATATTTTATATAGAACCTGATATTTTTTTTGTGTACTATAATGTAGGCTCAATACATCAAGGATACGTAAACGTTCAGATCGTCGTTTTAGGGGTTGAAAAGGCACCTGAAGTAAGTTTTGTTTGGAAACTTTAGGTTTAAGTGTTTTATTTTTTAAGGTTTTGATTTAAGGGTGTTATTTTTTAATCAAGACATAATTTTATTTTGAATATAAATCTAATTCAAATAGATAAAAACGTATTTAAAAAATATAGGAGGAAAAGCTAATTATAAAGTGGTCAAACTTTAGATGGTCATAACTTTGAACTCGGATGTCCGTTTTACGCGATTTTTTTTTATTATGCATATTTTTTCGAGATCTATGCGCCCAAACGGCCGTAAGGCGGTTTTGCTAAGCTGGTTTTTAAAAAAAACACCTGTTATCCTATTCAATTTCAATGTTCCTCCAAATTGGCGTGAAGTTTTTAGTTTTCTTTACATATAATATGATGATACGCAATAGATTTCAACGTAAAAATCTCGAGGTAATGTAGTTGTGAATGTCAATTTCACTTTTGTGGTTTCAATTTCGAAAATAAAGCTGACTAATTTTCTCGACATATAAAGTTGACTAAAATAACCTTACAAAAATAGAACAGTCAAACCTAAAGTTTTCAAACAAAACTTACTTCGGGTACCTTTTCAACCCCTAAAATGACGATCCGAACGTTTACGTATCCTTGATGTATTGAGCCTACATTATTGTACGCAGAAAAAAAATCAGGTTCTATATAAAATATTGACGTTTTGGAGTCTTGACACACGATTAATCGTTGGTCAAAGGATGGAAAAAACACTAAGTGATGCAAAAAAAAAAAATTAACCAAATTTTTTTTATTGGTTCTATAACGCAGTAAAATACTGCATTATAGAAAAAAAAAATTAACGCAGTATTTTACTGCGTTAAAGGTACTTTTGTCACAGTTTTTTTTTCTAGGGTATTTTGGTTCAACCCCACTTTTTTAGGGGTATTTTGGTCCTGGACTCCCTGTGTTTTTTTTTTTTAAATACGAATTTCATGGGGTATCAAATACACTATCCTTAGGGACTAAACATCCTCACTGAGGTTTGTCACTATCATCTCAATGAAGTTGGATTCGCCTGAACTCACTTGAACGTTAATGTTTGCCCCATCATCAACCAAGGTTGTAGGCGGAATAGCTCTGGTACCAATGTAACATCCCAACTCACTAGTGATATTTTTTTGCTTTGGACTTAGGCCAACACGATTTTAAAACACGTCCACTAAGATCTAAAGCTTGCTCCCTTATTCTAATATTTGTCCCGTGTCTTGCTGATGTGGGATTTTTCTAGAGTATCACACTTGTATGTGACGTTGATGACAGCAGACGGGTCAAACAGAGAACTACTTAATGTCCAGTTAGAACTTAGGTTACAATATCCACTACCCCCCCCCCCCCCCCCCCCCTCCCACGATTTCATCCTCTTTTTTAATTGGATTAAAAGTGTAAAAAAGCAAGAAAGTAAAGGTAAAATGTGCAAATCATAAATGGTTCTGATTGACGAACATAGCACAAAACAAAGGGACCAAAATTTCAATCTCCAAGAGAAATTGGCGAGGCCGTCGACGGTTGACCCTTGCTTCCTTTTCCTCCACGCTAAACGGAAAAGAAAAACACAACTGCTCCTTCATCCATTTTTACTTGTCCAATATTTTAAAAATAAATTTTCACTTTTACTTGTTCACTTTCGCATATCGATAGAAAAATAATTTATTTTTCTTTTTTTACCCTTAACATTAATTACTCATTCCAGATCATTTTTCAATTCCAATATAATTATACACCAATTAATATGGATATCATAGTAAAATATGCACTTCATTTATTATTTTTTAAATAATGTGAAAAATCAAAAGTGGACAAGTAAAAATACACGGAGAAAGTATATATTAAAAAATATGCCACCAAAAGCACTAAACCACTTTCCTTTTTTTTCATTTTTTTGTTCAGAGATGAATTGTTTCCCATGCACTGAATTGTTCAAGAAGAGAGGGAAAGTGAAAGATTCGTTCTATTCTGAGAAACTCATTTCTCGCATATAATAATTCTACATATTTCAATTGATCTCTTGTTCTTTTTTCTTTTATTTTTTATTTTTATAATTTTACATGTATGCTTAAGGCAAAGTTATGATATTTCACTTATTCTGATGATCATGACCCTGCCCTTAATTATATAGGGCCAGCTACAGTATTAAGTACGGATTCAAACGAATTCGGTAAACTTTTTTAGACTTTATAGTTGTATTAGGGGAACCATAAAATATGTATAATTTTCTAATTGTGAATCCAGTAACTAAATGTTGGGAAGAAACAAACAATAAACAAATTGAACGATAACATAACAACGGAAAAAAATACCCAAGTCAACCCACACTATTTGAACCAAGAGAAGGCAATAAACGCTAGCATAAATAGAAATCCGAGTAGCAAATATACCAACAATAAAATAATAAGGCAAGCAAAACCAAATCAAATACAAGAGACACTAAATTTACCTGAAAAAAATCTCTTTAGTATGAACAGGAAACAACCACGGGTCCAAAGTTCCACTATATCAAATGAGAGTTACAGATTTCTCCAAAATGGCTACAATATGAATGCCAAATGAGGAGCAACAATAGCAACAAGAGCAATAACGATACAATTGAAGAAAAGAGAGAAATCACCAATAACAGGACTACTGTTCGCTGCTCGAAAACTACTACTACTATTACAAACCTCCGAAACCGATCTCCACAATTCAGATCCAAGAACAATGTGTTGAGAACACTTGGTTAAAATTTAGCCAAATACAATGGTTAGATCAACGGGGATCTTAAAAAAACATGAAGCTGGTCGCACAGAATTTTCAGCAAAGACAAACTCTCTATTTCTCTCACTTGGTTGTCTCCCTTCTATTCCCTCTTTTTGTGGCAAACCCTAAAAATCATACCACTTAAGTCTATATGTATGTGGGCCAAAATGCTAAGTGGGCTAGGACCAAGGGGTGTTTTATTTATTCACATAGGAAGGGAAAAGGCCCAAAAATCCAATAATTCTCCCTCTCCCGACTATGTGGAAGAGACCGTCATCCCAGCGATCAAGAAACAATCCTCAAACTTCACTCTTGGCAAAGATTTAGTCATCATGTCGGAACCATTATCATCCGTGTGAATCTTCTCGAGTTCAAGCAACTTAGAATCCCAACACATCACGAATCCAATATCTCACATCAACATGTTTCGACCTACCATAAAATGTAGAATTCTTGCCAAGATGAATAGCACTTTGACTATCGCAATAAAGGACATACCTCTCTTGAGCAAAGCCAAGCTCCCCCAAGAATCCCTTCAACCAGAGCAACTCTTTCCAAGCTTCAATGGCAGCAATAAACTCAGCTTCTGTAGTAGATAGAGCAACACATTTTTGAAACTACATCCGTTAGATCTGAGGCGTTTGGTGGGATCTAAAACCAGGAAAAGTCTTTGTTTTCTCAGAAAAGGGGAAAAATATCCCAACGTATGAAAAATGACTCACAATCATCATTCTTTCACCTTTTGATCTAAAAATACATTCAACCTTTATTTTTGGTTTAAGAATATCCCTCCTTCCATCTTTTGATCTAAAAATACCCTCAACCTTTGTTATACTCCATTTGTTTCAATTTATTTGTCTTACTTTCCTTTTTAGTCCATTTATAAAAGAATGTCTCTTTCATTTTTTTACAACTCTTAAATTAAAACTTTCCACAAGACATATTTAAAATCACAAGATTAAAGGACATTTTGATACATTTCACATATCTTTAATTTAAGACCACAAGATTAAAAAAAAATCTTTACTTTCTTAAAGTTCACGTCATGTCAAAACCAGACAAACAAATTGAATTAAGAAAAGGAAAATGGGTCAAATATACCCCTCTACTTTATTTTATTAGCCAACTTTATCCTCCGTTAGTGAAAGTGATATACCCCTGCCGTCAACAAAGTTTACACTTGTACCCCTATTTGGATTGAAAATCCCAAATCAAATTAAATTACCCGATTTTAAATAAATTACCCAATTCCCTCCACGACCGCCCCGACCCAGCACAACCATAGCCCACTTTGTACCTGGAAGATATTCTGATTTCGCTCCCCGTTCTTTCACACCTTCGAAGGTCGTTCTTCGCACCACGATTTCTTAGAAACACATAAACACAAACCCGAAACCATGACTTACTCTCTCCAGAAAACAGTTCTTGCTTTATCGGAACAACTCTAAGCAATTCCAGCAAACTAACCTTACTCGTAGCCGATCTTCTTCTCCAAGAAGACTGCTCAAAAAATTGAGTCAATCTCCTTCAATTCTCAATTAAATGAGCTCAAATTTGAGATGCAACTTCCTCAAAATTCAGTGAACAAATCCCAACCACCAATTTCTTCAAACAAATTGAAGGTTGATACAATAGAACACGAGATAATGACTTTCTTATGAAAAATATTTTTCCAGAAAAGTACTTCCCTTATATCAAACAAAAAAAGCTTGTAAAGTAGGGTTAAATTAAACCTTTTAGATGTTTCAAGAAGCTCAATCTTCTTCATCAGACTTGTTGTTTCATGCTTCAAGTTCTGCAATGTTATTTGGAATTAGCTACATTAAAATGAACTTCAAAAAGTTCTGTAAGAGATTCATTGCTTGTTATTCACCAGGAGACATTAATTAAGAACCAGAAACTATAACCTGCATGTTGTTCTGTTCCACAGCTGGCTTTTCGCCCTGATCATCTTTAGCTACAAGCTATTTTTCATAAGAAATCCAATGGAAAATGGTGAAAATTATTTCACTACTTTATTTGAATTTATTTAAAATCAGGTAATTAAATTTGATTTTGGGTTTTCCATCAAAATAGGGATACAGGTGTAAACTTTGTTGACGATAGGGGTATATTTGTTTAGTTTCATTAATGAAGGATAAAGTTGGCTAATAAAATAAAGTAGATGAGTATATTTTACCCTTTTCCCTTAAGAAAAATATTTAACCGGAAAAAAAAGAGGATGATTGATGAAGTCACCAACGAAATTTAATGGGATAATTACACTCAGTATCAATTGGGGTACCAATGCTATCAAATTTAGTCCATATTTAAGTTTCTTGCCCACAGTAGCCCATCTTCAGTTTAAACAAAAATTACTTTTCAAAAAATGACCCATTCCCCTCTTCCTCCCCCTTTCTCTCCACTACCTCCTTCTTTTTCGTTTTTTTTTTTTTTTGAGTTCGCCACTGCCTCCTATTCTTTTTTTATTATTATTTTTATTAATTTTTTAGTTTTTTAGTTTTTTTTTAAAATTTCCCATCTCCCTCTATGGAAGACAAGATGCGAGAAGCGAGATTGAGATGGTTTGGGCATGTGAAGAGGAGAGACACGGATGCCCCAGTGCGGAGGTGTGAGAGGTTGGCCATGGATGGTTTCAGACGAGGTAGGGGTAGGCCAAAGAAGTATTGGGGAGAGGTAATTAGACACGACATGACGCAGTTACAGCTTACCGAGGACATGACCTTAGATAGGAGGGTTTGGAGGACCCATATTAGGGTAGAAGGCTAGTAGATAGTCTCATTACCCTGCCTTATTAATGGTCGCATTATCGTAGTATAATTTCTTGTGCTCTAATTTATGCTATTATGCTATTATCTGTTATTTCCTGTGCTTTGATTATTCTATGTTATCTGTGTCGCTTGCGTTACTTCATTTCCATATCGCTTTGAATCTCTTAGCCGTATCTGACCTCTTTTTATGTTTTTATTGAGTCGAGGGTCTCTCGGAAACAGCCATCCTACCTTGGTAGGAGTAAGGTCTGCGTACACTCTACCCTCCCCAGACCCCACGTTGTGGGATTTCACTGGGTTGTTGTTGTTGTTGTTGTTGTTGTTCCCATCTCCCTCTATCACGCCGGATCTTTAATATTTTGTTTTAATTTTTTTTTATTCCCTCTCCCTCTGTTACGCCGGACCTTTGATGTTTGAACAGTTGGTTCTGGTGGTGGTGTTGGAGTTCGCCGGAGAACGGAACTCCGGTGATGACTGTATATGGGTGCATATGAGTGTATAATATTGTATGTCGGTGTATATGGGTGTATACGCCGGAGAACGGAACTCCGGCGATGACTATATATGGGTGTATATGAGTGTCTATTGGTGTATAATATTGTATATGGGTGTATATGGATATATGGGTTAGAATATTGTATAATATTGTATATGGGTGTATTTTATTGTATAAAATTGTATATGAGTATATATGGATGTATATGGATATATGAGTTAGAATATTGTATATGGGTGTATAGTATTGTATATGAATGTATATGGGTGTATAATATTGCATACGGGTGTATATCGGTGTATATGGATATATGGGTTATAATATTGTATATGGGTGTATAATATTTGTATATAAGTGTATATGAATGTATATGGGTATATGGATTATAATTTTTGTATAATATTGTATATTAGTGCATAATATTGTATATGAGTATAGGATTATAATGTTGTATAATATTGTATATGAGTGTATATGGGCATATGAATTATAATACTCTATCAAAAAAATAAAAAAATGAGGCAGTGGCAAACTCCAACAACAAAAAAAAAAAATTAAAAACGAAAAAGTAGGAGGCAATGGAGAGAGAGGGGAGAAGAGGGGAGTTTTGAGTTAGAGCTTTGCAATGTAAGTTTTGAGCTTTTTTTGTAATGTAAGTGACCCAATCGTATATTTATGAAATTTCCCCTAATTTAATTATGTGTATTTATGGGTAATCTGGTTGCTAGTATGTATTATTATAATTCTCCCACAAAAAATGGGCTAATATTAGTACAACTTATTCAGTTGAATATATAAAAATTGGCTATGGAATTTCTAGTAGTACGTATCTATAAAAGATAATGTAAAATGATGAAAGGAAATAGAGTTTTTGCACGGATTTCCCTCATACATGTGGTCTTTAATTTTCGCCCTTACTTTAATGAGTTAGAAAGTTATGCCGGAGCGCCCTTACTTTAATGAGTTAGAAAGTTTTGCCGTCTCCGGCATAACTTGTGCGATATAATCTAAACTATGCCGAGCGAAACGAAATCTAAAATCATGCCACGCGAAAAGTGTTGGAAGGGCAAAAATGAAGACCACAAATTTGAGAGGCAAAATTTAAAGACCACCCCTCGGGGCATTTGTGCGAATGACCCCCATTGCTGGTGCAGTACAAAATCTAATACAGAGAACACCTCACTCTCGTTTTTTCTGATTATGTTAGCTGGTGGCCTGGTACTAAAAGGCAAAAATGTTCTTGACACCACAACAGTCCAATGGATGCTAGTATCATCAAACTTTAAGATCTTCAATCAATAAATTGTGAATAAAACTTACAGTGCCAACTAAGACAGCCAATATCATTTCGAGGACAATTGCTGGCAAGATCAAACAATCCAAGCAAAAGATTATCTCTTTTTTGGTCAGTTTTCACAAAGCAATGTTATTCAAAATAAGGCTATAGTATTTTGAATATCATCTCAGCTTTTTCTACCGTAAATGAAAATAGTTCTCATTCGGAAGGACTGAAAACTGGACAAGCAGCCCGATGATCCAAACATTTAAAATTATCATCCCACATCCTAGCAATCTAACATCACCAACAAGGAAACAAAAAAGTAGATTATCTTGCAGATGGATGAGACTACTGAAGAAGTCGTACTGCAACTTGGTTATTAAGACAAAAGCCTCTGTTCTTCGTAATAAATGCATGTGTAGCTAGAGCATGCGAGGGAAACTCCACAAGGACTGTTCTTGCTGGTGGTCTGCATAAGCCAAAAATCCATTTTATATAACGAACAGAGAACACATAGGGGTCGTTTGGTAGGGTGTACTAGGTAGAATAATGTTGGTACTAAATTTTAGTACAATGTTTGGTTGCAAATTTAAGTCTAGTACAACTAATACCAGTATTACGTATACACCCTATCAGTACTATTCTTATATACATAGTAAACCATAGCATTAGCAATACCAATACTATTCCTATTCTAATATATCTCATTCAGTACGATTTAGAAATTATGCAATTCATGTTATTTAATGCAACAAACCAAACAGTCGATAAAAATAATGTCAGCATTACTAAACCCAACATTACTAATACACCCTATTCCGTCCTATTCTTATACACCCTACCAAACGACCCCATAGAGTAAATAGAGCAAGTCCAACATGTGAGTGGTAAAGATTCTATACCTATCAAAAGCTCGTTGTTGTCTGGCAAACATTTGGATTGATGATGAATCATACTGGCAACCAGCAAGGAAGCGTTCCACATCATCGGGCACTGCGTTCCGAGGGACCCCTTGCAATAAAATCTGATAATACCGACAATCATAATTAGATTTATGCTTCAAAGCGCTTTGTATCACTATTACAAATGAATGAATTGAGTTGTATTATTAATTTATCATGAACCTCATCGTTCAGAAAGAAAGAAAAATTCGTTGTTTTTCTTTGTGATAACTGATAATAGCACTTTTGGTCCTTAAGTTACTGAGAAATTCTGTTTTGGTCCTTGTGTTATATGACTCAGCATATTTAACCTTCAATTGATAAGAATGTGTGTTTTTGGTCCCTCCATGTAAAAAGTATGTTATATTTGAGTATTTACAGAACTATATTACCATCAAATATAAAGTAAAAATACAAGTTTAACATATCACATTGAGTGTTGAAACAGTTAATAATTATGTTAAATTTGTGAATATTCACCAGCAAATGGATAAAATTGCACAATTCAATTAATTGAAGGTTTAATGTGCTTAGTCATATATTATAGCGACTAAAATCAGGATTTACCATGATAAGAATGTGTGTTTTTGGTCCCTTCATGTAAAAAGTATGTTATATTTGAGTATTTACAGAACTATATTACCATCAAATATAAAGTAAAAATACAAGTTTAACATATCACATTGAGTGTTGAAACAGTTAATAATTATGTTAAATTTGTGAATATTCACCAGCAAATGGATAAAATTGCACAATTCAATTAATTGAAGGTTTAATGTGCTTAGTCATATATTATAGCGACTAAAATCAGGATTTACCAATAACTAAGGGACCAGAAATATTATTAACCCTTTTTCTTAATAATAGTAGCATCCAAGCCAACTTACACACACCGCAACTCTTACAATGGTAAGTGTTACCTCCCACCAGCCAGCACAATATACCGAGTAACTTTGTGTCTATGTCCACCAAGGCTTAGGTAGATAGGATGAAATTTTCTCTTATTAGTTTGAGGTTTTTATTTTTGTTATCAGCCCTTCCACCCCCATTTACCACACTCCAACACGCTGAACGAGAAAAGAAAAAAAGGATGAAGACCATAAACATTAGAGACCAACTTACAGTTTTTCCATCATAGCGTGGCAAAGTGTCCCACTGCTGACGATCAGCCTATAATCATCCAAAAGGTAAAGGAAATGATAATTTTGCATGCAACCCTCCAGATATTAATAATCAAGCAGATGTATATTCGAAAACAGTACCTTCTCCATTCTAAATAAGCGACTCTTCCGAAGAACTGCCCTAAGTGAAGCGTCATAAGCATTCCGAGAAGGGAACTGAATCATCCTATTCATGAGATAAAACAGATAATAGAGCAGTAATAAGCATTTTCTTTTCTGATAAAGCAGTAACAGCCAAGAAATAAATATTAGACAAGAAAGCTAAAAGTACTCTCTCGTTCAAACAAACAACTAAGTACAGAAAAAATGCATACATGAAGGAGTTAAAGGTTGGTAATTATTCTTCACATTAAGTGCAAATCGCGAAAAGATAAAAGGATAAACAAGCAAAATTGACAACTTCAAGAACTATTGGTGGAAAAGGAAACAACTGTGACAAAACTCGTCCTTCAGAAATTGGTACAAACTGAAAAGTAATCTATTACCTGCATTGACTAAGTATTGGTAGTGTAACCCAGATTAACTCAACAAGCTATTAACCAATCCTGCCTTAAAAATCATGTAAAAAATGAAGCAAGACATGCAATATGATAAGGTAGCGTAATACATGTATTAGCCTAGGTATAACTATGCATTGTTTGGTTACCTTTTTTTTTTTATTGTTCCTATAAACTCTGCAGTAGTTATACATTGTTTCATTACTTTTTAAGTTGTCCTCATAAATAGTAACTGCATAACTTATGTGGGAATCTATGTACTATTTTATGCAGCATAAAATGACAATCATGACCTTTCATGTAGCAATCAATGTTTTATATCGTTTTTTGATGACAAGGGAACCCTCCATTATAGTCCTTATTTCATAACCGCAACATGACAAACTAATCCTTGCATTACAATCCCTACATAATTAATTTCCACAAACTTGCTTCTAAGCAAAATGACCCCTTAGTTTTTTCCAATAGGTAAAAGTGAAGTATTTTGTTAATAAACATCTGCCAGCATTAAGAAGGTGCTGGATTAGGATAAGTATGCATAAGTAGCCCTTACGCTCTTAGTTATTCATTCTTAGCTTTTGACAAAATAATATGACTCCAAATATTGCTAACAAATGACAAGACTTCCTTTACAAAGAATCTATGTCCCGCCAAGTTCTTATACTTTGATCCTTACATGAAGTTACCTACTGTACCTAAGTATGTAACATGTGGCAATGTCTAAAGGGGGGAAAATAATTTATACTCAAAATGCATTTGATAGAGTTTTTAATAGGTTATGAAAAACAGGCCTTTCTCTTCCATAATTAATAAATCCCGAAAAAAACTCATATATCTCTAGGCATTAGTAATGTTCCTAATAGCTATGAACTTAATACCCTTTTTTTTGATAAATTAGCTATGACATGAATATTACAAGGATTTTTCTTGAATGCTGGTTCCCTGGTTTCAGTAAGTCACAAAATCAGAAATCAAAACCAAAATATTCTTTAATTTTATATTGGTGGTCTCCAAAGCTAAGGAAGTCCAAATCAGAAATCAAAACCACAACTATTTTATAAGATGCCAGAAGAATTTGGTTAGCTGAGGAGAAAAGGTATTTGTTGGCATATCATTTCTGGAACATTAAGAATTAGCAAATCAAAGTGAATGCATATGGTTAAGTGTTAAAAAGTGTATATGCAAGACCTATTACATATGTTGGATTGGTGTGAACACCGGTACAGGTAATTTTTTACCAAATAAACCTGGGATAATTGTGAGATTATTTTATATATCTCATATGACTCTCCGTATATCCCACTTTTAATCCAGTCAACCAAGCATCTATTAGTAAAAGTATATCTACTAAATAATATTGTCAGTATTTAATATCTCCATATCATAATCCCAGGATAACTTGTTTCCCAACCAAACAACCCCCTTAGAGGTCGTCCGGTTTAAAAATAAGTTATGCAGAGGTTTAAGTTATGCAGAGGTAGTAATATAGAGAATAATAATTCAAGGATCGTAATGCTAAGATTATCTTTTTATCGGTATATAAGTTACACTTGTGGTTTATTTAAAACTGACGAATTCGGAAAAGGGAAATCAATGGTAATTTTTGGTGCATAATTTCAAATTCATTGGACTCCGAAGATGCATGTCAGAGTTGCAGATGAAATCAACCCATAACATTTTGGACTCAGCCCAAGGAATAGATCCGTGAAGTTCTGTCAGACCAAAGTGGACAATATATACATGGGTTTGCATTGAGAGAAAAACCGACCCATTGCATTTTGAATGTGACTGCTAAAATATGCTATTAAATTAACATATATTTGACCTGTAAGGGTGGCTCAATTGGTTGAGCATGGGGCTTTCATTATGGAGGTCTCAGGTTCGAAACCTCCTGCCTACGACAGCAGGAGATTTGCCTTTTGGGTCGAGCTCATCGCATGGGGCTTGTCTAGTGCGGGTTATCTCTCCTGTGTGGTTTGCGAGCTATTGCATAGGAGCTGGGTTTAAGGGTAGCGGCTGAGGGTTCCCATGTCATCAAAAAAAAAAACGTATATTTGTTCTTTAATATTAATGCACATCAGTATTTTAATATTAGTGGTTAACCTTTAAAACATAACACTCTAGAATTAGATACAAATAAAACGACCGATGTGCATTAACATACATGTTTTTTGTGGTGGTGTCTGAGTCAGCTTATGCACACCTCGACAACTCACTGAGTTACCAGGTAACTTTGCCCACCAGGGCTAAGGCAGATGGAAAGAAATAACCTAGTGTTTTTGCTACCACTGGGATTCGAACTTGAGACCTCATAATTCTCCCCCCATAAATGTTTAATTAGCATATATTAGTTGTCACTAGTATTAGTACCCGCACGATGCGCGGAAAATATTAATTATCTTTACATTGAAATGTTTAATTTTTTCTTGTTTGCTTTTTGTTTATCGTTATTGCATTAATATCCATTACTTTGTTGTTAAATTGCCAAGTGACATTATATTAATTTGCCACTTGACTTATATTATTGATCATCATTTTCTGTTTACTATAACGATATATATGATTTTTCTTGCTCCTGAAATTTTATTTATTTTTAAATCTTTATTCTATTTCTCGGTATTCTATTATTTAAATTTGTGAATAATAATGATTTAGAGTATTTATTACTTTGTTTTTATCTTTTAAATTAAGTCAGTATAAATACCCTAATTTTTTCTCTAATTCTCCAATGTATACATTGTTTTTTCTACTGTAATATTTTGACTATTTTTTCCCCATTAATTGTTTTACCTAAGGGCAGCCCGATGCACAAAGCATCCCCGCATTAGCAGAATTCGGGGAAGGGCTGCATCCCAAGGGGTTATATTGTATTCTTGTATTCTACATTTAACAAAAGTATGAATGAGAAGTTTTTTTTGTTTTTTACATTTTATTATAAAATCTGCCAAATACAATAGATATTTCTTCATTGCATTTGCTACAGATATTATATCAGAATTCAACCACTATACAATAAATTTTCATTAATAATGACCCCTCAGATAGGACGTTGCTCAATAGGGCATTCATGAAACGGATTTGAGTAAATAAGACTATAGCCAAATATTAGTAAAATTTGAGTGTTAAGCATTAAATCAAACCATAATGCATAATCACATAAACAAGCTTGAGTTGGGCAGAAAAATTTCTCAGCAAGTCTTCATCAAATACTACTCCATTTAAGAATGAAAACGTAATTCATATCGAAAATCTAAATAGTAAAAAACTGTAGGTTATAGATAAATGATTTATATTTAAAGTGAAATTTAAATTGCAGATAAGTTGGATAACGACAAAGAATCAAAAGATATACATCTTCAATTTTAAGTTGGATAATGATAAATAATTAAAAGATATTCATATTAAATTTAAATTCATGAAGATCTTTAAGCTGTTAGGGCTTAGAGCGTTTATCTCCTACTCTAATGGTGAAGTTTAAAGGATAATGATTTTAAGTGATACCATCTCTTATACTCTCTTTTGTCCAGTAAAAGGGCAGTAGTTTTGCTTTATCCTATGAGATTAAAAAGATAATTCTTAAATTAAATTATAGTTTATCTAAAATTCAAATGTATGTACTGTAAAAATATGGTCGGAGCCGTAAACTGATGAACATCTATATATATAAAGCATCACATTAAGCCAAGTGGCAAAAACACCCTATTATTTGTTTCGGACTTTTTTTTTATATTTCTAAACTCCAAATCTTTTGGAGCTTTGTCCTAAAAAAGTGTCACTTGACTTTTTGTGGTTATGCCACTTGGCTTGATGAGGTGAGTTTGCCTCTGCTTTTATATAGATATTCAAATGCAAAATGCTATGGATCGGAGGATAGGTATCTTCAAATCTCACATGCATCTTCAGAAAACAATGAATCTGAAATTAGGACAGCATGTTAGTTTTAATTGGGCCAACTTGGAAGCACAATTTACTATACTATACTTCTTCATCAAAATGTCTCATTTTAACTATTTGAACGCAATTTGTTTTTCCAGTATTTAGGACATAAATGATTAAAGGGATAATACATAAATACCCCCTCCAAAAGGTCCTATTACTCCTACGTTCTTGTCCAAACAGACGAGACACGCTGCCACGTGTTTTGCCACATAATATTTGGTTTTTTTCGTTTGTATTTTTCCCATCTTCCCATTTCCTTATGGCTCTACCCATCTCCCAACCGTCTACCCCCATACACGAACACATACTAACAGAGCTTAACTTAGATGGGTTTTCATTTGCTCCTCTTTTTTTACTCTATTTTCTTGATACGGCGGGATAACTCATCTTATTTTAGTTAATTTGGTGCTCTTCATCAAACATAGAAACAAAACTTACATGATAGTAGAAGTAAAATTTTGAAATATGATCCCGGCCACCATGGATGGTAGTGATGGCTCAGGTTTAGCGAAAAGCCTACAATTTAATAGTCTTTTTGTAGTTAGAAAGTTGAGTCTTGGGTATGGCGATTCAGTTCGGTAACTCAAGAAAGAGAGTAAAAATTTGGTGGTGCTGGTGCGGGTGGGGGGCTACTGTGAGCCTTGAAAATTTAAGGGTAACTTTTAAAGAATCCTGTTGCTTGACAGTAGAAAGCAAGTTAAGTGAAGAAATGGTTTTGGAAAATTGAAAATAATAATTATAAAAAGAAGGAACAATCCATAATCCTTGCTAGAGAGCACGGTCAATCGATCATCACAAGGAGGTCTATATTACGACCTTTGAGAAGCACTCAGATGCTCACAAAAGTATCTAACACATATACCGGGTAAATCTATCCATCGAGACTTAGAAAGATGAAAAGAAATCACCAAGAGTTTTTTGTAAGGCCATGATCCATTCTAGCTTCATTGACAACTCAATAACACCCTTGGGTGCTCAGAAATCAAAACCACGATAAATATGATTTATTTCCTCATAGATATTGTTAAACCATATATCATAAAAGAAGAAACTTACACTGCAACTGGAGCATAGTTCGCGTTGTACTCGAATCTAACGTCATCTTGGCTCAAATTAGAGGACCCTATCATGCTAATAATGTCACTCTTCCTTGTATGCCTTCCGATGCCATGAATTCTCGCATAAACCAAACCTGGGAAATAGAAAGACCAACATCCTGGATCAATTTCATATGAATTTGGCATGAACAAAGATGCAAGACAGCCATTACTACCCTACAAAAGTATCCTGATGTAAAATAATTCTTGCCCTTACTAAAACCAACCATCCACTCCACATGCATGGAAATTAAAGCTAAGGAGTGGGTATTTGGGACCCGTAGCTTATTTAACGGTTGAATATTGTCTACAACAGGGCCGCATGAACCCATGATCTTTCCGTCAAATTAGGTATTTTATGTGCATATTTTTTAGAATTTTGTTTTGATGAAGTAAATGTATGCTTTTTTTAAAGGATTTATCCACTATTATCTATTGGCCCCTATGCTCCAACCTCCAATAAGGTTAAACGTTGCACTTGGTTGAGTGCTAAGTTATTTACCCATAGGAACAAGGATCGATTCCCACTTAATGCTTTTCTTTTTCCTTTCTTTAGTGGTTGATCCATGTGAGTATCGTGAACCATAACTAGACTAAGCTTCGGACATGGATAAAGGAAGGGGTTGGAGTAGGTTGATGGTTAGCATAAAAATTGCCAAATTAGGATATAACAGTTGGACTCATAGGAACACGGGTCACAAGGATACAAGGTATTCATACAGCTGGCCCCTATTAGTCCAACTAGTGTGGATTGAGGTGTAGTTGATTGATTGATGATCATTGCCTCCACTCAAGTGTTAAATTCACAAATTTTTTCAATGAAATTAAATCCAACAAAATACTTTCACTGCCATGAGTCTCTAAAATCGCAATGTGCACGTCAAATACTTACCTCGTAGGAAACTAACAATGATCAAACAATAAGCAATCAGCAAAAACCCTAAACCCTAGATCACCGATTTGCAGGTAAACTTATCAAGAGTGAGCTAGAGTACAAAATAAGGACAAGTGTAGTCACATTTACTTGGAATATCCATATACGATCCAATAACTAATAAAATTCCTTCATAACCACTAAACAATAATTTCAAAATTATCAACTTTTTGAAATTTTGTAGTATTTTTAAGATTATGTTGTGTTGAAAGTTTTACCGCATAATCTATGTGGATGTGATGATACATATGCCAAAATTAAACATAAACTATACCTTGAGAAATCTAAATTATGCCGCGCCAAAAATGCTGAAGGCCAAAAATTAAAGATCACAAATTTGAGGAACAAAATTAAAGACCCAGCGTAGCCTCTTGATGGGCCTAAAGCAAAAGCCCAATACATTGAGTCAATTAGGCCCAGCCCATTTATCGTTAACGTTTTACCCTTCTCCGTTGTTCTATACCAGAAGACAAGAGTCTAAAATAAACCATTATCGTTGGGAGCAAACTGAAAATGTTCAAACAATAAGAAAACAGCAACAACAACAACATACCCAGTCAAATCCCACAATGTGGGGTCTGGGGAGGGTAATGTGTACGCAGACCTTACCCCTACCTACCTCGGAAGGTAGGGAGGTTGTTTCCGAATCGGTTCAAGAGAAAGCATGGCAAAATCATGATAAAGCAGTCTGATAAAAGGAGTAGTAGCTACCACAGATGAATAAAATAATCGAAGTACAAGAAACAAAAACAATAAAAAAACAGAAAAAACCTTAAAACCCAACACTGAAATTTTTGGAAAAAGAAAAGACAGGTAAATTAACAAGACTGTGCAAGAACACAAATAAGCAAAAGGGTATCCATAATCTCTTGCATCATGCATATGCAATCTAAACACTTTTAAAAATCATTAAAAAAAGGAGAAATTTCAAAAATGTACAATCTAACATACAAAATTACATTTGCGTAGCCATATTTTAAAATCACACCCCGCATAGCCATTTTTTCACAATTTATAACTTTATACATCTGGAGTAGACAATATATCAACCTTTTATCAAAGTGTATAACAATGTATACAGTGTATAATAACGTATAAGAGGTGTTTATATCCAAGAAAATTTAATTGTATACAACAATATACAACATTTTTTTTTCAATTGCAATGAGAGTACAAATATAAAACAGGCTTCTGAAGTGAGGGGTACAAATTGGGTCATTTCTGGTAATTTTACAAACATGGCCTATTTCGGGTCATTATTTTTCCTAAATAGTCAGAGTGGGTTATTCTTTTATATACTAAAAAGTGAACTTCACATATAAATATAAACAACAACAAAAAAAATTATGTGTACCAGTAGATGGGTTTTGAAGGAATGGATCAGATGAGTTGCTCTCCTGTTGAGGTGTTTCCATTTGAGTCGATAATTGTCTGCTAAGAGGCAATATGAGCCCTTGATTTTGAATCGGACGGTTGGATTTAATCACAACTCTCAATAAACCCATCATCTTGGAAACTATGAAGCTAAACGTTAATTGAGAGTAAAAGAGTGAAGAAAGCAAAGTGTGTTAACAGTGGCTGCGATTGATGTGAAGTGTGTATTTTTTATTTTATTTTTTTAACTGATGAGGTATTATTACGACGTCGTTATAAGAAAGGTACGTTGTAGTCTAAATATGGTCCCTTATATTTGTAATAGATTCAAAATAGTCACTTAAGTATCAACTGAGCAGTTGTAGTCCTCTACTTTTGTCAAAAGTGAGCCTTTTGGTCCCTAAAATATTTACCAAACTTTGATTGTTAAATTCAAATTTAACCAAAACTTAAGAACAAATATTAACCAGAAACGCCAGAAATTTTCGCCAAATTTTCAAAGGCCGCAACATGAAAAATACACTAGACACAAAAATAACATAAATTGCACCTCAAAAAGAATGCACCAAACTCCTAAATAGATTTAAAAATAACATAAATTACAAAAAATATACTTTCAAATGTAAGTTCCCGTTAAACATTTCTTATTTTTACAGTTCCAATTAAATTTAGCAATTAAAATTTGGTAAATCTCTGACTGTGATAAAAGAAAATGCTCATTTCTTACAAACTTAAAAGGTCAAATTGTTTAAGTGATACTTAAGGATTATTTTAAACTTACTATCAAAGATAAATCATTTTTGTCATTTTTTCTAGTTTTCCCCCACAAGTTTGCTTTTTGTTTTTTCAACCCATCTAAATGGTGAAAAATGGTTTGCTTCTTCATATTTAGAGAATTGAGTCACAAAAGATACACCTCCATTAAATAATTTCTTTAACTAATATTTTTAAGAGAATGTCTAGATTTTATTTAATTTTAACGTTTTTGATAGGGTAATGTTTCTTATCCTAATCCAAAATTGAGTGAAAAGTATCAAATCTACATTGTTTTGGTTCGTGAATGGTTACCAAATTGAAAAGTAATAAACTAATTTGGATTAATCCGAAATAATTGAACTGATGAAATGCATATTTTTACTTAAGTTCACAGTCCAATGACAAATTTTACCATAGAAGTAGAAGTGCACCAATTCCCTTAAATTCTGGATCAGTCCCTTTTCTTATATTACGTAGTTTGGTCATGCGTTTTCAAACCATGGTTTGAAATTATGACCTCAAACCAGCGTTTGGACATGCGTTTTCATTCATGGTTTCAAACCCCAAATCATCCAAAAAGGCATGATTTGGGGTTTGAAACCATGGTTTCAACTTTTTTAAATATAAAATTTAACTCATAAGTTTATATTTTGTAAAAAAAGACCCATAAGTTGGTAGATATTTTTAACAATTACCCCCATCTATTATTTACCAATCTCATTAACTTCCACCAACCTTTATTTATGTCTACCAACCTTTAATTTATGTGGGAGGATTATATTAAAGAGTAGTTACATTACTATTCATGTTAAATTTTCGTTTTTATTGAACTAAAGTTTGATTAATTGATGTTGTATTTTTTAGAAAGGCCTTCTAGTAGTGTACTAATTTTGTTATGAACTATGACTTGCTCATTTGGTAAGATTGTATAAGAATTGAGAATGTTTTGATAGTTTTCACAATTTGTGGGGTTTTTATGTCTATAAGAGAAAATACAACTTAAAATATCTAAATTGCATGTCCAAACATGGTTTGAAACCATCGTTTCAAACTATGTCCAAACGGGGCCTACATTTACTAATAGTATATTTTACGATGAATTGAGACAGTATTTTGTGCATATGACAAAAGAAAGATCTTGTAGTTTTTTAAACGAACTTTATCTCCAATGAACCTCTCAGTAGGATTCAAACTCAAATATCTCCTATGAACCTCTCAGTAGGATTCAAACTCAAATATTTATATTATGAAATTATATTTGTTATCAATCTTTTACTGTTTAATGTTTTACTTGCATACTTATCTTAGTGAGTTATCTGGACAAGACAAAAGACTTGTTGGGTTCCCCATCACGGCCTAATTGTCAAATTTAGATCGTGACATGGGAGCATCAGCTGGCCAAGTCTACAAAGTTCCCTACTCTTAATATTGTGAGGCTTTAAAACCGCATAAACTTGGCCTAAAGCAAACAATATATCACACCATATTAAGAGTATATTTGAATTGGCTCAGAAACAACTACATATTAACGATTCCACAAGAATGATTGATAGGAGTGGATGTTTTAGTTTAGAAAGAATGTGACAGTGTTGTTACATCTTGAAATAGTATAACCAGAAATAAGTGTTGCTAAAATAATATGCTAAATACAATAGAAGTTTTAATTTGAAAACTAAATATAAAAAGGTGGTAATTTCAAAATAATTCCGCAAAAGATATCTTTTGGTTTCAGATAAAAAGAAAACATAATAATACTCAAAATAACCACCTTCAAAGTCGACTTGCAATATAACTCCATGAAATGAATTCCAACATTTATTCTCTTACAGAATAGAGGAAGCAAAGTTTCTCACACAAGGAAATGTTGTTTCCCTGTATACACTTAGGAAGACATTTATTTTCTCTAACATAATATAGGAAGCAAAGTTTGTCAAACAACGAAATGTTGTATTTCTGAATACATTTAGGAAGATATTGTTCTGCCTTTCAATACATGTTCTTTCACTCCAGGAATGTGGATTCTTAAAAAGTGATCTCTCCAATTTATCTTTGACACATCAATCTCAAAGCTTTTTCTCTCTTCTTCAGACATATCTTCCATTAATTTTTGCATGTTGCCATTGTGAAACCTTGCAAAACAACAATTCAATGAAAAAAAAAGAGAAAAGAAAAAGAAAATTAAGCATACACAAAGTTTATTCTGTTTCATCTTCTCACTGGATATCAATCGTCAAGCATAATGTCGAGTCTTAGATTTAAGGAAAAAAATGTCATAGCACCCTATATAAAATGTGTATAGTTCATGATGATCGCGGAAATGCTTAAGATATATTAGTTCATTATTTATCAATTGTGAGGGTGTGTTTATGGCGCTAAAGTTTCTGGCAATTACGGATGAACTTCTCCTGTGTTAAAAATTACATAATAATTTCTCATTTCGTTTCATATTATATGACATTATTTCCTTTTAATCCATTTAAAAAATGACACCTTTCTGTATTTGAAAACAATTAATATAACGATAATAATGTGTTATACAACAAACAAATCTAATCGACTTTCTATATAGTAGTAAAATGCTAATGTTAGTCTAGCATTGACAAATACATTGATAATTAGGAGAGAATGGCATATCACCCTTTGTAGAATGCATATGGTTCATAAACCTTGCTAAAGTTCTTCAGATATTCCATCTCCCACTTAAAATGTCTACGCATCTTTGAATGCTCAAGTTCAGTTAAATCTCCTACTTTCTGTCGCTCCAAAATATAATTTGAAAAATCTGACATGTTGTCGAAATATCTCATCTTCTTAACCTACACCTGATCTCCTTTTGAGTTAACAAAAGGAAAAGAACGAAAAAATTCATAGCAATAGTCGAGAAGTTGCGACACTGATAAAGGATTCACAGATGCTGATGCTACATGATAAACATTTATCTTTGGACTTTGCAAGTATCCATGCTTGGCAATAGCGGCCATTGTAGCATTTACAACGATATCAACTGGAACCTAAACCAAGTCATCGAACAAGTTGTCAGATAATAAAAAAATTATGTACCAGGATAACTATTAGTATTTTTTTTGGCCTTCAGGGTCTATTTTTAGTTCAAGATCACTCTAATTGGAATCAAAGAATTAGTGATCTATCCCGCCCAAAGTGAAAATGGGCTAGGGCAATGGGCTAGGGCTATGAACTTATAATCTGATGAGTAAGTCAATTTCATGAATATAAATTCAATCAATTTCATATCGGATCAAGCCAGAATATGGGATTATATAAATTCTCACTATCAGAAGGGGTCGTCCTGTAAGATCAAAAGAGAGATTTCCATCGAAATTGATTGCAATCACTCATGAATTACCAATTTATTAACATATTTTGACTCATATTATGCAAAAATACATGTTGAATCTACAACGGGTGCGATCTAAAAACCAAAATATATTGGAAAAGTATACCTACCACATCCATAAGACAATTTGGATCACCAAGAGCACATGGATAGTCCCCTTTTCCATAGAAAACAATTACATGGTCGATTACCCTGTGAGAGAGAAGAACATAGTAATTATAAACTTTATAAAAACTATAAATAAAGCTAAGAAGAAAATTATAGTTAGAATACAATATTATACCTAAATCCTTGCACCCATCCTGGAAAAGGTTCTTGATAACTACTCGTTATTGTGGAGGGACGAATAATGACTATTGGTATATCCTCCCTCATGCTATCGATCATCATCTCACCAATGGCCTTCGCGAATGAATATGTATCGTTCCTTCCATATAAGCTCGCACTATATTATATTAACAATCATAATTTATTTTCATAGACTTGAATCTATCGATTGTATACTACAACAAGGATAAATCTTGTATTACTGTAGTTATATTATGTTATGTATTACTCCCTGTCCCAATTTATGTATCATCGCTCGAATTTTGAGTGTCAAATTTCTTAATTTTGATCGTGAATTTGGACATAATCTGTGAATTTTATGAAATAAATTTTACAGATTTGGAAACTACGTAAAAAGTATAATAAATCATAATAATTAACAATCTAAAATATTTAAAAGACATATGAAAAACTTGTTTGATTCTCGAAATTCGAATACTGCCACATAAATTGAGGCAAAGAAAGTAATCATATAGCCTCAGGTAACTTTATGTGAGGTTCCTGTTTATATTCTCTGTAATTAATGCTTCTCTTGAATAGGAGGCTTAATTTCTTCATAAATAATTATAAAATAAAGTAAATCAGGATTAAAAAAAAAAAACTAATTATGTGACTCTAAATATCAAAAAGCAAAAATGCACCTCTCAGATCCTAAGTCTTTTATGATTTTCTCAAAGTTGCTATAATTTGTAGTAGCATTCTTCAACTCTGAAACAAAGTTCAACTTCTTGGCAGCATCGAGGGATGGAAACTTAGTTGAAGGAGAATGTGATGGAAACTTGTTTTATGTTTTGGAATGCAATGATATCTTGTGTCATGGTGTTGTTTTTGTGTCACAATATTTAGGAATTTCAATAAATTATACATGCTCCTATACTATGCGAAACTGAACAATATGCCCTCCAATATATTTTCGTTAAATCAAGGGCACGAATAACCCAAAAAGTAACAGAAAGGGCACATATGGGACAACGTTTAAAATAGGGGCATATGCGCGGAATATCGTATAGTTGAAGGGCAGATCTGGCCCTTTAATTTTTATCTTTTTTTTTTTAGTGTTTCTGTGAGTACGAGGCTTAATTTCTTCATAAATGATTATAACATAAAGTCAGGATCAAAGAAAACTAATTAATTATTTGACTCTAAAACTTAAAGAGCAATGTGGTACGTACCTCTCAGAGCCTAAGTCTTTCATGATTTTCGTGAAGGCTTCATTATTGTTGATAGCATTTTTCAACTTTGAAACAAAGTCCAACTCGTTGGCAGCATCGAGGGATGGAAATTTAGTAGATGGAGAATGTAACAACACAGAGTATTTGTAGCTACAGAATACTTTGTAGCTATATATGAAAATTTCGTGGCTAAACACTTTAGCCACAAATTTTTGTTCCGTAGCATTCGTAGCAATATTTAGCGTGGCTAAAAATTAGCTACGGACTTTACATGGTCCATGGCTAAGAACAAATACATATAGCTATGGAATTTTTTGTGTTATAGCTGTGATGGTAAAAAGTTTTTACCACGACGAATAAAATTTGTAGCTATCTCCAAATTGTAGCCACAAGGTATTGTATTTGTAGCAAAAGTGTTTATCATGCAAATTCAATTTTTGTGGCTATTTCTATAGTTTAGTTCCGTGGCAATACCTGTATTTAGCTATGAACTAAAACATTCATAGCTGTGAATTGAAATATTTGCCACAAAAATTTGAATTGTAGCTATACTTTTAAAAGCCAAGTTTAGCTACGAATTCAATTTATTATAGCTATAAGTGACACAATAATTGGAGCTAATTTTTTTTTTACTATATTGCATTTTGGTAACAAAATTTTGATTTCTTAGTAATGGCCAAAGTTTCCGCCACAAATCCATTGCTTTTAACACATACTTTCAATTTTTTCGAATAATCACGCACTGATGCACATAATATTGGAAACTAGCAACATAATAAAGATTTAGAAATAACTTATTTCATTCAAATTGACATCTAAAGTTTGCCAAAATAAATTCCAGATACACAATTGTATAGCTAAAACTTATAGCATCCGCATTACATAACTCTTCTAAAGCAAACACAATAAAGTTAGAAGAAAAAACAAGCTAACATGAGGTTAGATAGTGATAATCATCAACGAGGATGTTGAAGTGAAAATCCAAGAGGTGCTCCAATGCATATCCAATAACATGTTTCTGAGGTAAGGTAAATGAGCTCTCACGTGGAGAAAGTCTTTCCTATGATATGTTGAGAGCCAATAGTAGATTGTCTCAAAAGACTGAAATGTTGAAATTGTTGTTGAGGGGAAGAGCTAACACAACGAATTCTGCACCTTTAAGACAAAGCCTGCAAGTACAAATACCATAAGCAAGGTGAAGTCCAAGAGTGATTGTAACTACTTATGTTCTTACAGCTACCGCAATAAAACAGAACAAATAGAGAGCCGTCTTCATAACAAGTTTGACCAACTCACAAACACTTTTGCGGCTGAAAAAAGAGAGCCGCATATCATGTAATATCTCTTTTTTTAAACCAACTTTACATGAAAACTTATACTAACGACAATCTAATTAAAACACTAGGTATACAACAACACCAATTATTGAAAAGAAACTGAGTTCGGCTAAAGTACTTGTCTATGATAAATGTAAAAAATCCCAATTAGAACACAAGCAAGGCCCAACAAACAACAACAAAATCTAGTGTATTTCCAACTAGTGGGGGTCTGCGGAGGGTAGGTTGCACGCAGTCTTATCCCAACCTTAAAAGATAGGGAGATTGTTTCCGATAGACCCTCATCTTTAGTTATTGTGTCGCTGAAAGGTCCTGTGGTACAACACTGCCACCAGACCCAACAAACACCAAGATAAAAACAAGACAAGATAGAAATGCAACACTGTGCATATTAAGTCTGTCATAAAGAATAACTTAATTTCCCAAAACTCCAGTTGAACTTGTAACAGTTGACCAACACAACATGACATCCTAGAAAGCTTGCTATCTTTTTTATTTTCCATTCTTTTTACTAATCATATAAACATCTTCAACCCCATCTACCAAAAGGGGAAAAGTAACAAAGTTAAGTAATTACCTAAATCAAAATCCTCTTACTTGCGCTCTATCCCTTGATGCACCTCCCACCGAAGGGATGCCTCTTTCTCTTCATCAATTGCTTGTATATCTAGTCCATATTTCCAAATATATAATTGAAAGCTTTTATAAACAATTCATACCTGCAAGCAAAATATGTAGACACATATCGAGAAAATAGAACGCTTTAAAAAAGAAAGTTAACATATACTTCTGCTAACTATAGCCTTAAACTTGTATTGTGGTTCAGCAGTCAAACTTGTAGCCTTAAGTTTACTTAGAGACTCATCAACCTAAAACATAAACATATACTCTATCAACAATATAAGAGGTCTATACCTGTATTAAAGCAAGTTCCATAAACTTGAAATGTTCCTTCCTTGTAGCTTTCCATTTGAATCCAACTAAGCAGAAGAAAGGATACAACAAAAAAAAGTAGTCAATCAAACAGACCAGGAATTTCAAATACAAAAGTGCAAAAATATTTTCTTATAGGTATTTTCAGAAACTGATGTTATATACTACTGGAGACATACTCTGGAGTCTAAAGGGTTTACGCTGAGTAGGACCAAGACAGAGTACTTGGAGTGTAAGTTCAGTGAAGCAACTCAGGAGGCTGACTTGGAAGTAAGGCTTGGTACCCAGGCCATCCAGAAGAAAAGTAGTTTCAAGTACCTTGGGTCTATTGTGCAAGGCAGCGGGGAGATTGACGATGATGTCACACATCGTATTGGGGCAGGGTGGATGAAATGGAGGCTTGCTTCCGGAGTGCTATGTGACAAAAAGGTGCCACCAAAACTTAAGGGCAAGTTCTACAAAGTGGTGGTTAGACCGACTATGCTGTATGGGGCGGAGTGTTGGCCAGTTAAGATCTCTCACGTTCAAAAGATGAAAGTTGCCGAGATGAGAATGTTGAGATGGATGTGTGGCCACACCAGGAGTGACAGGATTAGGAATGAGGATATTCGGGATAAGGTGGGGGTGGCCTCGGTGGAAGACAAGATGCGAGAAGCGAGATTGAGATGGTTTGGGCATGTGAAGAGGAGAGCTACAAATGCCCCAGTGCGGAGGTGTGAGAGGTTGGTCATGGATGGTTTCAGACGAGGTAAGGGTAGGCCGAAGAAGTATTGGGGAGAGGTAATTAGACACGACATGGCGCAATTACAGCTTACCGAGGACATGACCTTAGATAGGAGGGTTTGGAGGACCCAAATTAGGGTAGAAGGCTAGTAGATAGTCTCGTTATCCGTTCTTATTAGTAGTCGCATTATTGCAATATAATTTCTTGTGCTCCGATTTCTGCTATTATCTGTTATTATCTGTTATTTCCTGTGCTTTGGTTATCCTGTGTCATCTGCTCCGATTTCTGCTATTATCGGTTATTTTCTGTGTTCTGATTATCCTGTATTATCTGTGTCGCTTGCATTATTTCATTTTCATATCGCTTTAAATCTCTTATCCGAATCTCTTAACCTTATCTAACCTTATCTGACTTTTTTTTATGCTTTTATTGAGCCGGGGGTCTTTCGGAAACAGCCGTCCTACCTTGGTAGGAGTCAGGTCTGCGTACACTCTACCCTCCCCAGACCCTACGATGTGGGATTTCACTGGGTTGTTGTTGTTGTTGTTGTTGATGTTATATACTACTGGTACAAAGTACTATATGTAAAAAAAACAAAGGTAATAAACTAGATCACAATTTCAAATAAGACAAAACAATGGGCATATGTTTCAAAAATTTGAAGTTTCCTTTTAGTATTGTTTCTTAACTTGTTTACAAGAGTAGCCAAGTGCTTCTGCCTTCAACCGTGTGAGAAAATCCAGAAGCTCGTGTTTTCCACATTTCAAGTGCTTCTGCTTTTATTCAAGAATCCCAGCCAACATCTAAGGCTAATATTGAACTGTACAGTAGTGAACAATAGATAATTGGACTGCCAAACGAGATGCACACGGTAAATTGAATTTAAAATCGTATAAATTGTGAGTATTGAAAGGCTCATAAAGTAAATAAAAATTCCCCTACTGCAGACAGTAATAAACCAAATAAACTCTAAAATTTTAGAAACCTCACCATCGAAGAGAAGTGAAACATAGAAGGTCACCAAACAGATTTGCACAGACCATTAGAACTAAGAAAAAACATTTCAACTTAGTTACAGACCTGCTAGCGTGAACTCAGCTTCATGAAACAAGCTTGACAAACTATATTACAATACAAAAAAAAAAAAAAAAAAAATCAAAACTGAAAATAAAGTTGGCAGAGGCGATGGTAGGTTAACAAGCATAAAAAGGGCAGCAAAATGCACTAAACTCCCACTATGCGCGGAGTTCGGGAAAGAGCCAGACCACAAGGGTCTATTATACGCAGGCTTACCTTGACTCTCTGCAAGAAGTTATTTCCACGGCTTGAACTCGTGACCTCCTGGTCACATGGCAACAAATTTACTAGCTATTCCAAGGCTCCCCTTCTAGGTTAACAAGCATGAAAGTGGAAAAATTGTCTAATTTCTTGAATGCTCTACAATTGATTACAACTCTGTAAGTTTATTTACTAGAAGAAATATTACCAATTAAAACCTTAATGCTTCACTCAAAACTCAATACTGAAGGAATCTTCTAATTGACAGTATTTTCCGAACGAAAAATTAAAGATATAAAATACTCCAGCAAACAATTAGATCAACTAGACTTGAATCTTTTTGCACCTATTTTCGATATATTTTCATAGAAACTCAGATCTCTAACTAAAATCAAAATCCAAAACCCTAGAAAAGAGAGTAATGCATTATAGAGAGAATATAGTCTCAAAGAGGTGAGTTGGGTTACCAGGCATGGTGGCCGGCAGTGGTGCTTGGTGAGAGACGGATGACCAGATGAGGGCAGCGGCTATGGTGGTTCTTGAATTATGAGGGATATGAGAGCTTTTAGCTTATTTCAATTTGTTTAAAATTTTCAGGAGGGAATCGCTAATTAATGTTGGGAAAAAAATTAGAGGGAAACAATAATGTTGGGGAAAAAAATAGAGGGAAAGATGAAATAATAAAAATTGAGTTCAATTGTTGCAAATTGTGTAAAGAAATTTCCAACATTAATTATAAATATTAGTATTAATTATCAACACATAATATGACATTTAACAATATCACTAATACACTTCTATTTAGTGAAATTATCAATTTATAAGTTAGTCGGTCAAAATTCTTTTTTAAGAATGTCACTAATAAACGTCAATTAGTGTAATTGGCTATTTATAAGCTAATCAATCATTACATTTTGTTTAGGATATTATTTTTCAAAAAAGAAAAATATGTTAAGGATATCACAAATACACTTCTACTTACTGTAAATATTGATGTGTATATGATTGTCAATTAATATTTTTTCTTAAAGATACCATGAATGTACTTTTGCTTAGTATAATTATCAAAATATAGGTTAATCAATCACTAACATTATCATGAATACACTTCTACTCAGTGTAATTTTCAATTTATAAGTTAGTTATTCGGTAACATTATGTTAAGGATATATACACTTCTACTTAGTGTAATTGTTAATTTACAAGTTAGTTAGTCAGTAACGTTATGTTAAGGATGTATACACTTCTACTTACTGTAATTATTTACGTATACGATAATCAATCAATATTATTTCATAAAGATACCACTAATACGCTTCTACTTAGTATAATTATCAACATATAAGCTAATCAATCACTAACATTACTTAACGATATCACTAATACACTTCTACTTATTGTAATTATCAATTTATAAGATAGTCACCCAATAATATTTATTAATAATGTCACTAATACACTTCACTTAGTTTAACTATCAACGTCTAAGTGAATCAATCAGTAATATTTTGTTGATGATATCACGAATGTACTTCTACTTACTATAATTATTGATGTATAGGCTATTCAATCAATAATATTTCTTAAGGGAAAATAACATTGTGTGACAATTTGAGGAATAGTTACCCGGATTAGCTCATGTTTATTTTTTTACCCGAGCTAGCCATCGGAGGCATCGATGGAGACGAAGTTGGATCTGTGGCAGTGATGGAGAAGAAGGAAGCGATGAGGTAATTGGGTGCGCTGTCGCCGGTGATTGTTATAGCATGTGAGATGAGAAGCAGCGTCGTCACCGGTTTGAACACTGTTGCCATCGCCGTCGCCGGTGACTGTGCACTTTCTGCTCATTGATAAAGGAATCTTGTTGTCGGCGTCGCCGGTGGCTGCGTCGTCGCCAGATCTAGGGTTCCAGTAAAGTGTTTATAAACACCTCTTATACACTGTTATACACTTTTATACGGTTGGAGTGTTTATAAACACCTCTTATACACTATTATACACTTTTATACGGTTGGAGTGTGTATAAACACCTCTTATACACTATTATACACTTTTATACGATTGGAGTGTGTATAAACACCTCTTATACATTATGTATAAACCCCTCTTATGTATAAACATTAAAAACCTCTTGTATAAGTTTGTATAATATTGTATACTAGTGTAAAAGTATGTATAAACACCTTTTATGCATTATTATACACTTTTATACAAGGTTGATACATTATCTACAGTGGATTTATAAGTTGTATATTGTTGTAAAATGCTGTATACTGTGAAAAAGTGGCTATGCGGGTGTAATTTAAAAATATGGCTACGTAAATGTAATTTTGTATGCTAGATCGTACATTATTGAAAATTTTCCATTTCTTAAAGTACCACTGATGCAATTCTACTTAATGTAATTATTAATTATAAGCTGACCAATCAATAATATTACTTAAGAATACCATTAATACACTTATATTTACTGTAACTATCATGTATTGGTTAATCAAGCATTAACATTACTTAACGACATCACTAATACACTAATTTATTGTGGCTAAAAGGTTACTATTACTATAGTTAGTTTTAACTCGTGGCAAATATTAATAATTAGCTACGAAATTTTATTATAGAAAAAGATCTGTGGCAATATCATTTAATTATTGACACAATTTTATATAAGTTGAAGCAAACATATTTATTTAGCTTCAAATTTTTTGTTTGAAACAACTTACTGTGGCTAAAACTTACTATTGCTACAATAAGTTTTATTGCGTGACAAAAGCTTATGATCAGCTACAAAATTTTATTATAGCAAAAAATATGTGGCTATATCATTTAACTATTGCCACAACACTTTAGAACTGGAAGCAAAGATATTTATTTAGCTACAATAGTTTGTCACAAATAATTTATTGAGGCTAAAAGGTTACTATTGCTACAATAACTTTTATCCGGTGGCAAAAACTTATGATCAGCTACAAATTTTTATTGTAGCAATAAAGTTGTAGCTATTTAGATAGTTTTTGCCACGATTGTTAGCAAAGCAAAAATGAGGTATTAGCTTTGTCAATTTAACTTTCGTGGCTAAGAAATTTTACGAAATTGTAGATAGCCATGAAATTCTATTTTTTGTGGCTATTACTAGGTAATAGCTACGATTTATAAATTTGTAGCTTAAATTCCGTAGCTATAGATGCCTTATGTTGTGGTGATAATGTGACTTTTTCCTTTGTTATGCTTTCTCCCATGGTGAAAGGCTTCTCATAAATTAAGCCTTCTCTTTCGCCATTGGCATACGCTTTTAAAAGAAAGAAATTGAATAAGCACTGGAAATTCGTTTTTGTTAAATACATATTCATTCAAATTTCTTTATAACAACGTTGTTTGTCTAAATATTTTTTAGCTATTGTAACAAAATGTTGTTCTAGAGAACATATAGCATAACGTGACAAATTGATTTCAAGGAAATCTTGATTTATCGTTTTAATACAATGTTTTTATAGGGGATGACTATTATAGAGAAATCTGACGGTAAATCTACATAAACACATTTTTTCTCTATCAATGAAATTAACCATACCGTACCGGTTGAAAAATGGATGAGGAGTTTCAATTTCTTGCACTTCCTGGCAAGCATCATCAGTTGAGATATTCATTGCAAAACATAAGATGCAGTATCATGTTGTATCATGCAATGTGACCTATTCCATTAAATTGTGTATCCTTCCTGGAAAAGAAGAACTCAAAATATAATTAAGAGAATTAACCTCAAGTCAAATGTGGTGTTTGCTGCACTGTGAACGATCAGGTCAATTTCTTGAGCAATATAATTTGGTAAGCAGTAATATTATCCATACCTAGATTTGGCTCATGAATATCTCCAACCACAGCAATCAATTTACTACGTATAAACGACTCGTAAGATTCTCCGTGCATTTCTTCTAGGCATTTGAATAATTTTGATTCGATTATCTGAAATATAGGAAACAGAATAAGTTAGTTAAATTTTAAAACGAAAAGTATGGAGGAAAGAGAGCAGTCATAAAATTAACATACTTCTCTTGTTAATCTGTCAAATGCAGCTTCCTTATCCTTCGTCCTGATGAGGAGGTAGATCTTATTTATCTTTGGTGTTGTTCTTAGCATCTTTTTGATTAGAGCTGCAAAGAATTGTTTTATTTGAAATGTCGAGAACATAATAAAGTAAATAAACGTATGTTCTCTCAAACAACGTAAACTTTTAGACGAGATGATCACACACTTTAATATGACATCAAAGTAACAGAAAATGTGACGATCGTTCAAACTTTAGCAAAGGAATAAAACTTAAGGTGAGAATTAAAATGCTTTATAGCTCATACCATCTTGCTTTGTGATCTTACTATTTCAATAATGCACCTGTTTCAAATCAATATCTTTTGTAAAAATAAAAGAGAAGAAATAACACAACGTGGATATATATACCTATTGCCACAAAACACACATGTACCACGACGGCTAAGATGGCAGATGAAAGGCGTATATTAGGTTAAGTCGATGATTTTATTGCACTATTACATGTTTTTAATAGCTTAAATTCTTCTACGTTATCAAATTATTCAAAATATATCTATAGGTGACCATTCTTAAAATGTGAGATTTGAAATTTTAAAATAAAATATGTTAATTATCTGCTACAACAAGAAAAAATGACCTGATAGTGTAAAAATTATTTACACTGACAGTGCATATTGGTTAATTAAACTCTGAACGAAATTACCTTTCTCAAGAAACCCAGTAGCACCGGTGACAAGAAGGTTTTTGGCTTCAAGAAACTCGACAATTCCTATTCCATTACTAGCTTTTGGAGCTAAAACATCTCCTTCACCCAATGCTTTAATAGAGGAACAAAACGAAGACGAGCCATGATGAATTCCTAACGTTATGTGACTAGTTTCCTTTGATCTTTCATTGTTCGTGTATGAAAATTTGCTAGTGAAATGACTATTTTTAGAAAAAAACTTAGTTGGTACCCTTGTACTAAAGGGAAAAAGATTTTCAACGCGAAGCATTGTCATTTGGGATATAAATTAAATAGCTATGCATGCATGGGATGTATATTATGGAGCCGTTTGGACATGGTTTCATCTCATGATATGAAATTACGAGATAAAATCATGTTTGGACATGCAATTTGGATTTCTTCAGTTGCAGTTTTTTTTATAAACATAAAAACCCCAAAAGTTGTAAAAACCATCAAAATTTTCCCAACTCTTATACAATCTTACCAAATGAGTAAATCATAGTTCATAATAAAATTAATACGCTACTAGAATGCCTTTCTAAAAAATATAACATCAATTGATCAAACTTTAGTTCAATAAAAAGGAAAATTTAACATGAATAGTAATGTAACTACTCTTTAATGTAATCCTCCCAAATGGTACGAACAATATATCTACCAACTTATGATTGCTAAACATGATTGGTAAATATATCTACCAACTTATGAGTCTTTTTTTACAAAATATAAACATATGGGTCAAATTTTACATTTATATTTTTTGAAATCATGATTTCAAATCCCAACTCATGCCTTTTTGGATGATTTGGGATTTCATCTCATGAGATGAAATCAGAGATGAAATCGCATGTCCAAACGCTGATTTCATCTCATGAGATGAAATCGCATGTACAAACGCCTACTATATATATTGAAGCTAAAATTTTATGTATTATTCATAGAGGAAGTCTTACCATCATGTTGGCAGGCCGTGGCGTTTAAGGTGCGATATAAATAAAAAATTTGAGCGGATTGCCCTCCATATGGACTGGTCTTTCATTTTTGCCTCTCAAATCGGCGGTCTTTAATTTTTGCTCCTACTTCTCATTTAATGAAAATTTGTAGGTCAAAGTACTCTTATTCGCTAGTCTATGAAACCAAAGATTCGGGTTCGAACCCTAGTAGAGGCAAAAAAAGAAACAATATCGCAAGGCAAGGTTTCATAGCAAATTATGCCTATTCAGGCAAGAGTTATGCCTTAAGGCATAGTTTTTATGTAGTTCCTTTTGCGGCATAGTTTTGTAGTATAATTAATTTCTACAAAACTATGCCGGATAAGGCATAACTTCTATGTAACTCAGCATAGTTCTGTAGGATAACTTAATTTCTACAGAACTATGCTGGACAAGACATAACTTACATAAAAACTATGCTTTAAGGCATAATTTTTGTCCGAATAGGCCTAGTTTGCTGTGCAATCTTACCTTGCTGAAGTTATTTTGTTTTATACTCTGTGGGGTTCGAATCCAAAAGTTCAGATATTTTCGATCACTTAAAATGCCGAAGGATAAAATTTAAAGACCTGCGATTTGAGGGCCAAAAATTAAAGACCACCAATAAATAGGACATTTGTGCGAATTGCCCGATATAAATAAATAAGTGTGATCATTAGTTAGGTAGCTTGTTGAATTAAGACGAGTTACAGTTTTTATGATTAACAAATATGCCAGTTCAATTGGTTGGTTTGGTTGTTACAAGTTAAAAGTTTGGTCATGCTAGTTGATTCACATATACTGTCTGGCTGTCTGGACTTAATTTTAAGGGGAGTAGGATTAATTTTCTCACCAGATATTGTTAGATATCCACAAGCTTAAATAATATTTTATCTATATGCTATCTAGTTAGCTTTACAAACTAGATAGCATATGGATGAAATGAAATGCGGAATGTGATACTAACCTCCGATCATTGATGTTTTCAGCCTGATTTGTTTGTATTTAATGGGGGCCGGGTGTTAATTTTAATTATCCAGATCTTAGTTATTATGTCAGTTTGTATTTTAGGTCAGAATTTTAATCATTAAATATTTTTTTAATGTTATAACCACTTCCAAATAGATGTTAATGATTAAGATGTGTAACAAAGTCTTAATATTATTAAGATGTTTATTCAAAAATTTCAATAAAGATGAAAGTTCACCAATTCTATCTGTTCACTGTCATCGCCGTCGCCCAACGTTATCTACCACCGTCGCTGCATTATTTGCATTATTAACAGATATGTCAGCTTCGTCTTCTTCTTCTTTTTGCATTATTTGTACGCCTTTTTTGTTATAGAAGTTAAGTATGTTGTTGAAAAATTGAAACAAGTTGAAAGAAATATTTATGTTATGCTTAAACGAATTTATTTTCTTTTATTATCAGTAATGCACAAAAATATAAAAGCAATTTAAGTGGAATTATAAAATTATAAAAGTGGAGTGACCATTTTGCCATTCACTTATACATTACTCCTATAATTTTTAATTTAAAAAAAAAAACGTAAATTTGTATTTCAGCTGTTAATAAGGATTCATTAAATGAATTCGGTCACATAAGGTTCAAGTTCGGGTAAAATGACTGAATCCAGTCACATAAGGTTTAAGTTCAGATAAAATCATTGAACTTCAGTTTAGCCATATGTACCTCATGCTTGAAGTTGATCCGAAATGGCCAGATTTGCAATTTTTTACACACTATAATAATGACTTAAATAATGATCTCAAAATCGGGTATCCGTGCACTACGTCCGATAAGTTGACCTATAACAAAAGTGTTGGCCTTTATAGCAAGTCTTATATTTCAATCTTAGAAAATAGAGTAATAATCTACTATGGCTGGTTAAATTATCATCACGACTTTCTACGCTGGTTGTGTATATAACTTGAATTTTAGTTAAATTTTAAATTATGAGTTAATTTAAGATTATGATATGAACAAGAAGCACTCAAACGCCCACTCGAATACTTGTTGAAAAACCGATGTATGTGATGCTTATTATGCCACCCCATTGCCTTGCTTGTGGATAAGTGTGCTTAATTCAGACCAAATCAAGAAAAAAAATATAATTAAATAATCCTAAAGCTTACATTATAATAAAAAAAGAAGCTTTAATGATTCTAGGCATTGTTATTATGTGGGGATTGATCTTTTAATAATTTCTTGTCATCAGTGTTTTAAAAGGCAGTTTCAGGACTCGCCCAGGGGCTCGTCTCAGGGTGAGGCACTGGCAAAATGTCTCGGGACTCACGTGCGAGCATTACGCCCTAAGCGCCCGACTGTAATGCCCAGTGCTCGGGGCTCGCCTAACAGTTCTTACACAAATTATATATTAAATTCATTAATTATAATCGTTGACCCTCATAATTCTTTAACAAATGAATGATACTTAATATTTTTCATCTATATAAATAAGAAGATTGGGTGCAACTCAGATAACAAGTCGTAGTATTGCATATTTACTATTTGAGAGCATCGTGAGGGTGAATATCACTTAATATTTCTTTTAAAAATACATAGCCAATTTGTACATTTTCACTTATCATTGGTCTTTTGTCCTTATGTACATCATATTTTGTTATTTCTCTATTTGAAAGTAATTAATTTTATTAATGAAGGAGTTATGTGTTAATTATAATACTGATAAAGTTTATTGATATAAAATAAAAAATGAACAGTATAATAATAATAATATTGTTTTAAGAAATTGTGATTTTTTCATTGTTTGAAAGTTAAGATGTTAGAGTTGATTTGTATTCCTTAATAGCTTTTATTTCATTGTATTATTTATACTTATAAAATTATGTTATACGTATATAATTACAAGTGGTAAGCAGGGTGTGGCTAGAGGGTGAGGCTAGTAAAGCTTTTGCTTTAGGCCCCCAAACTTTTACCGATGAATTTTATGGTTTAAGTTTCTTTTGGATAATATTGAAGATTGTAAAAAGAAGTACAGAATATATATATAACAAAAGAAAGAAAAAACACTATCTATGTCTTAAGAGCAATATTTCAAAACTTTGAACTAAACTACTCAAATCTTCATATTATTAAATAAATTTTTTACAATAACATCCTAGGTAATGTCTTTAAAACACATGGCTAATGTCTTATTGACTTGAATTGATCCTCACTAATATAAATACTAATGTTACTATATAAAGTAATAGACAACAAGTATGAAAAATAAAAAAGGCAACACTAAAATTTTTGTATATGTGTTTATACTTAAGGCCTCATATTTAAATTTAGTTTTATGTCTATCATTTATTTACATTTTTCTTTATTTTTGTATGTAATTTTCTATTTAAAAATATTTATTTTAATTATATTATTTTATGAAATACTAAAAATTACGCCCCGTGCCTCGAGGCTTACGCCTTGCCGAGGCAAATGTAAAACGCATCGCCTTACGCCTCCGCCTTTTAAAACACTGCTTGTCATATTTTAGGGTCCACTTAATTTGAAAACCCTATGTTATGTAGTCTTCGTCTAACCTCCAACTAAAAGCGATAGTCTGAGCATATGTCGATACGGGCTTGGGCCAGACAAAAACCTAAACCCTAATCACTTCGCCTCTCTCTAACCTCTCTCTTTCTAACCCTTCTCTCTCTCACAAATCACAAGTCACCATAACATGGCACCGTGCGTCCGTTTACATGTATGGAACGATAACGACTGTCTGGGCTGTGTTTTGAATGACTATTTCTAGGGTGATAGCATTAATATTTTGATTAAATTGTCTAATTGTGAGTACGCACAAGAGGCTTTACGAGCAAAAATTCAGAGACCGCTTGATGCTAATCAAGCCCACTTGATACCCCATCAAATCAAAAAAAAAAAAAAGAAACTCAGGACCGAATTTCGGACGTTAAAAGAAATGAATAGAAAACTTAGGACTGGATTTTGGACATTGAAAGAAATCTAGCAGAACTTAAAGCGAAGATTGACGGACAAACAAAAAGAAAGAGAAGTAGACCTGGAGATACATCTACATCTTTTAGTGCTATAGTTGAACATAACGAGCAATCCGATGAGGAAGAGCCCTAAATTTCTAGATCTGAGTCAGTTCAAGACGATCATGATATTAATACTTCTCGTAGTGATATTAATCTGGATAATCCTCATGACAATGATGGATGTGTTGCTGGATCTGATTCTACTGATTCTGTTGATGACCAACAATTTCATGAAAATTAACTATTACTACAAATTAGGCAAGTAAGAAATAAAAGTTTTGTTTGTTTTGTAACTTAATGCTAAAAACTAAATAACTGACAATGTAAACGAAACTTGTGCTACTAACATAGTTGAGAATTGCTTTTACCAGGATTAAGAAGTATTCCAGGGTCATGGTTAGTTCACCAATCCTATTGAGTCATTAAAGTATCTTATCTTAGTAACTTCATTCATAATTGCTAATTAACCGAATTATTAATCTCGTAGTATTCTTCCGAACCACTACTCGCTGATTCAAGACAATTCGCTGCTTATATTCCTATGGAATTGACTTGTCAAGAACGCAATAAGAGTACGGTATGTAATTGATTGCGACAACTAAGTATATTCCTATCCTAGTCATAAATCCTAGCCCAACTATAGGGATAATAGATCACAATCTCTTTACTTCCTCTCTAAACTATCAACGTCTTTCCCAAGCGCGTCTATTAATTAGTAAATAGAACTCAATTGTTGCGCAGACAATCAAGAAATTAAGCACAGAAGTAAAGAAACAATTGCATACAAACAAACTACTAAGATTCAAACACTTGTCAAACGCCAATAATCATGGCTACAGCCCAACCCCAGAATTAAAGTGTTTAGTTACACATGATTCAAGAATAGAAGCAAGAATTCATGAATAACATCGGGTTTCAATGAAAAGAAAATAATAGGAGAGAATAAAAACCTAGATAGCCGTTGACAAGTCTCAAAAAATCGTCCAAGCTGCTATTCTAATGTTAAAGACGACTATTTATATGCTAGGGTAAATATGTGATAAGTTGGCCCAATCCCGATCTAATTAGGACAACTGACGCTGCTTGTGCATTGGTCATGTGACGCATGGCCAGCGCATGAGCGCCTCTGTGCTTTCGTTGTGCGCCGCATAGCCAATGCATAACAAGTCTGATAGTCAGAGAGGGGTAATTTGTGTGCTGGCTGTGCGTGCACGAGACCCTTCAGTGGTCTATTTTGACACTAAGTGGTGCAACCACCTTCCGCTAACTCGACTAAACCAAAACTGCCTCAGAATCAACCAAAATTGCTTGGATTACCCTTGATTTGTCCTTGTTGTACCTAATCATACAAACATACCAACATAAGCACACATACAACAATTCCCATTCAAAGCTGCGATTCAAGTGCTAAGAAGTAGGGTGAAAGTGACACAAATTCTAGATATTTGTACCAAATATTAATATCCCCCACTTAGACTTTGCTCTCCCTCGAGCAACCACTTACCAATCATTTCCCTAGTACTCAACACAACCATGCCACTTAAACAGGTCTACATCGGGTTTCGTTTAATATGATAATTTCAACATTGCATTACAAACCAAACATTGAGTCAATTCTCTCAAAAGTCACGCAAAACACTTTAAAACAAAAAAAAAATCTTAAATTTCAGAACATCTAAACCCAACCTTCTCAAGAAACTACTCATTTTCAAAAACGCACATGACTCAAGACACGACTCAAAACACAACAAGTATGCTACTCAATCGAGAAATCAATACTTCACCCATCTCTTATCAACTATGTGCCCTCACCCAAAAGAGAGTTGTTCATATATCACACAAGTTCAATGACATTATTTCAATGGACATAAAATGCAACAATATGTAACATCCCGTAAATCCGAATTAGGTATAAATGTATGAATCTAGTATAAAGGTGATATTTTAGCTATACGAATCTATTCGGGATGAACTCGGGTGATAAACAGTCGTTTTGAAGTCAAACCAAAAAGTGAAGTTCTTAAGGCCTTCTAAATTCGTCTAAGTCTAGGATAGTCTGTACTTATGGCCTGTTTTCGGGAGTTAGGAATTTGTGAAAATTTCCTTCTTGAAAGTTGTAGCCCTTTGAAATACCTTTCTAACGGTATATTATGGGGGTCAAGGGGACATCTGTACAAAAAGTTATGGTCATTTTACTGAAGGAGTACAGAGCAGTCTGTTCACTGGTCATGTTATACGAACTACTTATACGGTCCATATAATTTTATACGGACCGTATAAGTCGTTCGCACTTCAAGATCCTCCAAATCGATGTTCTGTTCAGCCATGATGAAATATGGTCATATTATACGGACCGTATAACTTTATACGAACCGTATAATACGTCCATATAACTTTCGCCTCACTTTTGTATAAATTCAAGCCTTGAGTTCTTTTATTTCATTATTCACAATTCCAAGCCCTAGCAACAATCCAAAACATCAAGGTAAGTCAATTCAAACCCTTTCAACTCAATTCTAACATATATTCTAATAAGCTAAGCAAAAAATTATTGTTCCTAATCTAGGGTTTTCAAGAAAACCCATCTCAAGGTTCAAGAATTCGAGATTTAGGAAATCTTCTCCAAAAATCAAGTCTTTAATTTAAGTTTTGGAGCAATTAAGGTATGTATAACTTCCATCCATATGTGAGAATCTCTACGTTCTTCCCCATGCTCCGTTTCTTGATATCCATGAAGTTCAAATCCTAGGGCATTAAACCCAACATATTGGTAGCCCGTATTTATGTATTTATGTACATGAATTTTGTATCTATATTCGTTATTGTATTCCTAATCTTCCATTACGGTTATTAGGAACCCTAGCTTAATCCATGCATCATGACTTCTTCCTCATGTGTTCTCATTATGTTTATATGAAACTTTATGATTTTATCTAGCAAGTTACAAGCATGTTTTCAAGTCAATTATATATATATATATATATATAATTATGAACTATTGTTATTACTCATGAATCAAGAACTTGTTTGCAAGACTATGACAAGTTATCTCATGAAACCATATTACAAGATATTTCATGAAACCATGTTACAAGTTATTTCGTGAAATCATGATTACAAGTTATTTCACGAAAATCATGGGCTTCTTAGCCAACTATATCATGTTCATGTTTTTGGGAATTGCTTAGTTAACCGAGAAGGCTCAGATAGCCTGAAACTACGTTGCCACCGTAGGATAAGGGTTGTCAGCAAGGAGGCAACACCTTCATTATGCAGTTTGGATCCTTACATGCTTATTATTACTTAAATCTCATATACCTGGCAAGGTGTGAGTGTTCTGCTGGTAGGACGCAAGTACCAGATCATGTTGTCGGTTATACTATAGCGTTCCCCACGTTACAAGCAGTTTTACATACATGTATTTCCATTGATTTCCTGTTTTCAGACTTTACTCACATTTCATGCTCATGTTCAAGTTACATTCAGTTTCAGTTCATGTCCTATACCTATGTTGTGTCATGTTCTTCATTTCAGCAGGTTTTACATACTAGTACTATTTACCATGTACTAACGTCCCTTTTGCCCGGGGCCTGCACTTCACGGCGCAGATACCAGTTTTCAGGAGCATACACTTGCGCAATAGGATCACTTCAATTATCAGCTTATTGGTGAGCCCCACTCCTCTCGGGGTTCAACATGGAGTCTGCATTAGTATTCAGTTTATGGTAGTCCACGGCCATGCCCTGGTAGCTAGTATTCAGACATGTTTTAGAAGTTTCATAGACAGATGTTAGTCCACAGAGTCAGTTATGCTTTCATGTTTGCAGACTGTTATGTTTTCATGATATTTCATGCTACGAGATAATTTCAAGACTTTATTCCGCAAATTACATTTTCATGATTCATTTAAATTGCATCATATAAATTATATTGTTTTGATGCCCATGTTGACAAGCAAGCCACGAGGTTCGCTCGGACACATGCAAGCAAGGCCCGAGTGCCGTGTTACGCCCAGGCCATGGTTCGGGGTGTGACCAAGCTTGGTATCAGAGCCTAGGTTCAAGTGTCTTTAGGGAGTCTATGAAACCGTGTCCAGTGGGGTCACTTTTGTATGTGTGAGGGCCCCATACATATAAATAGTTGACCACCAAGACATTCAGGATTGTCTCACTTCTTTCAACTCTAGATCGTGCAATAGAGCTATGTTCTCAGAAATTACTCGGACTCGTGTGTTGTTTCCCATTCTACCGAATACACCACGTCTCAATGGATGAGAAAGATATAAATCTAATCATTATCAATGTGTTTCTTTCAGATGGAGTCATCAGGAATTATTCTAATTCGTGTCATGAAGTTAAGAGCAGTAAGTAACATTCTTTTTCCATCGAATTCTAAACGTATCAAATGTGTAAGAGGCAAGAAGGAAATTCGAGACCCAAGACTTGCCAAATAGTGTGTGGTGTGCTTATCAGGTGTTAGTACCATTTGAAAGACAAATTTCGGTATGGTAGCACACGTAGGTTATGGTTCTGGGCGTGACACAATATCACTCACTCTTATAAAGAAAATCCAATGCTAGAACATGACGAACCATAGGCTTGCCCTTACAGTAACTGTTTCGCTAATTAGAGTAAGTTGAATTTAGCATCACATAGGATTTGTATGGTTGTAACGTCGGCTAAGGGACGGGTAGGAAATATTTGGAAATAGTGACTAACCTCCATAAGCACTTTAACATGTATATTCCTTGTATTTTATCTCTCTAGGACACATATTGTGGTATTTCTTCATTCACTTCAAGAAATGAAACCTGATTATTCAAATGTGCTTGCAATATGATGTTCATCAATAGCTTGTTATTTTGCTCAAGCACAAAAAGTCATTGCTTCAGAATATTTCTCTGATAGTTTATTAATTCTTTTTTCTTCAGGAGTAAAGTTTAAAGTTTTACCACTTCGAGAGTAAAGTTTAAATGTTTACTACTTCGAGAGTAAATTTCAAAGTCTTACTACTTCAGGAGTAAATTTCATAGTTCTACTACTTTAGGAGTAGAGTTTAGAGTCTTAGTATTTCCAGAGTTGATTTCAGCATATTTAATACTTTGGAATCAATTTTAAGATTCTACTACTTCAGCAGTAGATTTCAAAGCTCTAGTACTTCAGGAGTAGATTTCAAAGCTCTAGTACTTCGGGAGTAGAGTTCAAAGTTTGTTACTCCGGGAGCAGATTTCTGAATTTGTGTTTCGAGAGCAGATTTATGAGATTAGTACTTTAGGAGTAAAACATAGAATATTCAGAATATTACTTCTCAATTATTCATCCTTTTCTGGTGAGTCGTGATATTTTCACAACCAAATGCACGTTCGTATTTATAGGTTTTACTCCAAACTATCACATTCACTTCAGGGAATGAATCTATATTTGTAACATTTATCAAAAGTTTTCATTCTTCAGGAATGAGATATTTACGTGCCTTAATCGTATCAAATAATGATAGTTCAGAACCTCTTTTAAGATATTGCTACTTCAAGAACAAATCAAGACATACATATAAGATAGAGAATTTTCTCTAACATATTTTTAAGAGTATACCGAGCTTCAAAGCAATTGCTGCTTTCGAAGCTATAAAGCACCATGAGATCTACAACCTATTTTTTTTATTTTTTTTTTAGAAATTTATGAATAATAGCATAAAAAACTCATATGTCAAATGTAACGATATTTGTCAGGTGAACAAGATACTATTTCCCGTATCTCTATATGCATATTTTAATCTTTTTCCTTAAACAACAGTAGCACATCAAGTAAGGACCCGTGATATGATATGCAATGTTATTGCAAACTTCATTAGCTACTCCAATAACGAAATCAATTGAATATTAAGGGTGTGTTCGGTATGGAGGAAAATGTTTTTCTGAAAAATAAGTGAATTTCTAATTATTTTCTCATGTTCATTTGGGTAGCAGAAAATAAGTGAATTTCTTACTTATTTTCTCATGTTCGTTTGGTTGGTAGAAAACATTTTCAGGAAAATACCCACCCAAGCCCCGCAACTCCACCCTAACGCCCCCCCCCCCCTTCACCCCCATTCTTTTTTCTTTGAAGTTTGAAATTTTCTTTTCTTGGTTTTCTACACCACCACAACCCCCCCTCCCCCGTGTGGACCCCCCCCCCCCCCCCACCAAAAACAATTTCGTAAAAAAGGTTTTGAAGGTTACTTTTTTTTTTGGAAATTTACACCACCCACCCCTCCAATAACAAACTTTCAATTTTTGTAATTTTTTAATAAAGGTAAAATTTAATAGAAAGTAGAAAATTGGGGTCACGACCCAAACCGATGGGCCGCAACAAGTGCCCGACCATTGTTGGTCAAGCACTCCTATGCCTGCATTTACCTCTCACTGACTATCCTAGGCCCATACATAATCTGTAACTGAGTTGGACTGTCTCCCGAACAATCAACATAAGAGACACCGTATCGGGAATTCACGGCCAACACATACATATAAACACAAATGCTGAGAGTAACAACGCAAGTCGATTGGCCGCTTCATATATACTGTACAACAAAATAAGTGCCGACGAGGCTGCATAACAACACGACTACATATCTCTGTCTACAGACCTCTATAGAATACAGACTGTAGAAAGGACAGGACAAGGCCCTGCCTGTCACGACCCAGCCCCGTGGGCCGTGACTGGTGCCCTACTTGGACACCCAGACAGACAAACATATCAAATCGTAACACACTTATCCAAATCGAATCACATACAGATAGCATATACGGCCACAATACTATATGCCGTCTCAAACTATATCAAACTGTATCGAACACATTTCAACGCAACCATATGCGGACATATATATATATCAAAAAGCCGGCAAGGCTATCAAATGTATCAAAAGCCGACAAGGCTAACAGATGGCGCAACGGCCCAAAACATATACAAAGTGCACGCCGACAAGGCTGCTATAACGAATGGGGTCATACAAACACATCTGTACAGAAGTAGGCACACACACCCACAAATACGTCTACAGACCTCTAAACAGACAAACCGAATCATATGGCGGGACAGGGCCCCGCCGTGCCCCTGAACAAATACATATATACATAGCGAACGAATATATACCAAAATGTGTGCTCTGAAATGAGAAGAGCACTCCAAACAGCAGAAAAGGGTGTCCTAAATGGGTAGATCACCAAACTGTGCGTCTGTACCTGCGGGCATGAAACGCAGCCCCCCGAAGAAAGGGGGTCAGTACGAAATATGTACTGAGTATGCAAAGCAGAATATACAGAAAGCAAATCTGAGACATAAACGAAATGGAAGTACCAAACATAAGTGCAAATCCAACATATCAAAATTTGCTTACTTTCAAAAATATGTAAGTAATGCATAGGGTACAGAAGAATATGGTCGCCCACCCGTCGATGGCGCCATAACACAGCATAACACCAGAAAGTTTCAAATCTCCGTATCCCCGTCACATATCACATCACAACATAACGCCATACACAGCATAACACCAAATATAGGTGGAACCCGACCCTCTTTTGCGAGTAGCTCGGTGAACCATAAACACAGCATAACTCCGGAGTATATCAAAGTGCGCACGATAACAGAACCGGCCCGGGAACCGGCGAAAGATATAACAAAACGCACGAGTAGAGTCATGAGTAACCATATGCATAAAATCATTATCATAGACTCAAATATAAGTAAATGACCATACTTGAAATTCGAAATGATAATCATACCAAATTCTTTCAAAAGTCGTCCGAATTACATCAAGGAAAGTCGCGGGACCCACGGACGGGTATTGACCCGAGACGGGCCCGCCTATGGAAAACATACTCATTATACATCATGCAAACTCCTATAAAAATATTGGAGCAATCCGAGCCTTTATGCGAAAGATATGGCATTTCGTAGTTACGGAATTCTTTAAAACAACTTTTTGTACAAAGTTTGGAAATCAATGCTTTCGAAGACATAATGGTTCATACTTCATCACAACATACATAAGAATGCCAAGAAATATATATAAGGATCATAACGTGCTCGGATTTCGAATTTGGAATTTCCTCGAGGCTCGTGATATAGCCTATTGAAAACTAAGGCATGCCAAAAGAAAGAAGGGTTGCGCTTTACATACCTGTTAGCGGCTATTCGTAACCCGTTCGTCTCGTCGCTCTTTTAGCCTATTTATATAAGAATAACGTTATTGTTAGTAACTATATTATCTAGTTTACAAATCCATAGCCTATTTCTCATCGAACCTATATTCTAGCTTATACATATTCTCGTTTAAGATTTTCTATTATCTAAAATTTAACGAAAATTCGGCAGCACTTCCCCTATATTTTCACCTAATCCGAATTTTCAATTATTCTCCTATTAACACAGAAATACCACCGACAGAGATGTACATATATGTACATATAAAATTCTCATAATTCAGCCCACAATTTAGCTATGACTTGGACGAAATTAAATATATCTAGGGGAAAGATTCTTACCTTATATACCAAGAAGTATTCTTTTTCCACTTTACTTCACTTCGAAAAATTCTTCAATTTGCCAGCACCGGAGGAAATTGATATTAGTATCATCACGTCAATGGAATTGAACTTGACTTGATATTTATTAGGACAAAATAGCTGCTATGTTGCACAAACGAAAGGTTGTTACTGTGTATTTAAGAAGGGCATTGCTGGTTGAATTTGGAAGTTCACGTCACTGTCCATTTTTTTTTTTGTCTAGGAATTTGTCGGATTTACCTTGAAAGATTGCTTCCAAGAAAGAATTGCTACGTTGTGCTCCTTTTTAAATATATGCAGTACTTAGTTCCATAAAGTGAATTCTCCAAAAGTGGAATAAAAAGGCTACGCATGCACTCTATTCCTTTTGACGCATGGGGCTTTTAGGACCTTTACACCTCAACAGCCATTATCATCCCATCTGTTCCATGCGTATATTTAAAACCCCATCTTCCCAATTAACAAGCTTCCATGTGGATTATAATATTTATCCCAAAAAAAATCGTAATTAATTCTAATATTCTAATAGAATTCCTCATTTAATCAATTACAAACATAATTAATTTCTTGTCTCAATTCACTTAAATAGAAATCACCTTTAACATACTCCATACACCCATTACCATGACCACGTGATATAAAACTAGTCCCACGATTTAGCTGTGATTTCAATGAATTTAAATATATCAAGAATAGGAGAATTCTTACCTTAGATGACAAGAACTAAGTCCATTTTCACCTTACTTCATCATAAAGAAACCTCCAATTTGCTATAATCCGAAGAGCAATCGATGGTAAAATCACGCAATAGATGTGGACATAATCTCCGAGTCAACCCTTGTAGTATTTTTGCGTAGAATCTTAGCATATCTTTTGAGTAGAATTTTATTTGCTCTCGTTTTGTATATGGATAAATTGCAGCATATACATAAATGATTTGCTCATAAAAGGTACTGAGAATAAAGATCCCAATTATTCTTTCTTTTGTGGACCATTGACCCCACTACTTATTCATTTTTATACTCATTATTATTATTATAATTATTGTTGTCCCACACGTGTACACCAACAGATTCTATCCAAAACATTAATCATATGTTACACTACTTTGCAAGGCCCCACGTGGAAATGATAATTCAATACTTATCCATTTTATTTCTTAATTACACTTCTTTGTTTTCCACTAAAATTGATAATTAATTCTTTATTCCCAGTTTATTTAAATATTAATCACTTTTAACAAACTTCATATTCTCATTCTGAGATTCACGTGATATAATATTAGTCCATAGCCTCTTTCGGGATACACAAAATATTATTCCCAATCACCATCGTCACACTTGTCAAGTGCTAAATTATTTCGGGACCTCAAACTCTTTGTACACCGAGCTCTCGATTTTTATCCTTGAATATTACCGAATCCTACGGCCTCGGTAAAATTAGCTCATATCAGATGGTTCAATTTCCTGGTCCAACAATACGGGATATTATAGCTTGGACCGTATTTCCTGCAAATAAATTTCGAACCTTGACAAAACTTATTTTCTTAGATTTGTTTAACTTCTAATATTTACAACACATATGTACCGTCACTCTAACCACCTATAAGCTTGGCGGATAATCTCATTTCCGCTACTAATATCATTTAACTCGCACGCTTTCCAACGCATAAAAATACGGGATCTAACACTGCCATACCCATATATGTACGTAACTGAATAACATACCAAAAGGGCTGTAGCTCCGGATCAATGGAGCGTACTTTCTGCTGCTGAGGGGAGGTCCAACTGCAATGGATCGTCCGACTAGCTACCTGATCCTGCGGGCATGAACGCAACGTCCACAAGAAGGGACGTTAGTACGAGTAATGTACCGAGTATGTAAGGCATGAACGATAATATAATAAGGGATACAAGTAAGGATAATAACAGAATGGAAATATAGAGCATATCGTAAGATAAAAGAGTAACCTGTACATATGAGTGCCTTCTAGGCGGGTACTATGCATGCTTAGTGCTGCGGAACGTGCAGCCCGATCCACATAGATACATATATACATATATCCATAGTAATGCTTTCTTTGAAAAACATTTCTTGTTCATGTATCTAGGAAATAGAACATATCATATTGCCGAGAACCGTCGGCTCCGATCCATTTAGCCACATATGTCTCGCGTCCGGGCATCCCGCGTCTGGGGTGATATCATGTCATATAATACCAACTGATCAGGTGGATACGCGTCTATAGCGCTCTGGCCCTCTTTCCCATATTCATAAACATGTATCATGTTCATGTATCATGTACATATATCATGTTCATGTATCATATACATATATCATATAAGCAGCATGCCGGAGAGCCCAAGGAAGGTTATGTCTTTATCGGAGTGACGTAAGGTCGGTAACCTCCGATTATTTTATGGAATAATCTGTCTCACCATGAAGGAACAATTATTATAAGGTGAGACTATCAATGAAGAATACCATTAAGAGAACATAGAATAAAATCATAAATCTCATGAGGCGTCAATTCATATATTACTTTGAAGTCTTTTGAAAACAGAGTCATTATCAAAGAATAAGGTTGAGGATCAGGAAATAGCTCAATATTCTCATATCGTCATTGAAATCATAAATTGGAATCCTTTAGACATGAAATCGTTCTCATCATAGAAATATTCTCCTCTTTGGCATCATTGTCATCATGTGAAAGCATGCTCATCGTTGTTATCATAAGAGTTCACATAATCATAAAACTTTGGTTGGGAAAATACGGGCATTTAGAAAACATGTATGGATTATTAGAAAAAGGAGCCATGCCTTTGAGTCAGGGACTTCCAACTTTGACACTAAGGATATTATGGAAACATTTATGGTATCACAATATAGGAGTCATGCCTTTGAAAGAAAGGGACAAGCCTTAACATACCTGTTCCACCTCTTATTAGCTACGCTTATTCGTCCGAGCTCGCAAGTCTACATTTAAGAGGATTTACACTAACGTTAGACTCTTTATCGCACACTTATTCCAAGTTTCAAATCAAACTATTCTATATTTTGCCGAAAATCGGGCAGCATCTCCCCTGTTTACATTCCTAGCACAAATTCTCAATTCAACAACCAACAACAACAATAACAATACCAACATCAATAGCATCATTTCCAACTCCAAAGTATTCCATAGAATATCCCACACGCTGTTTTCCAACTTCCATAACTAATCAACTCCGTATACAATTATTTAACCACGCTTTCTTCATAAATAAACCGGTATTAACACAAATAGAAAGAGATTCATACCTTTCCCTCGATAATAATGCTATATCTTCACTCCTCCACCTTGAACTTAAGCCACAACGCCTCAATACACAATTTTTTAGTCGCAACTATACGCTGTCTGAATCGGAATTCGGGAATTATACCTGATTTGGGCTCAAAATTTGGTCTTTGGAATTGGGGGGAATTCTCCAGAATTTTGGAGAAGGTTTTAGGATGTTGGATGAGTAAATAAGGGGATAATCCCCTTTTATAAGGTTCTGGGGTCTTCCCAGACCGACATAATAATTGCCCTTCGCGCGGGTCTTGGGCACGTTCGCGCAGGCTTATTTCGCTGCCTGCGCGTTCGTTCAATAAAAAGATCATAACTCTTGATCCCGACATCATGTGATGTCCCACGACCTATGGTTGGAAATCTCTTTCAATTATATACAACTTTCATTCTTGGTGTTTTTCCAAATTCCAAACTTATAATATAGTTTTAGTCCCTCCAAGTCAGATCGTACGAAAATGTTTCCTTAAATCGTCCTTTTGGAGGGCTTATGCCCATATTTGGCTTAAGGGTCCTTCTTAGGACTTGCTCAACTTTCCATGTACTACTCATATATCTCTTCATATGACTTTTATAAAAGTCCCGGCGTGTAGGCCCTACTTAGCTTACTGTAACGAGGGCTTTTCGTCAAGGAACATATGAACCAATTCACACCATATGGTCTCCAAATGTCATATATATATTATTATTACACTCTTATAATATAACCTTCATCCCGAATCAGGGCCTCAAAATTATTCAGCGCGTTCGCGCCTCGTGGTGGCGCGTTCGCGTTGTGTTGGCCCTTGGCCTCCTGCGCGTTCGCGCCATTCCTTGGCGCGTTCGCACAGACCATTTTCTGGTCTGCCAGCCCGACTTGTAACGTCCATATCTCCTTACCCCGATGTCCTATTGAGGAGCGGTTTGTTGCGTTGAAAACTAGACTTCCCAAACTTCACTTTAGACTTTTGTTTCACTTTAAAACTCTTAATATACTAAAACATATTCTTTCTTCCAGTTAGGCCAAAATTTCCGTACCAAACCTTGCCCAACTTTCCTTCAAAGCCTTGGAAGCTTAATCTCCTTAGTTCACTAGTTTTCCAATCCTCCTATAACCTATTACGGGAACTCGGACTCTTATAATCATAAAATGAGCACCTACGATCTTGCATCTTCTCGACAATAACTCTGATGTCTGCAATTGAATAGCTAATACCTAACGAATCTCAACGTACAGAAATTACGGGGTGTAATATCCTTCCCCCCTTAGAAACATTCGTCCTCGAATGTTGCAGTATTGCCCACCCTCAACACCGACCTGGAGGCGAACTTTTTGTTAGAATGGTTATTCTTCCTTTAAGGTCTGGTTTCCATGTGCTTAGACTATAACTTGGTTCAGTCTCTTCTCATCTTTCCTTAACTCTTTCATTGCCTTCAGTCAACTTCTTTCACTTCTTTGTCTTCATGTACATGGTCAGAAATTAACTAGCATCTCGCTCTCATTTTGTCTCCATTATTGTAGTCTTGACTTTCGTGCCATAACTATTCATCGGCCCGTAAGTATTTCTCTTTTTCTCGTTCCTTGTTTCCTTGTTAGTGACCCACTACCTTTCTCATATACGGTGCCCTTTCTGCGTTTATCCCTTCGGTACCATCTCGGGCTACTCTTTTTGATATCTGTTGGTCTTGGATATACACTGTACTGACTCCTGGTAGTTCATTGGTCAGCTTTATTAGTCCTTACATCCTTGTCACCATCTCTCTTACCCTTACATTCCGAGTGTTTATCCAACATAACCTTGTCGCTAGTGGGCATAATGGCTGTGTTCCTTAAACTATTCCTCCCAGTTCCTTTCCAAGACCACTTCCATCGATCCAAAGTACGTATATACATAATGGTTCTTCACCCTTTACTATCCTTCGCAGTACCATTATACTTATGGTAAACTTATAATCCGAGTTCAGCTAATTTCATAGCTCGCAACATCTTTGAGCTCCTGCTACAACTTTTTCTTTACTACCTTCCCTCCCATCTCTCAATACAATCCTAGAAGCATAGGACTACGACAATTCTTCTATTATGACTCTCTTGCAACGCAAGTATTCTTGTCTTCGATTTCCTTGTATTGGCGATCGTTTCGTCAGTCGTTTTCCTTGTTGGCTTTCCGGTGTGGCCTTCTTACAATTGTAGTTGGGCATAGCTTCACGTTGACGGTTCATATAATTCCATAGCATATTCTCTCATGTTCAGTGGAATTAGTGGTCCATGAACTATTTTCTAATATCCAGTGCACTCTCTTATTTCCATTCATAGGAGCAACGTTCTTTCTTTCCTCAGAAAATTACCAAACTACCAATCTTTGTTGCTTTTGTTACAAATGTTATTCCTTCCGGTGTAAAATCCTTTTTTTTTTGTCATTCTTGGATTCGCCATCCTCTCTGTCATCCTCATGAATTTGACTTGGAACCCGTTCTTGCTCTCTTTACTGCCCTTTTAGGCATATCACTACATACTTAGGTATGGCACAATTTTACCCGATGCGAGGGATTCAAATCATGGTCTAGAAATATCGTAGTTCATATTGGCGTGAAGCATTATCTTACGGTGTCTTCCATACTTTCTTCCTATGTCTGCCTCATGGTACACTTATTGTCAATTCGTTTCTGCTTCTTTCTGATACCTTCCTGATATGCCGATATGTTTCGAACTCTGGCCCCGAGCTAATAAATTTCTCCTTCTGGAGCTTGAGAACGTCATAATTCCTTTCAAGTCCAATATGTTCTTCCCCCCTTATTAAGAAGGTCATAATACACAAATAGCTTTCAAATATCTATCGTCTTCGGCAATTATCCGCCTCCCTTCACGACTTTCTCAAGGTCGGGGTTCTGTCATCGTATGTTCTGCCTTATTTACCCTTCTTGCTAGTTACACTCTTGTGTTCAATTGGAATACTCATAAGGGTATCCAATTCCGATGCCTTCTTTTTCGTCTTTTCATACCTCTGTCTTTTATGACTAACGGTGTCCTGAACCCACAAGTTAATGGGGACATCGAAATTCACCACGTCCTTTTATGAAGTCTTTGATTATACCTTACTCCTTGTCTTTCTTCCCGACTCTACTCATAACATATATAAAACTTCTTACCCTGAGTTCTTCTTCCATTTAGGTCTATATCATCATTTTGTCAATATTTCCATACACTTCCATCCACTACTAGTCCTTTCGCCCATTTAGCTCACTTACTCATAATTCTTCTTAACTACGTGTTTGTGTTACAGCTGCGCATCCAAGTTTTCCGAGTGTCCTGCTACTTCTTGCTCTTAGCATAGAATTCTTACAATGTACACTCTCTCCATCCTCGTCCATCGAGCCTTCATCCGTCCTTCTAATGTCACGGCCAGGTTGTCTTCTCTTCCATGCACGTTCCTTACATTTCATTCTATTTCCTTTATAATCGAACCTCTCGGTCTTTACGGTAGTTCTTGCCTCATATCATTGATTTTCTAATCACATGGGTAACCCCATCATCCTCGTTCTTATATCGGGGATTGATCGGTTTTCTACCGCCAACTCGTTAAAGTATCCTTCTTACTCTCATCGTTAAAGATTTCCAGTTACTTTTCTGCTAAATGCTCCCCCCCCCCCCCCCCAATTTTTTTATTGATCAACCCATTAGTATACCTTTCCTATTTTCATCCTTAACCTTCATTTGGTTCCTTCCTCCTTGAGCGCCTTTCTTCTCTCGTTATTTACAGTATCGACCCTGAAGTTCGTGAAATATTCCTTGAAATGTGCAAATCCGTTCTATTCTTAAGTCATTTTTTTAGGAAAGCTTCTCTATATCTGAGGCAACCATATCAATATGACTACACATTTATGCCTTTATATATATATCTTTTGAGAGTTGGAAATCTCTTAGCATCGTTGCAAGGCCTAATCATTCTTTTTCTTACTTCACATTCCTTGTCGTGGTCACTATCCTTTTAGCCCCACTTATCGAATTCTGTTCTCGAACCCCACACATTCCTCTTTTGTTCCATACTACCACACTTTATCCCTTTCACATGCCTACCTTCGAATTTTTACCCAAATAGTCTCGTGCTTTGCCCATCGTCTCTCTTGGAGGCTTCACTCACTCATATTTCTTACTTTTGACATTTTGATCTCCTTACCTTTCATATATTCACTTTCTCTCCTTTCCAGATGTCGTTGCATTAGAACTTTCCAAGCCTAACCTGTAGTGAAAGTAACATCAGATATCACACGCATTCATATATATGTATTCTAACGCCTCGCTTACAAAGTATTTCCAAACACTACTTAAACCCATCCTAGTTCTAGAGTTGTGATGCACCTTCTTTCTCTTCACCGGTCTAGTATGTCTCGTCCTACGCGACCTCTTAAGGTTTCCGCCCACTCCGCATACTCTAATTTCCCTTGGGCTACTCTAGCTTCTCATTTGTCTCTTATGTCTGAATTTATAGGACTTTTAATAAACTTCCCAAGGGGTTACCCATCCTAGGGTTTCTCTCACCCCAGCACGCTTAACCTTGAAACTCTGATGAAATCTGGTGCGTTAATGCTGGCATGATCGCATCAACCTTACTACATGACCTTCATCATATTATCTAGAGCAAGTTGAAGCCTTGGCATATTCCAAAACATTATCGTAACGCATCTCCCTCCGAATTAGAAAAGGGTCTTTTACTCTTCTGACTATACAATTACTATTTAAGCCTTTTCAATCCTCAATATTCACCTTTCACCTATGTGTATGACTACCTTTCATCCTAGATTTCCAGATTCCCGATGGTGGCGAAAACACCTTGATCGCCGTTACTTATAAATACTTAGTTATCAGCCCTTGGATTTCCGCTCGCCGCTATTAAGTAATAATCTTTAGCAAATGCACATACATAGAAAATCCAAATAAAGGCTCATATACCTATATCCGATCGGTCTCTAGTCTGATCTGGCAGACTATAAGGTGAAGTGTGCTCCTCATCATCGTCTACCCACCATCTGCTCGTCTAGCCTTCGCACCTCTCTCATCTGAATCCGAGGGATATAGATAACCGGGTAACTCCTGGTTTACCGACGGCCAGGATAGGGGGCTGGAGTAATCCGTAACACTCACCGGGGAGGCTGGTCTGACGTAGTGCTCTGCCATAGGAGCAGCTGGTATAGCCTGGGGAATCTCCTCCTCCGGAGACGAATACTCGAACGGATCTGTGTCATAGCTGTCCTCGGGGGGTCCTCCTCCCTGGGAGTCAACAACTCTGGAGGAAACGTCGCTGGGTCCTCCGAAGGATCAGTCTCAATAGAATAACTGAGGCTCCTTCTGCTCGGTCCTGGAGCCTGGGGTCCTGGAGATACTCTAGAGGCCTTCTTAGTACCCCCCCCCCCCCCCCCCCACTATCTGAAGCTGATCTCTTCATCTCCCGTCAGTCTGTACTTACCTGCAGGAAAAATGATCAAAAGCGATATTTCCTAGACTATGGCTCTATCGCACGATCTAAGATATAAATAAAGGCCAATGATTCCTAAATGCCCTGCAGCCTCCTGTTTATAAGTGTGGCCGGCTTCACACCCATAAACAGGACTTTACCAGACACGGTCTGTAGACAATCCCTGGGACGAACTGCTCTGATACCACTTTTGTCACGACCCAAACCGATGGGCCGCAACAAGTGCCCGACCATTGCTGGTCAAGCACTCCTATGCCTGCATTTACCTCTCACTGACTATCCTAGGCCCATACACAATCTGTAACTGAGCTGGACTGTCTCCCGAACAATCAACATAAGAGACACTGTATCGGGAATTCACGGCCAACACATACATATAAACACAAATGCTGAGAGTAACAACGCAAGTCGATTGGCCGCTTCATATATACTGTACAACAAAATAAGTGCCGACGAGGCTGCATAACAACACGACTACATATCTCTGTCTACAGACCTCTATAGAATACAGACTGTAGAAAGGACAGGACAAGGCCCTGCCATACCCATATATGTACGTAACTGAATAGCATACCAAAAGGGCTGTAGCTCCGGATCAATGGAGCGTACTTTCTGCTGCTGAGGGGAGGTCCTACTGCAATGGATCGTCCGACTAGCTACCTGATCCTGCGGGCATGAACGCAGCGTCCACAAGAAGGGACGTTAGTACGAGTAATGTACCGAGTATGTAAGGCATGAACGATAATATAATAAGGGATACAAGTAAGGATAATAACAGAATGGAAATATAGAGCATATCGTAAGATAAAAGAGTAACCTGTACATATGAGTGCCTTCTAGGCGGGTACCATGCATGCTTAGTGCTGTGGAACGTGCAGCCCGATCCACATAGATACATATATACATATATCCATAGTAATGCATTCTTTGAAAAACATTTCTTGTTCATGTATCTAGGAAATAGAACATATCATATTGCCGAGAACCGTCGGCTCCGATCCATTTAGCCACATATGTCTCGCGTCCGGGCATCCCGCGTCTGGGGTGATATCATGTCATATAATACCAACTGATCAGGTGGATACGCGTCTATAGCGCTCTGGCCCCCTTTCCCATATTCATATACATGTATCATGTTCATGTATCATATACATATATCATGTTCATCTATCATAGACATCTATCATATAAGCAGCATGCCGGAGAGCCCAAGGAAGGTTATGTCTCTATCGGAGTGACGTATGGTCGGTAACCTCCGATTATTTTATGGAATAATCATCATCGCTTTGTCTCACCTTGAAGGAACAATTATTATAAGGTGAGACTATCAATGAAGAATAGCATTAAGAGAACATAGAATAAAATCATAAATCTCATGAGGCGTCAATTCATATATTACTTTGAAGTCTTTTGAAAACATAGTCATTATCAAAGAATAAGGTTGAGGATCAGGAAATAACTCAATATTCTCATATCGTCATTGAAATCATAAATTGGAATCCTTTAGACATGAAATCATTCTCATCATAGTCATCATAGAAATATTCTCCTCTTTGGCATCATTGTCATCATGTGAAAACATGCTCATCGTTGTTATCATAAGTGTTCACATAATCATAAACCTTTGGTTGGGAAAATACGGGCATTTAGAAAACATGTATGGATTATTAGAAAAAGGAGCCATGCCTTTGAGTCAGGGACTTCCAACTTTGACACTAAGGATATTATGGAAACATTTATGGTATCACAATATAGGAGTCATGCCTTTGAAAGAAAGGGACAAGCCTTAACGTACCCGTTCCACCTCTTATTAGCTACGCTTATTCATCCGAGCTCGCAAGTCTACATTTAAGAGGATTTACACTAACGTTAGCCTCTTTATCGCACACTTATTCCAAGTTTCAAATCAAATTATTCTATATTTTGCCAAAAATCGGGCAGCATCTCCCCTGTTTACATGCCTAGCCCGAATTCTCAATTCAACAACCAACAACAACAATATCAATACCAATATCAATAGCATCATTTCCAACTCCAAAGTATTCCATAGAACAACCCACATGTTGTTTTCCAACTTCCATAACTAATCAACTCAGTATACAATTATTTAACCACACTTTCTTCGTAAATAAACCGGTATTAACACAAATAGAAAGAGATTCATACCTTTCCCTCAATAATAATGTTATATCTTCACTACTCCACCTTGAAATTAAGCCACAATGCCTCAATACACAATTTTGTAGTCGCAACTATACGCTGTCTGGACCGGAATTCGGGAATTATACTTGATTTGGGCTCAAAATTTGATCTTGGGAATTGGGGGGAATTCTCCAGAATTTTGGAGAAGGTTTTAGGATGTTGGATGAGGAAATAAGGGGATAAGACCCTTTTTATAAGGTTCTGGGATCTGCCCAGACCGACATAATAATTGCCCAGCGCGTTCGCGTGGGTCTTGGGCGCGTTCGCGCAGGCTTATTTCGCTGCCTGCGCGTTCGTTCAATAAAAAGATCATAACTCTTGATACCGACATCATGTGAGGTCCCACGACCTATGGTTGGAAATCTCTTTCAATTATCTACAACCTTCATTCTTGGTGTTTTTTCAAATTCCAAACTTATAATATAGTTTTGGCCCCTCCAAGTCAGATGATCCGAAAATGTTTCCTTAAATCGTCCTTTTGGAGGGCTTATGCCCATATTTGGCTTAAGGGTCCTTCTTAGGACTTGCTCAACTTTCCATGTACTACTCATATGTCCTTTATAAAAGTCCCGGCGTGTGGGCCCTACTTAGCTTACTGTAACGAGGGCTTTTCGTCAAGTAACATATGAACCAATTCACACCATATGGTCTCCAAATGTCATATATATATTATTATTATTACACTCTTATAATATAACCTTCATCCCGAATCTGGGCCTCAAAATTGTTCAGCGCATTCGCGCCTCGTGGTGGCACGTTCGCGCAGTGTTGGCCCTTGGCCTCCTGCGCGTTCGCGCCATTCCCTGACGCGTTCGCGCAGACCATTTTCTGATCTGCCAGCCCGACTTCTAACGTCCATATCTCCTTACCCCGATGTCCTATTGAGGAGCAGTTTGTTGCGTTGGAAACTAGACTTCCCGAACTTCACTTTAGACTTTTGTTTCACTTCAAAACTCTTAATATACTAAAACATATTCTTTCTTCCAGTTAGGCCAAAATTTCCGTACCAAACCTTGCCTAACTTTCCTTCAAAGCCTCGGAAGCTTAATCTCCTTAGTTCACTGGTTTTCCAATCCTCCTATAACCCGTTACGCGGACTCGGACTCTTATAATCGTAAAACGAGCACCTATGATCTTGTATCTTCTCGACAATAACTCCGATGTCTGCAATTGAATAGCTAATACCTAACGAATCTCAACGTACAAAAATTACGGGATGTAACAGGGTAGGGGGTGCGTGCGGGGGGTGGGTGTAGAGAATCAAAAAAGAAAACTTTTCAAGACTTTTAGAAGAAATTATTTTTTTTGGAGGGGGTGGTGGGGTGTTGGGGGGTGGTCATGGGGTGGGTGGGGTGAAATATTTTTTAAAAAGAAACTTTTAAAACTTTTTTTAAGAAAAAAGAAAAAATAATTTGGGGGTGCAGGGTTAGGGGAGTGGCTGGGGGTGGGTTGAGTGGAGGGTGGTGGTGGAAGGGGGAGGGATGTGGTGGTGTAGAAACTCAAAATAAAATTAAAAAAAAATATATTGGTGGGGGGAGGGGGTGGGGTGCCGCGTGGGGGGAGTGGTGCTTGGGTTGCGGGAGTGGTTGGGTGGTGCAAAAAACCAAAAAAAAAAAAAAATTCAAAACTTTTTTTTTCAAAATAAAATTATTTTTTTGGCGGAGGGGGGAGGGTGGGTGGGAGAGGGTCGGTGGGGTGGTGGGAGTGATTGGGGTTGGTGGTTGGGGGTGGGCTGAGTAATTGATGGAATGCACTTGTGGACTTGTTTTCCTTACTTTTATTAGGGAAGTCATTTTCCCCCATTTTTGAGGAACTTATTTTTCTAAAAAAAATGTTTCCAAATTTTTTTACCAAATGAATATGAGAAAATTAAAAAATATTTTCCGGAAAATGTTTTCCTCGGTACCGAATATACCTAAAAGAAAAAGATGTTACCTGACATCTTTTGCTTTGTCCGTAATAGAAAGATGTACCCAACATATCTTTCTTTCCCATTGTTTGTAATACTAAGCAATTACGACTAGTAAATGAGACTTAACCTTAGCTCTTTCGTAATTATTTGCGTCTTTTCAGAGTAATGACAAAGTCTTGTGCTATAACTGATGGAATACATTCATACACAGCGAAAGCAAATAGTAGGATCGAATTTGCATGTAATATAGACAACACATAATCAAGATATTAATCAAATATAAAATTGATACTTATCTCTTGAAGCGTGAATGCAACCTCGAATCTAGCCTTCAAGCACGAGCAAAAACCATCGAAGCGTTCATCCTCCAGTTCCACGGTTTTCTACTGTGTAACCTGAATGATATCAGGATCTGCGAAATTCTTGTGGGCGAATTTCTATGGAAAAGGTGTAGAAGCTTGTAACACTCTTCACCTCTGGAATATGACCCCTATTTTATAACTACAGGTTTAGGGTTTTCACCCTTTTTCAAAACCTGTTAGGTCTTTATTTTCCACCAAGAAATAATATTCCATTTAACTCTTTATTATTTGGGCACAACAGAGACCACATAATTTAATTAACGAGGCTTCCTATTATGGAATTAATTCAAAAAATCTGAATTAATCCTACCATAATAAATTATGAATTATTCCACTAAAAAATCGTAACTGCAATACTCAGTTCAATTTCGAAATCATACATTAAAACTTATTTAACTCCCCATGTTAAGATTATAGATACCAATCAATTAAATTAAATTAAATTACTGACAATTTAATTCATTAACTAATTGAATCTTTTATATTTCTGCTTAACTTACATCATGTAACGGATACAAAATCCACCGACAGGGTTTTCACATGAGACTTATAAGCATCCATAAAGGGGTATCATCAATCTCAAAGTCGAGACATGGATTCTATCAACTAATTATTATTTCACAAATGTAATTTGTCATTATCCAATTTACCAGGAATACATAGACCCCCAATTGAGTCGTACCTTTTAATAAATCAAAATAATGAACAAATCACATTTTAACAAACTTGCTCTCCAAATTAATTAATGGACATACAAATAAAACTGTAAATATATAAAAAGAGAACTGATCCCAACACTTTTTATAGAAAATTTGTTACATAGATTAAAAATGAAAAATCATAATTTTAAAGAAGTAAAAAAAAAAAGACAAAGATTGATAAAGTAAGGATAATATAGACATCTGAAAAAGTCAATTCGGATAAAGTGGGAGAATATCTATTATTCAAATTTCAAATTTGAGGTGAAAGTTTGATTTTTAAAGCAAAGTTGGGGGTGTAAATGATTTTCATCCAATTAAAAACTCTATTGTTTTCATAGGTTGTTTTCCCGAGCAATTCATAGCAAGCTGGGATTCTATGAAATGTAAAACAAAACTGGTATAAGCAATATTTCAAATCTTTACCAATAAGGTAAGGTTAAAATAGATAACTAATGGGTTTAACCGTGGTTTAAGGAATCTTTCAATTGAATAATTATTGACCATTAAAATTGAAAACGGACAAGTGTAATTAGATTAGCATGGCACTGTACGGACTGGACACAAACTATACTGGAGGGGAGCCACTTCCAAAATTAGTTTCCTGGAACTTGAGCCTGGCAATTTCCTAAATAATTTAGAAAATCTTGTCAGATCCTTGTTATTATTAATGAGTTCAAGTTGGTAAGGAAGTAGAGTCATAATTGGAGTTTGATTTATGAAAAGGGTGTGATATACATATACATACTATTAAGCCATTATATTTACCTCCTTCTAATGGCTAAGTGATGTATCAAATTAGCACATCTGCGTGGCTTTTCCCTAGTGAAGTGAAAAGCTAGTGTATTGTCTTATTTCCTAGAGCTTAGAAGTCAAATATATGGTAGATAATTAACACACCAAAATCTAAAAGCATGAGGTAGTGAATTTTTGAACTCTATGAGACTAGATATCTAGGCAATATGGAAGAATGCAATCATATCGCCATATGTGGATCGACTACCATCACATAACCTACCTAACCAATATTAGAAAAGCCATGTAAAGGCACAATGGTGGAAGGCTTAAAGTGATCAAGACCAAGGACTAATGTGCACTTTGGTCTTTTCCTTCTTATCTATTAATACGCTGGGTTCAGGTTAGTTTGCGTACACTCGACTATTCTGTCAGATATATACTTGCTACCTCCCCAACATATGTGTTAGGTAACTCTATTAATCAATGATCTATTAATTTGAACCATTGTCTCCAAGATTCATACTCACTCCATTAACTACTAGATCACACCCTTACATGCTAATGTGCCTTTTAAGCAAAAAAAATGATGTTCTTCTAGATCATGCACGAGTTGACACAACTTATTAGAAAGCAAATTAAAGGACACATCTTGTCATGTTATGGTAACATATTGCACGGCCGCTATAATACTTCGATGGATAGAGCATAAGAAGGTATATAACAATTAACATCACATCAAAATGAAAATTACTCAACACATATTAAATTTTGGATTTAGGTTATTTATTATCCTTTTGCGTCACTCCTGAATAAAAATTGTATTTCAAAAATTAGATATAGAAAGGTGATAGTTAAAAAATAATTCCTTGAAAAATTTCTTGGTGATTAAAAGAAAACTTAGAAACACCGAAAATCATCGCCTTCAAAATTGAGTTGTGAAGTTTCTCTTGACTAGTTTGTGAATTATTTTATGTCACTTGGATGATTTTGTAAAAAGGGTGTCGGCTGGACAGTTTTGGGGCTGCTAATTAATGTTTACTACCGTTTAACAAAAAACTGAAAAGTTACCAGTTCTCCATTAATAAGCGTGATACTCTTTTGTCATTTGCTCTCTTAATCTCTTTCATCAGACCTGAAACATGCTTGCGTCTTCTCAAAAGGTGTGGATGTAAATAAAAAATATTTTTTGGATAAGCTATACGACCAGACGGTCTTCGTAATTAACGAGAAATTTGACGATAAATTTGTGCTTGTTTCAAGGGATCATATGTTCTGAAGTTTCACTTGAATAAGTTCGAACTCTAGAACATCGCTATAAATTTTCAAATAATTAGATTTCTTTTATGGAGGTGTCAGTCTATAATATATAAGGTGTGCCGACTGCCAAATTTGGTTCTTGTTTATGCTCTATTTCTTTCCACGTCTTGTTTAGTTGTTTATGCTCTGTACCAAATAAGGATTGTAATGTAAATAAGTTGTTGGGTCCAAATGATAAACGCACACGCAAGTAGACGTAGTCGACAAATAATAAAATACAGTAATAAGTAGCATATCGTTTCCAAAAGGACTTGTTATTAAGTATCATCTAAATTAAACATTACAAATTCAAGCAATTTTCCAAGACTGCATATCATGACATTAATTCCATTTAAATGAATTCAAGTTCATGGGATAAAACAATCCTTACAATAATATGATTCAAAAATCAAACATCATTATTTATTGATCAAACATACACAAAAATCAATTACAATTTTTTTTCTTTTGAAGAATTAATACGCACCTAGCACGCGTTAACGACTTCAAGAGCTAGTGGAATTAGTTGTTAAATTATCACCAGGATTTAAAGGATTAACACCTTTATAATTCCCAATAGGATCATATGAGCAAACATAATAAACACCCTTTTGGTCATCGCAATAAACGTTGCCACTGCAACCAACTTTTGTTGTAGTCTTCCATACTACATTTAAATAATGGCCACATTGACATGCTGCATTTTCTGGCTGGCATTTGCAAACATTGTTCACCTCATCGAAATTCTTCTTCTCATCGAACCATTTCTGTACAACAAAGGCTGGAGGTGTGGCTTTGTAAAGCTCCCAGAAGATGTTCTCTCCATATGGGCCAGGAGAATGATGCCTGTAGATATAAATAAAATTTACAGGGTGTCAAATGGCCGAGTTAGGTTAAATTTTGATTGAGTCAATAAAAGGATCGAGTCATAGTCAGTCTAGAATTTGTTTCGGTCAAGACGAGCTGATTTGTACAAGTAGCCACTTTTGGCCTTATTTATAGAATTGTTTGAATTTATTTGCTCTTTTATAATTTGTTTAATTACCAAATTGGACTAACAAAAGCTTTTTGCTCTTATGTTTATCATGAGTATAATTAACCAAAATAGAACATTTTCTTTTGTGTTTATTAGAAGTTGACCACTTTTGGCGACCCGTCATGATTTTGCTCCATATTCAGGCGAAATGGTTATATTTGCACCATTTTTAACGAGGTCAAAATTTAAACAGTGGCACCTGAAGATTGATCCTATTGTGCAAGTCACCCTAAATTTAGCTACATATGATGTCCAAATTGATCCAAGTCTTTCGATAAGCTAACTAGGATTGTTACACCTTAATTGACCCGTTAATGATGAATACATATATGTTCAGTATAGTCCATCTAGATTTAAACGAGCTGGTTAGGTCATATTTTCATGGACATCGATCCTTACCTGTAATCACAATCCTCCTTGCGCTGAGTAGCCCAATCATATGCATAAGCGGCTAATTTGGCATCCCATTCCAAAGGAGGAACACCAACACTCTTTCTTAGATTATTGTGAGCCTTGAGGAATTCTTGTTGTACCCAATCAAAGGTTGGTGGAGTTGCTTTTGAGGAAATAATGAAGATTGATAAGATGAACAACACCAAAAGAGTTGGTGGTGCCAGTAATATTTTAGCCATTGACATTGACATTATTTGACAAAATGACTATTGACAATGACAATGGAAATAGGAAGTAGCAATATTGAAATCTTGGTTTTGGTTTGGTTTAAATGTAAGGAGGAGTAGCGTAAAGAAAGGAGAGATGGTGGAGATGAGAATACGGTTAACAACTTCTAAAGCAGTGGCCTCTAATCTCTATCATGTTCATGAATATTATGGAAAATTATCATAGGGCAATATCATCACCATTTAAAATTTCTTCATTGATGATTGTCACTTTGTCATAATAGAAAAATAATGAATAATATTACAGATTTTAAGAAAAATATCCTTTTGTAAAGTATTGTTAATGGACAAAACAAGATAATATAAACCGTAATAAATAACATAACCACATACAATGAAGAGTGATCAATTGAAAATTCTTCGTTGAAAATTTATATTGTATATATAAAGTATTAATTAAACTAAAAGTATATAAGTAAAAGAATTACTTCATATACATACATATTAAATCTTAGACATTTTTAACAAAATTTCTGACTTTGTCATTGACTTCAGGTCCATTATGATTGGATTCTCTAACATTCCCACGCATCCAGTTGAACATAACACCCTTGAATGATATATTTTACCCCTACAAACTAAACTGACATTATTTTACCACAAGCAGTTTCTGCCCACTCATATGTATACAATCATATAAATTTCTTATGAAGGAAATTAATCATTTGAGTTATTTAGGCATATCAGATGTTTGTATAGACAAACATATAAATTGGTCAAATCAACTTATAATTCCTCTATATTATCATTTCTTTCTTATAATATAAATATTATCCATATTTTTCTTCCGTCCAACTTGTGTAGCAAAGTATCTGATTTTACAATGGGATTAGCTAATTCGCTTGCTATATCACTTAACATCCATGTTGATCTACGTACAGTCTCATCCCATGTTATTATTTAATTTATGATGTCTTTTTTATAGTAAATTTTACTTATTTTTATACCTAAAAGATCTAGAAATATTAGTATTATTTTTATTTAAATTGGAAGTAGCCATACAAAACCATTTCGTCAAGGACAAAAATAAGCATTAAGGTAGAATCAGAAGAGGGAAGTAGGGGTGGACATGGTACGGTAGATATCGATTACCATACCGTAATCAAAATTTTACGGTTACAGTATTATGATATTTGATATGTATTTTAAAAAATAATATTGGTATTCAGTACGGTATTCGGTATTTATTAAAAAAATCGAAATACCGAATATCGTACCGAAGTGTATATAGTTACATATATATTAGTATTATAATACTTACAAATATATAAACTAGTATTAGTATAAAATTAATTGTTTAGACGTATGAACTTTGACTAATCTATCTTGATTGAAATGTCATTTCTGTGTAATTGATCTATAAAGGGGATTGCTTGTACTCTCTTTTGAATATTTTTACATGTGTAAATTGTTTAGTACAATATAACTGAGACATTTCTTGAATAGTCGAAAGTCATAATTTTCTATTATATGAGTATGTGTAAGTCAAATTCGAACAAACTATGATTACCGATTTACCGTACCGCAAAACATAGAAGCTGAACTGAAAAATACTGAACCATATCTTTCAGCAGTATATTGATGCACTTGCCCATGATCACAGTTTAAATAGAAATAGATCGATTTTGTTGGAAAATTCAGGTTATAACAATAAATTTAGTTTCCTAATTGTGAAACATTCAGATGTATTAACAAAATCATTTTGATTCTACAAAAATCCATTTATGAGGTGCAACACTGAATTAATTTGGTATGGTAATGATACAATATTTTTTAAAACCAAAAACTGAAATTACCGAACTAAAGTTTCTAATCCTGTACCATACCGTACCTTGCCCACCCCTATGTTGATGAACATACAATCTCATCCCATGTTATTATTAGGGTGTATTTGTATGACGGAAAATATTCTCCCAAAAAATATTTTCTCAGAAAATAAGTGTTTTTCTACTCATTATCTTGTCTTTGGTACGCAAGTTGAAAAATATCATTTTAAAAGTATTTTTATATATTTAAACTAAAACACTATAAATTTTTTAATCCAGATTGCAACTTCTAGTGAGAGATAGGGTGGGAAGTGGGGGTAGGCTGCAGGTAGAAAAAAATTCAATTTTTTTAGAAAAGTAAAATAAATATATGAAGATAGGGGGTGGGGGATAGGTGGGGGTGGTGGGTGGAGGTGGGGTGGGTAAGGGGTGGTGGTTGGAGTGGTTGGGTGGGGGTGGATAGCGGGGGTGGGTTGGTGGTTGGAGTGATTGACTGGAGGATTTGGGGACGAGTTGGTGTGTTTTTATTGATCCAAAGAATATTTTTCGTCTAATTTTTGGAAAATGTTTTTCAAGATATTTAGTAGGCGTTTGGCCATGAAAACAAAATATTTTTCACTTTATTTGAAATTTAGAAGTTGGAGTTATGTTTGGTAATAGTTTTTGCAAATAATATTTGGTTGTTTGAATGTACCAAAAGTGAAAACAAGGTTTTAGGTGTTTTTCAAATTTCAAATACAACTTCAAGTTGTATGTTGTATTTGGAATGTTCATGACCAAACGCTGATTTTCAAATAAAGTGAAAAAAAAAATCGAGAAGTGAAATTCTCATGGCTAAACGGGTCCTTAGTGCACCATCATACCAAACACACTCTTAATGTATGATACAATTATGTCAAGGACAAAAATAAGCATTTAAGGTAGAATTAGAAGAGCGACATACAACTTTTGCTTAGCCAAATTAGCACTTACATGAGAAGAATTAACAAAAGGTACCAAACAAATGTTGAAATTAAAATTGGTGACAACTTTAACCAGCCAAGGTCAAAGCCTACTTAAAAATCTGAATTAAGTTAATTAGGGTCCAAAATGTAATTTTTAAAACCTGTTAATCTTTTACAAAATACAAAAGCTCCCACCCTAAATCCCCAACCCATTTATTTCAAAAATCAGAAAAAGAACTGTTGCCTCTCTCTCTCTCTCTCTCTCTCTCTCTCTTCTTTCATCAAAAGACCGACTCTTCCTCTTCTCTCTTTCTTCAGCGAATTGCTGCTTTCTCCAACACTTTTCCTCTTCTCTCTTTCTCTGGTGCTCTTATCTCTTTCATCACTTCGTGGTGCTTCTTCTTTGTTGTTTTCTCCTCTCTCAGGTAATTTTTTTCACTTTGACTTGGCTCAAAGTTAGGGGTTGAGATCTGAAAGTGACAATGGTGATTTTGGTTAAAGAAGAAGAAGAAATACATGGGTTTACCTTCAAAGTTGTTTATTTTGTTGTTGCATGCTTAAGAAAATTTTATTTGGTGTATTTGTTTAAGTTGTTGTGGTTGGGTGTTTGTGAATAGCATATACTGGTATGGAAATTACTTTTCTACTGTTGTTCTTGTTCTTGTTGTCCTTCTATGGTTAAGGAAAAAAGCACTTGCACTTGTTTTGATTTTTCCCAACAACTTAAGAAGTTGTTGCAACAACTTCAATACTTATTTGACAAAATCAAACAACTGCTGAGGTTGCATGCTTAAAGAAACTCTTATTTGGTGTATTTGTTTAACTTATTTTGGTTGTGTGTTTGTAAATAGTGTACACTGATAGTGAAATAAATATTGTTGTTGTTGTTGTTGTTGTTGTTGTTGTTGTTGTCCTTCTATGGTTTAGGAAAAAGGGAGTTGCATTTGTTTTGATTTTTTCCAACTGCTGAAAAAGCTGTTGCAACAGATTCCTCAAGACCTCAGTTGTTGGAAAAAATAAAAACTGTTGTTGAGGTTGCATGCTTAAAGAAACTCTTATGTGGTGTATTTGTTTAACTTCTTGTGGTTGTGTGTTTGTAAATAGCGTACACTGGTAGTGAAATAGATTCTTTTGTTGTTGTTGTTGTCAATCTATGGTATAGGAAAAAAAGAGTTGCATTTGTTTTGATTTTTCCAACTGCCCAAGAAGCTGTTGTAATAGATTCCTCAAGACCTCAACTGTTGGAAAAATCAAAAACAGTTGCTCAGGTTGTTGCAATAGCTAAAGAAGTTGTTGCAACAAATTCCTCAGCTGTTGGAAAAAATCAAACAATTGCTGAGGAAGTTGGTGCAATTGTTTAATTTTTTCCAACAACTGAGGAATCTGTTGCAACAACTTCCTCAGATGTTGCAACAATTTCTTCATCAGTTGTTGCAACAGCTTCAATACTTGTATGTCGTAGTTTTTTTCCCTATTTACTTTGAATGATGCACAAATTAATTGATGATTTCTATTTGTCTCTTGTGTGCAGAAAAAAATGGCTCCACCCAAAAGAAAAGATCAGAAATCAACTATGCATCAAGTAGAGAGATAGAAATCAATTACTGCATTGAGCACCTGCTTGCCGACACTAGTGTGACAATTCCCAACACTCTAATGAACGACAACTTACTGGGAATGGGCTGTGGGTGTGATTGATAAGATGCTGGAGGACTAAAGTGGGCTTGTGAACTGTTTTTTTAAATTATGTTGTTTGGGGTCGTAAGACAATTATGTTTAATTTGTCCTTTTTGGAGCCCTAAGGGGGGCTGACGATCAATTATTTATAAATTTGTATTTTATGTTCTTGGTGGATTATGAACATTATGTAATTTTTGATCTCTCTCTCTCTCTCTCTCTCTCTCTCTCTCTCTCTCTCTCTCTATATATATATATATATATATATATATATATATATATATATATATATATATATATATATATATATATATATGTCACGCCCCGAACCTGGGCCTGGACGTAACACGGCACCCGGTGCCTGACTACATGTGACCGAGCGAACCAACTGGCTGACTGAATCAACATGTGATATCAAAACATAACTAAATGTGGAAACAACTAAACACATGCTGATATACTAAAGGTCTGACTGAAATCATAATGCGGAAATACATAGACAATCTGAAATATATCTAAAAGTAGCCAACATGGCTAAACCAAAACGACTGAACAACTGCCATCAAGGCTAACATAATAAATATCTGACTGTCTGAACTGTGTCTATGAAGCCTCTAAGAGTACTGAATAATAGAGCTGTCTATAAACTGAAATAACTGGATAGCTGACAAAGCCCCGAAGGAATTTGGGGCTCACCAGTAGCTGATACATGCACTCCTAAATAGCTGAGTCGTCAACCTGTATATTGTTGCCTGCATCGCGAGATGCAGGCCCCCAAGCAATAAAAAGGGACATCAGCACATTTGAATTGTACTGGTATGTAAAGCAACTGAAGCAATAAAATACTGAAACTGAAACTGAAACTGATAAGTGTAACTGTAATAGCAAGGAAGTAGAGATATGAATACTCTCTGCTCTATATCTGAATCATCTGTATTATCTGTGTTTGTATATGTGGGTTCTCGGCCCAATAATAAATGCACGCTATGGCCTCGGCCTAGTAGTGCATCAGTCAATGGCCTCGGCCATGTATACGTATACACAAGACTGTGCTGTGCCCTCGGGTAAAATCACATATGTATAATTATGGTTAATTAATAAGGGCTGAGACCATAACAACAATGAACAATGCTGAACTGAAATAGACATGCTGGACTAAATTGAAAACACTGACTGTTTCTGAGCATACTGAATTTCTAGACTGAGACTCATGTGATAACAATACATAAGTCTATAAAAATTACGTGCTGAGTTCATGATATTCAAATTGATAACCATGAACGAATTCTGTAACTGCAACCCTAGAAGATAACGGTTCTACAACATATCATAAAACTGGGCTAAACTGTATTCTGAGTCAAATTACTGACAAGTATGAAGAATGGGGCGTAGGAAGAATCATGAACATTCCCTAACGTAGATAGTTAGCCTCACATACCTTAATTCCAGCCTTTGAGCGTAATACAATGTTCGTCACCCCTTTCAACTTTGATCTATATCAATACAAGCCAAAGGGATTCTATATTAGCAATAATATTCATACTTTGGTCATCTAAGCATTTTATCAAACACTTAGTGGGCATAAAGCTCCACAATCTCCATTAATGGTGTTTCTTCACCCAATTCCCATTCTATTACTTCTAGGTGATTCTACAATCTCAATTAGATGTAATTAACATCATTCTCCATCACCTATATCATTATAACAATCTCAAGTCAACAATTCAAAACCCTACTATAGTTCGTATAATTCTCTTTACTAAACCCATTTACTATTCTCTCAAGAACTCATCAATTCACTATTATGAATGATTAGAGTGTAGAAACATTACCTTTTTGACGTTCAATCCTCTTGAATTCAAGTTCTAGGGTTTCCACGCCCAACAATAATGTTCCACTCATAACTTTATTGATTAGAAGGGTTTACTCAAGTTAGAAAGAGATTAGGGACTTGAATTCAACCTAGAATCATGATAAAACTTACCTTGGAGGGTTCTTGAGGCTTGGGACTTGTTCCCCCTGACTTTAGGGTGATTTTTCGTGACTAGGGGTGTTAGGAAAATAAACCCCAAGGTTAAATGTAACTTAAAACGCGAAATCCCAACTATTAACCTGAAATCGACCTGTTTCGCGATGGTTCCGCGATGCGGGTGCATCACGCAACATTCTGCAGCTAACAACTCAGAGTTGCGCGATCGGTCCGCGAAGCGGGGCCATCGCGAGCTCTCTCACGCACACTCACGCGCCCCAAGAAGCTACGAGTGTCGGTTCTGCACAGTGTTCGGTAAAATGGATATAACTTCTTGTAGAGAGCTCCGTTTGGGCTCCACAATATACCGTTGGAAAGCTATTTCAAAGTGCTACAACTTTCATGTTTTAAGTTTCCTCAAATTCCCAACGTCTTTTCACGAAATATGACTGGAAGGCAGACGTATCGAAAACTTAGCCGATTCTATAGAATTTTAAGTGCCTTACTATTAGCCATATTGAGACGATCATATCTCCTTGCTCCGATATCTGATTGGCCTGGTCCTTATATCTTTAGAAAGGTATTTCTACATACTACAACTTTCATTAAGGGTACTTTCCCAAATTCCCAACTAATCAAGGAGTTATCGCTGCCCGAAGTAGGCCTATCAACCATTTTCGACCTTCAGTTTTTCGACTAAAACTCTAATGATATGAGTCTAAACTTAGTTCCAAGATACGGGGTGTTACAATACATATATATATATATATATATATATATATATATATATATATATATATATATATATATATATATATATATATATATATATATATATATATATGTATTGTGGGTTCAGTATCAATATATTATATGTTCAGTAGTTTCAAACAAACAAGTCATAAAGTCATTGCAATAATCAAGGAAGTTGTTGCAACTGATTCCTCATAGGTTGGAAAAAACCAAACAGTTGTTGAGGTTGTTGCAACAGATTCCTCACATGTTGCAACAGTTTCCTTATGTTCAGTAATTTCAAACAAGTTACAAATATGTTGGTAATAATCAAACAGCTGTTGTAGATGTCGCAACAAATTTCTCACTGTTGCAACTGATTAAACAACTGTTGGGAATAATCAAAGAGTTGCTTTGAGTAAATGGTTACAACAAATGAGTAATCTGTTGCAACAGATTCCTGACCTTGTTGGTAAAAATCAAACAACTGAGTAAATTGTTACAACAGCTGAGTAAATTGTTGCAACAACTGAGTAATCTGTTGCAACAGATGGCTCAGCTGTTGCAACAAATCAAACAGTTGCTGAAGCTTTTGCAACAAATTGCTAATATGTTGCAACAAATGGCTCAAATGTTGCAACAGATGGCACATATGTTGCAACAATGTACTTAGTTGTTGTAAAATATTCACTCTATTGATCATAAAATATCTTTGATTTCCTTTGTTTATCAGTAAATATAAGTGAATCAAGTAGTTCACATCAAATCACTTTATGATCACTTGATTTAGTGCATAGTGACTTAGTTGATCATCTGTCCTGACTCAAAATACCATCAAATTGATTAAGTATATATATTGGTCACTAAATATTTTTGATTTCCTTTATTTTCACTAAATATAGGTGAATCAGGTAGTTCAAATCAAATCACTCTAATGATCACTCGATTTAGTTCATGGTGACTTAGTTGATCACCTGTTTTTGACTCAAAACACCATCAAATTGATTAAGTATATATACTGATCACTAAATATCATTGATTTCCTTTGTTCATCACTAAATATGAGTGAATCAAGTAGTTCACATCAAATCACTATATTGATCACTCAATTTGGTGCATAACAACTTAGTTGATCATCTGTCATGACTCAAAATATCATTAAATTGATTAAGTATATATTTATTGATCACTACATATAATTAATTTCCTTTGTTTATCACTAAATATCAGTGATTCCCTTTGTTGATCACTAAATATGGGTGAATCATATCATTGTTGTTGCGATAATTGCAATATCTGTTGCAGCAAGTAACATAACTGTTGAACAAGACATATCACTTGTTGGATAAAACACAAGAAGTTACCTAGTTTCTGCAACAAGTCATTCCACTTGTTGGAAAAATTCGAACAACCAACCTAGTTGTTGTAACAAGTCGTGTCACTTGTTGGATAAACCCCAACAAGTAACTTAGTTGCTGTAACAGATTTGTTAATTGTAAGCAGTCCTGTCACTTATTGGATAAAGTCCAACAGATAAATGGTTGTTCCAACAAGTCCTCCTATTTGTTATGATATGTCCAACAACTAACTAGTTGTTGCAACAAGTCCTGTTACTTGTTGGAAAACCCCCCAACATGTTACAGAGCTGTTGCAACAGATTTATTACTTTTTGAAAATTTTCAGCAATTTATTAACAACAGAACATACATTTGTGATTTGAACAAGATCAACATATCAGTTAGGTGAGTTGTTGCAAGTGTTCACTTAGTTGTTGGAGACAGCTTCAGTTGTCTCTGTTTCATCCAACAACTGTAAATTATGTCCAAAAGCTAATGTAGCTGTTGCAACAAGAAGTCTATTTGATACGACAAGTCAGTGTGTTGTTGGAAAGAGTAGAAGTTGTCCAATAGCTTTCACAGTTGTTGCAACAAATAGGCTAAATTATTTATACACATTTTAGCAGTTGTTGTAGATTAGTACAGAAGTTGCAACAACTGCATAAATTATTGCAAGTGTTGCAAAAACCACGACAGTTGTTGCAATAAATTCAGAAGCTCTTATACAACATCTTTAGCACTTGTTGCAACAAATGTAACTGCTGCTGTAAATTGTTGGAAAATCAGCAACTATACCCAGATGAATAATTGAAATAAAACAACATTGTTTTACTTACCAAATGGACAGAAATAATCCATGAAGTAATGCCCAGTGCTACACAAATGAAATCCGGTCCGACAGTTACGTAAATCGGGTGATTTTTTTTTTCTTAAGCAACTTTTTTCTAAATAAAAGAAGAAAGCAGCAGCAGCAAAAGAGGAGGAGGGGGGGGGGGGGTTGGCAGGGTGAGTGGGTCGAGTAAGAAACAAAAAAAAATCAAAACTTCTTTTCAACAAAAGATATTTTTTTGGAGGGTGGGGGTGCAAAAAATCAAAAATAAAAACTTTTCAAAACTTTTTTTTTTAAAACCAAAATTAATTTTACATTTGGGAGGCTGGAGGTGGTGGGGTGTTGGGTCACGGGGGGTGGGGCTGGAGAAAAAAAATCAAAACTTTTTTAATTTTCTTTTTTTTTTTGGGGGGGGGGGGGGGGGGGGGGGGGGGGCGGGGGCGGAGGGGTACGAGGAGGAGGGGGCTGGTGTAAAAACAAAAAAAAAAGATCAATTTTTTTTTTAAAAAAAAGAAAAATAAAATTTGGAGGAGGGGGGTGGCTGGTGAGAAAACAAAAGAAAATCTCAAAACTTTTTTTAATATTTTTTTACGGGGGTGTGGGGGCGGCGGGGGGAGGGGATGAGGGGGGGGGGGGGCTGGTGTGTTTTTTGGGATTTTTTCCCACCAATTTTAAGTAATTAAGATTTTTTTAAGTTTGGTCAAAGTGTTAAAAATAAAAATTGGGGCTAAAGTGTTAAAAATAAAGCTTAAAGTCAAAGTGTTAAAAACAAAACTATTGAGCAAGTCCAAAACTCCTTAATCACTAATCTAAAAATTATCACCTCTACTTAATTAAAAAAATTGAGTTACCTCTACTTAATTTTGAAACTTAAAAGTCACGCCCCCAATAACAAGTTACTACAGTGCTGCCATGGAAGACCCTAACATATCTATTCTTGAAACCCACGCGTGAGATCAAAGTAAGTTTTTGGAATCTTTTCTTGATTACTGTATTTGAAGCTCAGAAGAATTTTATATTATTGTTTCAGTTTTAGTGTAAGTTTTGATACAAACTAATTTTTGGACTCTTTCTTGATTTCTGTATTTGAAGCTTGTGATCAAAGTAATTTTTGGACTCTTTCTTGATTTTTGTATTTGAAGCTTGCATTTAATTAGGGTTTGGGGATTTAAGGTTTATTATTAGGTGTTTGGGGGATTTAGGGGTATGAATTTGTTTTGTGTTAAGTCTAGATGTTTGGTTTTCTAGTTGGTAGTGGTTTGAGCATGATTAATAGGCATTGATTTGCTGTTGCTAGTTGAGTCCTTTGTTTTCATAGTTTAGCATGATTAAGATGTCATTACTGCTCCTAGTTGATTAGTAGTTATGTTCAACATGTTTGTTCATTGCATTACAGGCTAATTGTTTATTGATAATAGTTTCAGCATGAGTCAGAGTATCCCCATTTAATGTTAGTTGAAATCTTGTTAGTAGTGGGTTGATGTAACTCATATTGAAACCTGCTAGTGTTATCATTACTAATCAAATCATGCTATTAGTAATCTAAATATAATGCATCTGAAACATGTATGAGAACTTGTCACGCCCTGAACTATGGCCTGGGCGAAACACGACCCTCGGTGTCTTACTGCATGTGACCGAGCGAACCACATGGCTTGCTGAAACATCATGAGGTATAACATGAGCGGAATATAACGTGAATGCATGATGAGCCTTTATAAAACGTAGTAAGTCATAATACTTAATAAAAATACTTGTTTAAACATGAGTGCGGAAATAACATGAATGAGCCAAAATGGCTATACGACTCCAAATGTCTGACATAACATAGCTGACTTGTCTAGTCTATGAAACCTCTATCATGAGTCTGACTGGAAACATATTTATTGGGACAAGACCCCCAGCATACCTTAGATGCATAACTAATCATAAAACAAAAGTTGACTAAACCCCGAATGAGATGGGGCTTACCAATAAGCTGATACGAATGTTGTCCTACTGAGCAGATGTGTCGTCCTATATTTCAGTACCTGCATCGTGAAATGCAGGCCCCTGGGCAATAAAAGGGGACGTCAACACATTGAATGTACTGGTATGTAAGGCAACTGAATGAAATAACATGAGACATGAAATAACATGACAAGAACTGAAACTGAAAACCTGGACATGAACATGAGCATGAGTACATATATATAACATAAGTAAAACATGATAAGTAGGGAGAGCATTTCATAAACCGACACATGATATCACCACTTGGATACGTGGAGTCTGGTACCTCGCCGGACCAGCAGAGCCCCTATACCTTGCAAGGGTATAAGGTGGTAACGTGCCTGATGGATCCATTCAGTGTAAAATTAAGGTATCGTCCTAACTGGGCGGAGCGATCCTTGTCTGACGGTGGCTACGTAGTTTCAAGCTATCTGAGCCTTCTCGATAATTCGTGCAACTCCCAAAAACATGAACATAATATAATTGGCTAAGAAACCGATGATTTTCGTGAATTAACTTGTACTTGTCTTGTAATCATGATTTCACGAAATAACTTGTAAACATGGTTTCATGAAATAACTTGTAAACATGATTTCATGAAATAACGTGTAAGCATGGTTTCATGAAATAACTTGTAAACATGATTTCATGAAATAACGTGTAAGCATGGTTTCATGAAATAACTTGTAAATATGGTTTCATGAAATAACTTGTATTTAGTATGTATGTATCTTGTATCATAGCATGAAAGTAATTATATAATACAGTTGCATGAAAACTTGTAGACATGTAGGATATTCATGAAACAATCATTCTTAGTAAAAAAACATGCATGCAAGAACCCATGGAATACAAGATATGGGTTTTCATAGATTACAGACGGATTCTCAATAATCATAAAGAAATATTAAGAACTCAATGATGGAATTATAACAATTCATACATAATATAATCATGGACATGGACCTAGGGTTATCATGAGCATGGTATTGAAACCCTAATTTTAGTAGAGAATCATTGAAACCCTAGTTTTAGTAGAGAATCATAATTTTATGGATTATGAGGCGTGGGGAAGAACAATGATGTTCCCACACGTAGATAGTAACTCTACATACCTTAGTTGCTCTAAAACTTGAATTAAAGACTTGAGCTTTGAAGAAGATTTCCAAAATCTTGAATTCTTGAACCTTGAGATGGATTTTCTTGAAAGCCCTAGTTTAGGAGTGATGATTTCTTGTTTAGATTATTAGAGTATATGTTAGAATTGAGTTGGAATAATTAGAGTAGGCTAACCTTGGTGTTCTTGATGATGGAAGAGGGTAGGAGGTCGTTCTAGGGCTTGAAGGAATGAAAAATAATGATTTGAACTGATATGGACGAATATATACTATTCTGAAAAAATTGGATTTTCGGCCCAGTTAAATACTAGCCGTATTTTGAAATACGGTCCGTATTTTGAAATACGGACTGCACTGCGTCTCTTCAGTAAAATGTCCATAACTCTTTGCACAGATGTCCGTTTGACCCCCATAATATACCGTTGGAAAGGTATTTTAAAGCTCTACAATTTTATCAAGGAAGTTTTTCCAAATTCCAAATACGTTTTGAAATACGGGCCATATTTTGAAATACGGTCCGTATTTAACCATATGACATCCAAATGTCAAATTCCAGAATGCTCAGAAATCCTTGGTACCAGTTTACGACTTGAATTATGGCCCGTATACTAAAATACGGTCATTGTTCATGGGCGTAAACCTCCATCTTACAACTAAACAGGGAAATTCCAATTCCCACATTCTTTATCTGATTTTCTAAGTCTAGGATCATGGTCAAAGCTTACGTTAAAGGTACGTGGTATTACAGAACTTGTCAATATGCATCATCTTGCCTTGTTTGAAATGTCAATTTGTTTTTGATTAATTGAACCTTATAAATAGGGGTCCACACCTAAATACAACACTAGTTATTTAAAATGGCATGATTGCTAACTTAAATTAGCAAGGTCTGTCCACTTTAGCCTAACAAGGTATAATTAAGGACCCTATGCTATAAGTTAAAAATGGTAAGTTTTATATTAGTATAAATCATTTAGTTCATCTAGTCTTCCATATGGTAGAAAATAGGGATCAAATGGCTTAGGGGGAGTTTGATTAGGACCCAACAGCCTATGAAGGTATAGTGACCCTAAATGTATGCCAATACTGCTTAATTTAGTTAAAAAGTTATTATGTTGTAACTGGTATGAGCCTAAGCTCCTTCAATAATTGTGTGAGTTTAAAAATGGGTTAAAACACATATCTCTATTTGCTAAATGACCAGTCAGCTTTGAGAAGGTTAAGTTATGTTATTTGGTACATGGATAGGTCACACAAGAGTACCATTTTGTCTCTGTTTGATGTCTAAATGTTGCCTGACCTGAATTTGAAATTTGGTGCCCTAAGTATCTATGAGTACTGTGCATTATCCTTTGATGATTGAATTAAATACATGGTTTCTATGCTGAACAAAATGGATAGTTGCCTATTTCAACTAATATACTCAATCCATGTCTCATGTTAATTAACTATGAGAATTTATGTAAACTCACCAAATAGTTGTTTCTTTACCCTTAGGTGTTGGGTGCAACAAAGGTGAAACAGATGCGTTGAAGAAAAAATCAAAGAGAGGAAAAACATCAAAGATAAACCGTGCAGCTCCCATTCCCAACAAAGAACTTGGGCTAGACCTGGAAGACTATTCGTGGGGGCAGACATTGCTGGATGTGAAGGTTGAAATTCCTGTCCCCAATGGAATAAATTCAAGGTCCATTGAGTACGATGTTACGAAGAATGACCTAAAAGTTAGTCTTAAGGGTTACCCACTAATAATCAATGTGAGTATTTTTTCGTTTGACAGTCCTTTTTTTTTGGTTTTAACGTGATTAGATTTTCCATTTAGTGGATTTGATTCATTTATTGTGCTTCCCGTAATGAAAGATGGCCTTCAATGTTCCGGTTATGTGTAAAGCTTCTCATAAAAATTCAGAATCTCCTCTTGAATCTCTATTGGTTCCTCTTTGGTATTTCCATCTACCTCTATCTTGTCTATGTGATTGTACCATCTGCGAGCATTTGCCAATTTATGGAAAAATTTAGTGTATCTATCTCCCGGTTTCAGCCATAGGCATCTTGACTTTTGCCTCTAAGAAATTTCTTCCCATTTTGCAATATCTGATTGTTGGCCTTCTCTATTAAGTATCAGCTCTATTTCTCCAAGATACCTATCTTCCATGGTTCTGTCAAGTGCTACAATCCTCCCCAATATTTCATCTTTCCTTTTACCCAAGTTCCCGGCAAACTAGTTGTTCCACTCCTTTAGATTCTGTTTCAATAGTGTCAGCTTTGTAGCACGTATAAAATTCGGCTTACCTTCAACAGTGAAGCTAATCCACCATTCATTGATAATTTCCACAAAACTTCCAACCACCAGTTTTCAAACTTAAAGTAACTATTTTGTATTCATTGACCATTTCCACAAAACCTCCAACCATCAGTTTTCAAACTTAAAGTAACTATTTTGTCTTTCACATAGCCCACACTATAGCATCAGAGGAAAATGATCTGAAATTAATTCTTGGCAAAGTCGACTGCTTCAAAAATCTAAAGGCTCTTCCCATTCATTAGAGAGCAAGAACGCAGTGCCTTTCAAGGCTCTTTTATCCGATACTAGTATTAGTATTTACCTCCCCCCCCCCCCCCCCCCCCCCCTTCATGGCTTCCATTCCAGCATATTGAGCCCACTTGTTTGGCCATATCTCGTTGATGATTCTACCAGAGATTACATTCAGCTTTATCTCTTGAAAACACACAATATCGGCCTCATGTTTCTACACAAGTAATTTTAATACTTCCCTCTTTCTTTTTCCATTTAAACCCATCACATTCCAACTGGCAATTTTCATCTTCATGATTCATCTGCAGTAAGCAATCTTCCCCTTACCGTAACACCCTCTTTCCTAAATATCATTTCAATTACATGATTATTGATCTCGTAACTCCCACTCTTCCTGCCACTGTTAGAACTTACTCTAGGTGAGGTTTTTGGTCCTCAATTGTCTTTTTTTTTTGTCGATTTTTTTAAGAAGTTGTCTAGCTTCCGCTTTGGAACCTATCTACACCCATCTGTTTGCTAAGTTTCAAAATGTTGCAGCAAACCCAGGCAGTAGCTTTAGCTTCTATACATAAATTTGAGGCCTCACTTTCTTGATTATACCATTCTAATTGAGGGAATTTCTTTACTAGCTCGAATATATGTTGTGTAATCCTCTCAACCCCTGTAGTAATCCTGGCTGTGCGTGCATGTCGATTTCTATATCTTCTGTGTTATTCGGGTTGTCGTGCTCCGCGAAAGACAATTTCTGATGATTCAGCTTTAGATGGTTGAAGAAAGATACGGGGCCTGAATAAAAAAAGGTTGTTGACACACTGTTGAAATAGCAAATATCTGCCTATAGCAGTTGTTACGGTTCGCTTTTACGGGGGTTAAGGCAAAAAAGTAACTACGAGGTTGTTGGTGCTCTAAATTGGATTTTATGTTTTTTGAATCACCACCTAATTTATTCAAAAGGAAAATTAGGAAAACCGGGTTTAAAGAGTTTTCAGGCTGAGAAAAAGTCTTTTGGACCAGAGTTCTAAGTAAGGGTTCTGGTGATCCCCCAGGAAAGGTTTTAAGCACCCTAGTATTAAGGATCCGTAGAATAAGGTTGACCTAAGAGCTTCACTGTAAGGTTTATTATTTGTTTATGTGTTAAAGTTTTTCGCAAAATATATATTTTTATGTTTACATCATCATCTCCCTTTAAAAAAAAATTGGCAAAAACTCCCCTTATAAATAAGGGGGTTTGATTTAGAAAAATCCGCATAAGTGTTCAACCCACTTCGTTTCCGGACTAGGACACACCCGGGGTCGCTCTCGGGTAGAGTCGCGCTACTATTCTAGTCCTAACGAAATGTGTTTAGTAATATATATATATATATATAGTCCATTTTATTAGGTCCATTTTTAGCGAAGCCCAATATGTGTAATCCATATTCCACATAACCAGATCCGTCCAGCCTCAAACTGTAACACCCCGTAAACTTGAACTAGGTGTGAATGTGTAAAAATCTAGTATTAAGATGATATTATATCTATATGAAACCATTCTTGATGAATTCGGGTGGAAGATGGTCGTTTTGAAGTCAAACCAACTAGTGAAGTTCTTAAGGCCTCTTAAAGTCGCCTAAGTTTTGGTAGGTCTGTCTTCTAGGCGATTTTCATGAAAATGTGTTGCGAATTTGGAAAAACTTCCTTCATGAAAGTTGTAGATCTTTGAAATAGATTTCCAACGGTAGTCGCCCAGCCCAAGAAAGGTTATGTACAAGAAGGTATGTCCATTTTACCGAACACAGTTCAGAACCGACACACGTCCTTTTTCAGGCGCGTGGGGGCTCGTGCGATGGCCCTGCATCGCGGGCCGCTGGCGCAAGTCTAAGTATTGAGCTGCAGAACATCGAGAGATGGCCCCGCATCGCGGACCCATCGCGTAACAGGTCGAGTTCGGGTCAAAAAGTCGGGTTTACTCGTTTTAAGTTATATTTAAGATTTGGGGTTTATTTCCCCAACACCCCATTCACGAAAAATTACCCTAAAGTCAGGAAGAACAAGTCCCAAGCCTCAAGAACCCTACAAGGTAAGTTTTACCATGATTCTAGGTTGAATTCAAGTTCCTAATCCCTTTCTAACATCAAACCCATGATTCTTAACATGATTTTTGTGACCAAAACCTAAGGTTTGTAACATAATTCTTCCCAAAGTGATTCAAGCTAGGGTTTGGGTGTTCTTCATTAGAAAAGTGATTTGTTAAACCTTGTTTAACAAATTAAGTTATGTCTCTTTTGAACATATTCTTTCTACCGGTTTTTACGAACTCTTTGGTTGTGATTTGTATGTCTCTTTTGCAAACTCTCTTGAAAGATTGATTCTTTATAAGAACTTATTTTGAATGAAAATCACTTTTGAAACTATTGTTGGAAGTATAAATTTTATTCAATATTCTTTAATGAATGAAAGGAAAATCAATCTTTTCATGTTTCGTTGAACTCCAATTCATGTCTAAATGGTGGTTAATATGTGTGAGGGGACAAACCCACATTAAACCTAGATTGTAACAAACCCTATATATGTATATGATATTATGAATGTTTTCCTCTATAAGATATGCTTAATAATGAAGGATAACGATTGGTAATGATATTGGAATTCTCTTGATGGATGATTTAACTAGTTACTTGAAAGGTTGTTGACTCATAAAAGTATGTTATCACGAATTGTGGAAATTGAAACTTGTTTAAAGAAGTGAAACGTTTTCAAGACATTCTTTGAAATGATTTATCTTTACGATATGGCATAACGAACCTCAATGGTAAATGGTGATGTGACTACTTTAAGATGAATTGTAATTCGACTTTTAAGCTATGAACTTTGTTGATGTGATTTTGCCTAGCCATTCGGGAGGATGAGTGGTCACCGAGGACTTTATATTCCGGTGTATTTATGCCTAGCCATTCGGGAGGATGAGTGGTCACCGAGGATTTCATATTCCGGTGTATTCATGCCTAGCTACTCGGGAGGAAGGGTAGTCACTATGGATCCTAGTGTGGTAATTGCCCAGCCATTCGGGAGGAAGAGTGGCCACTACCGGATTCGCTACCCGGGGTGTGATTCAAGCCTAGCTATTCGGGGGGGAAGGATAGCCACCGCTGGGTTCGCTACCCGGAGTGTGATGTATGCCTAGCTATTCGGGAGGAAGGATAGCCACCGCGTACTACATAGTCCGGTGTGATGTATGCCTAGCTATTCGGGCGGAAGGATAGCCACCGCCTACTACATAGTCCGGTGTGATTTATGCCTAGCTATTCGGGAGGAAGGATAGCCACCGCGTACTACATAGTCCGGTGTGATTTATGCCTAGCTATTCGGGAGGAAGGATAGCCACCGAGAATCATATGTTCCGGTGTGGTGCGCTATGCGCGATATGATTGATTCTTGGGCCTGTATTGGCATGTGTGATATTCTCATTCTCTCATGGAACTGTTGTTGACAATCACGATCAATTTAAAAGGCATAATTGAAAGTTATAAATTGACAAAAGGCTTTGTAATCGGTTTTGATAATTCTTATTGAGATACACAAGTTGAATACCTCTTTTTATATTGATTAATGGCTTTGTAAACTGTTTAACAAATGATATTAAGAATCATGAAGTGGAATGACTGTTTTTATACTATCTTTTCAGAACTGATTTCTTTATGTATTATTATATTTTATTTTTATAATACTTGTTGTCCCCGAGGCACTCACTGAGTATGAAAGTACTCAGGTATACCAATGTTGTTTTTGATGGTATGTTAGGTAACGGAGAAGAGCAGGTTCGTGATACTCTCGACGCTTAGGAGAACTTGCTGCTGCTGCTGTTGATTTGGTGAGCCCACATCCTTGTTCGTGGGACACTCCCTGTTTCATTTACTATTCTAGATTTCCGGGTTGCGTCCCGAAGTTAGATGATTGCTGCGTCTCTTAGAAGCTCCATAGATAGTGGTCAGAATTGTGGGTAGATTGTCAAAGTCTCGTATGACTTACTGGGTGGTTGCCACGTTTATGACTATTACTTATATTAGACTTCCGCTGATCTTATTTCATAATTATGATCCTGATATATACAGTTATTCATAACTTTGTTTAATTTAATAAGGAAAGATTATTAAAAAGAAACTTGACGTTACATTTTTTTTTATAAACTGCTGGAGGTGAATGTTGAACCTGGCGGGTTCAAGTGTTATTATTGCATTGTTTAGGTTCTTCCGATATTGTTCATGACGTCGGATGCCGGTCACGTGGGTTTTGGGGCGTGACACAAACCAGGCCCAAAGTCCAATTTCATCTTGAGCAACTTGGTTCGCCAATAGTCACAATATGTTTAGCCCAAGAGGCTGGCTTTCAAAAGGTCATTTTTTTTGTAAAGCCCCTTTTCCAGCTTCAGTCCAAAGTAAAATCCCATTTCTTTTTTAGCCCAAGTTCACCAGGTCTGATAGGTCAAAAAATGTGTCCAGTTTTCTTAAAGAAAATGCAGCCCACTTCCAGGTCCAACATGAATCATCAATTTTAAAAGGAACATTATATCAAGGAACTATTACTTGGTTGGAGAGATTATTTAAACTCAAAACCACCAACCAATCTTCATCAAAATACCCTTATTCCATGAAATTTCTTTGACAATACCTTTCTATTGCTAATTAAAAAAAATCCATTTATCCCGGTTTTAAGACTATATTTTAGCAAATATCCACCATTCTATATCCCAAAAATCGTTTAAAGGCCGATTAAGCAAAATGTTTTTTTATTTTTTATTTTTTATAAGCAGAGGCTTTGTAAAAATATTTACGCCCATTTAAAATAATTACCTACTTAGCTAAGTGGCAATCCTAATTCTATGTTCATAAGGGTTTCACTAATAGTAGAGGTTTAGTTTTACAACCCATATATCAAATGATCAAGCAAGAAAGTAAAGAAATTTAGTTAATGGGCTACCTGCACCCACTAACACTATTCTCACCCATAGTTGGGCCTTCACTGTGCTTATCAATGTTGGGCCTTCGCAAAAAAAAAAAACAATATAGCTTCCCTTGCAAATAGTGAACATCAAACTCGGGCAGAAGTGGGATTGGGCCTCAGCCCAATCCTTGTATTGCAGAGAAATGACCCAGAAATGCAAAGAAGGGGTTCCCAAATGAAAAGATAAAGAATCAATATCTCATATATATACTTAGACCAATATTTAAACAGACCATCGAATTCAAATAGAAAGGGCTTCCAAAACAGTACAAAATTCAGGGAAAACTTCAACCTTTAAACAAAAACAGGGATGGGGACACATCTATGTATATCCATGGTATACATGATCACACACATCCATAGAGATTTTTGAATGGTAAATTATAGGAAAGCTCTTACCCCCATTATTCCCGACGCTGCACAAGATCCAAGGGGTTTCTTTGAACCACAGGCATGGCAAATATCGGGGAGGGCTTAAGCTTGATCCTTAATGACCAGTTAAACCTCCATGTTAATGTGTCACGACCCAATTCGCGAGTCGTGGTGACACCTACACTATCCCTCCGAGTAGGCGAACCACATTACTAATAACAAGTTAAATAAGCGAAAAATTAAATAAGAATAAGTTATCAAGTCTTAAATACTTATCATAACTAGAAATGTCATGATAACCCCAAAATCTAGTCAAAGGGTACAAGAGCGCTAACATAGTACGGAATATCAGGCTACATATTGTCTGTCGAATACAAAAATAGAAATAAATAAAGGAGGTCCTTCAGGGGCCACGGATCACCAAGTAGCTCACCCTGAATGACTAAAAGATGTCACCCTCGCGTATCAGCCACGGGGTGTAGAACTGGAGCCTGAATCGTACTATGCACTCAACAAAAGTGCAGCAAGAGTAGTATCAGTACAACACTAGTACCGGTAATCATCATAGGCCGACAATGATTAGATAACGCATGAAGAAGTGGAAACTAACAAGTAGCACATAGAGCAAACAGGTATGGTCACATATAATATACAAGTAAAGTGTAAAGGAATCATGAAATCAACCAAGACATATATAGTTCACCAGATGATCAGTAGTAAGGATAGTATCAAAATTAACAGAAAATATGAGGGATAAAAAAGTAAAGTTATTAATCAAACCAAAATGGCTTTTAAGCCCAAAAAAAAAAAAAAAAATTGGAGTTGAGTCAAATGTATGAGTGAATGAATGCAATGCAATGCAACAGTCACCTCTCTCACTCCACTCTCGTACACACATGCTAAGGGCAGTGCCTCAAAGCCATGACCCATGGGGGACCCGCGAAGTTCATGTACCACTCGTGCTCTTCGGTAAGGACCTCGGACTCTCTCAATCACTCACCTCACCATCAAGAAAACATAAGAATAATATGCAAAGCATGTCATGCATGATATCAGTCTTAACAATATCGCCAATATACAATCAACAAGTACCAAGTCATGTTACTGTTCACGGTTCAATTATCAATATAACACTTCCCTTTCGTGTGATGAGCGAGCTAGTATGTGACAGAGATACAAATAGGTGATAATCACATAAAAATAACACATATGACGACAAGCCCACATAACAGCTGATAGAACCAACCTAGTTGGATTTCACCTCCACTTCATGCCCGAAGGCCTATCATGCTATCCCCGTCACTTTCTACAACTACATATGATTCTCTAATCATAGTCTAACTAAAGTAGACCGTAACCTACCTCAATGCCGAGCGGTGCCACGAACGATCAAACCAATGCCTTTCCTTTGCGTAGAGCCTCTGAACGATCGAAATCTATCAAATGTACGATTTACATTAGAATCCGAATTTAAGGACGCCCATAATGCTATATTTATATTCAAAACCCAAAAACGCACCCCGAAAAGTGACCTCGGGCCCACAAGGGAAAAACTGAAACTTTCTTTAAAAATTATTTTACCCATAACTTAAAGGTTCTGTATTCAGAAAATTAGCCAATTCCATACACAAATGGACTCTCAGATCATAAATTCTCGTTTCTTAAGACTAGGGCTCAAAACTTCCAATTACCCCAAAATCCTAACTTAGGATTAAAATCTAGCTTACCACATCTCAAATACCATGAATTCGAAGGTGTACGTATAATCCAATACACCAAAGGTTAACTAACATAAACCCATCCGATAAAATTGAAATTTCAACATAGCAACGATAAGGCAATTCTAATACCCGAAACAAAATACGAAACCAGTGATTTTCAATTAGAAAAGAACCAACGTACAGGGACCATAACATTGCATTAATTCTACCAATATCACCCAAATGATTATTTCATCATTACTTAATCATTATCCCTTAAGTCATTGTGCAATCATTGTGTCACCCACTAAATTTCACTTAATTCTAAATGCCCATAATAGTACACGTACCAATTGGTCTCTTGAGACTTAACTCCATTATCCACATTATGTTTTCCTCTAAACACATGAATATGAAATTTGAAGAAACCAAATCGGAAACAGTGACTAACCCTTTACAAATACTCAGGGACTCATTTAATTGTTACACACTAATCGTTATGTAATGATTTCACACATAAGCGAAATTCCAAGAACAAAAATGTAGAAGCAACGTACCTGTTTTCTCTAGAGTTTAAGTCCACGAAAAAAAGAAAAAAACTGTTGTTGCTGTCCACTACGTCAAAGTGTTTCTATTTTCTTTATTTTTCATGCCCACAGTAAATGAATTATTTTTAAACCCTAGGCTTCTAATATATATGGCTCATAAGAAGTGGGTTAAGCCTCATAACTTAGCCCAATAATTTCTATAATTTACTTACTCACTTAACCATTATAATAAATGTAATCATTCCGTCAAATACTTTATTTACCAACTTAGACCTTATATGTGTGAAACTCATATTCCTATAAGTAAACTATTCACACATATTAAATAAATATATTTCAAGGAAAATATCTGCCAATTAAATCACCGTGCCACTAATTCCCGCAAGTCAAGAATACCCTTTAAAATTACGAAAAGGGTATCATAGCGAAAATGAGTTCAAAATGCTAAATGACCAAACGGGTCGTTACATAATGTATTAGATAGGAGGATACTATATGATATACATATGTACATGCCAAAATGCCTTGGTTAAATTCCAGAAAAAGAAAAAGAAAAAAGGGTACTTGAAATTGTAATGCAAAACAGTACATAGAGGTCAAGCAATGCACATGGGACTAACACATAGACAGTTTACCACTTTGATATATCATTATTTCACAGGAAACTTAAACAGGGAACAAACATTACCCTTCAATGAGTTGCTATAAAACTGTCACGCCCCGAACCATGGCCTGGGCGAAACACGGCACTCGGTGCCTTACTGCATTTGACCGAGCGAACCACATGGCTTGCTGAATCATCATGAGGCATAACATGAGCGGAATATAGCGTGAATGCATGATGAGCCTTTATAAAACGTAGTAAGTCATAATACTTAATAAAAATACTTGTTTAAACATGCGTGCGGAAATAACATGAATGAGCCAAGATGGCTATACTACTCCGAATGACTGACATAACATAACTACCTTGTCTAGTCTATGAAACCTCTACCATGAGTCTGACTGGAAAACATACTTACTGGGACAAGGCCCCCAGCGTACCTTAGATGCATAACTAATCATATAACAAAAGTTGACTAAACCCCGAATGAGATAGGGCTCACCAATAAGCTGATACGAATGCTGTCATACTGAGCAGATGTGTCGTCCTGTATATCAGTACCTGCATCGTGAAATGTAGGCCCCCGGACAATAAAAGGGGACGTCAGCACATTGAATGTACTGGTATGTAAAGCAACTGAAAGAAATAACATGGGACATGGAATAACATGATAAGAGCTGAAACTGAAAACCTGGACATGAACATGAGCATGAGCATGAGTACATATATATATATATATAACATAAGTAAAACATGATAAGTAGGGAGAGCATTTCATAAACCGACATGTGATATTACCACGTAGGTACGTGGAGTCTGGTACCTCGCCGGACCAGCAGAGCCCTCATACCTTGCCAGGGTATAAGGTGGTATCGTGCTTGTTGGATCCATTCAGTGTAAAATTAAGGTATCGTCCTATCTGGGCGGAGCGATCCTTGTCCTATGGTGGCTACATAGTTTCAGGCTATCTGAGCCTTCTCGGTAATTCGTACAACCCCCAAAAACATGAACATAATATAGTTGGCTAAGAAGCCTATGATTTTCGTGAATTAACTTGTACTTGTCTTACAATCATGATTTCACGAAATAACTTGTAAACATGGTTTCATGAAATAACTTGTAAATATGGTTTCATGAAATAATTGTATTTAGCATGAAAGTAATTATATAATATAGTTACATGAAAACTCGTAGACATGTAGCATATTCATGAAATAATCATTTTTATTTAAAAACATGCATGCAAGAACCCATGGACTACAAGATATGGGTTTTCATGGATTACAGACGGATTCTCAATAATCATAAAGAAATATTAAGAACTCAATGATGGAATTATAACAATTCATACATAATATAATCATGGACATGGACCTAGGATAATTATGAGGATGGTATAGAAACCCTAGTAGTTTTCATAAGGATTCATACTTTATGGATTAAGAGGCGTGGGGAAGAACAATGATGTTCCCACACGTAGATAGCAACTCTACATACCTGGTAATGCTCCAAAACTTGAATTAAAGACTTGAGCTTTGAAGAAGATTTCCAAAATCTTGAATTCTTGAACCTTGGGATGGGTTTTCTTGAAAACCCTAGTTTAGGAATGATGATTTCTTGCTTAGATTATTAGAGTATATATTCGAATTGAGTTGGAAAGTTTACTCAAGTTAGAAAGGGATTAGGGACTTGAATTCAACCTAGAATCATGATAAAATTTACCTTGGAAGGTTCTTGAGGTTTGAGACTTGGTCTCTATGAATTTAGGGTGATTTTTCGTGAATGGGGTGTTGGGGAAATAAACCCCAAATCTTAAATATAACTTAAAACGCGTAAATCCGACTTTTGACCCGAAACCCAACCCTTTTATGCGTTGGGTCCGCGACGCACGTGCATCGAACGACCCCCTGAAGGTCGATAGTCAGAGAGGGGGTTTTTGTGCGATCGGCCCGTGGCGCGGGGCCATCGCACGCGCCCCCACAAGCGACATGCGTCGTTTCTGCACAGTGTTCGGTAAAATAGGCATAACTTCTTGTACATAGCTTTGTTCAAGACCCATAATATACCGTTGGAAATCTATTTAAAAGGGATACAACTTTCATCAAGGAAGTTTTCCCAAATTCCCAAATAATAAAGGAGTTATGGTCGTTGGAAGTAAGACCTTCTACAAACTCACTTGAAAACATCTCCCGTAGAAAGGCTTCTGACTTTGCTTTGCCCAAAGACTATTCTTATGACTTGATTAGTTTTCAAAACACTTCCTATAACCCTCATATTGGTTCCATTATATTATCATCTTATGAGTGAAACCTTCGCCCGAAGCTACGAGGTGTTACAAAAACAGTGTAGGAAAGGCATACAAGTTATGTTGCACAAATGTAGGCATGGTTTTAACAAAGAGGAAGACAACAATCACACAACTAGTATGATGTTTAAACATGATGAAGCTACATTCCCTACACCAGAATCCATATCATTTAAAGACTAAGGTATAGGTTCCAACTTAACACAGGACAATACCATTTGCAAAATTAATTAAAACCAAACCTTGCATTAATCAAGCTTAGTTGCAAATATAATCTAACTATGCCACCTTTATATTACCCTTTAAAATTTGAACAATAGCACACAATGACCAGCTCACCATACTCAAAATAAATGACATCTAGATAGCCCATCCCAAAACAGGTTCAACATAGAATGATCTTGTCTTAAAACGTTTCCTTACTAACATCTGAGACCACTTTCCATTAAGTTCCCCATGTCACGTATGATTCAAGATTAATATATAACAGGACATATTGTGGCCATATTTAGAATTACCAGAACCAAACAGCAAACAAATGACCAAACACTCTTTTCTACAGTTAAGTTAAAATGTCTAACTTATCTTTGATGGGAATTCCACAAGAAAGCAAGGTTAAGCCTCTCTATTCAAAACACAGACTGGGCATATTCACTCAAGAAAAGAAGGAAAAAAAATGTCAACATTAAATTTAGACAAGCAAGAGTGATACATGTGACCTTTTTAATGTCATTTTTGAGCAAATGTCTCATAAGCTAAGTCAACAACACATGATATGCCCATTATGGATCAACACAACAACTATACTAATATGATTCGCATTTTAGACTGATCATGAGACTAATGACATACCATGATTAACAAACAGTGTACTAAAGACTCAATCATCCAGCAAACCAAAGCAAAACGACATAAACAAGATAGAACATCCTAATCATTCATACAAACAATATATTACAACAATAAGCTATCATAAAAACGCATAGCACACATAATATAAAGAGAACAAGAGAAAGGGGAAATTACCTTTCTAAGGCACAACCTTGAAGAGATTGAACCTGGATTCGACTCCAAACGCTACAAACCAACAAGAACACCCGAAAAAAGATTTAAAAGAAACTTTAAACTCACTGAAATTTTTAGAGGTTTCAAGCAGAAGCTAAAAAAACCACAGTTATTTTCACTGTTTATGCAAGCTAAAAGTTTTAGATTGCCCTCCTCTTTGAAAAACAATATAAGACCCTATTTATAGAACCCCCTAAACCCTTAAAATCTCAAATCACCCGATGTGGGACAATCCTCCAAGTTGGGGATTTTCCTCACACTTTTGTGTTGGAGGGTCAAGAGTGGGTCAACTATACATCAAGGGTCTAGATTCGACTAACTAAACCCAGATCTGAAAAGTTCATCGCGAAACAATGAGCTTTCAAAATTCAAAATCGCAAACAAACAAGAACCATTAAAGGATTGCAGTGTTAGACCGTTGAACAAATAATAAAAATACCAAAAAATAAAGTAAATAAGCTCGTTAGCACCCCGTTTGGTCGATTCGTGGTGGTAATGGGTGAAAGAATTGAATGCTTTGCCCTTTGAGGCCATGCAAGACTGTAAAAAGCAAAAGGACTTCTGCTACTTTGCCAAAAATGGCTTCGATGACGATGAGAGAGAAGAGACCCATGGAGGCGGCTAGGGTTTCAAAGGGGAAAGGGGAAAGGGGAAAGGGGAAAGGGGAAAGGGGAGGGGAAAAGTATAAGGCTCGTTTGGTAGCTGAATAATACAAATGGGGCATTAGCCCCTTCATTTTACTTTGCGCACTGGGCCGGGTTTGGCACTTGTTGGGCTGGACTCGGCCCCTCTGAAAACGAGCAGCCCGCATTTATATATATATATATATATATATATATATATATATATATATGTGTGTGTGTGTGTGTGTGTGTGTGTGTGTGTTCTATATATATGCATATATTACATATATAGATGCATTACACACATATATATATACTAACACAAGAAAACAAAGAGGAAAGAATTAACGGGTAGAAAAAGACAATTTGCTATTAAATTGAAATTAATCAACCAATTAATTTAAAAAACATGAATAAATTTCACAAAAAATATTAAATTTAAGGGATGCCCTTAATTGAATTAAAGCATGAATTTGTTACTTTCAATTGTGGCCCTATTTGGCTAATTAATTGATTATTTCAATTGTAGTCGTAATTAAACACATAATAGGCAATTTAAAAATATAATCATAATTAATTTATCTAAATAAATTACAATTAATTTGAGAATTGTCCACATAAATTGATTATGCAGAAAATTAAATCTTTGGCGTAAAAAATGATTATTTACTTTAATTACTTAATTTCCTTGAATTAAAATGGGGGTTAAATACTTGCTGATTAAAATCCTGATATTTGCATAATTAAATAAATCGCTACTCCACAATATTTTTATTAAATGCCTTATTGGTTATTGTGAAAAAAAAAAATTCAAAAAAAATTATTATAGAAATTATTTTATCCAATACTAGAGGTAAAACATTATATGCATAGTCAATAAAATCATCTTGATTTTACTAAAAAAAATATTTATCACCCCATTTAATATTCAGGCTCTTTGAGCAATTAAAATAAGTTACGGGAGGTCAAATATTAGGTGTCAACAGCAATTTTTGATTCAGGACCAGTGGGCTTCGTCAATAAATGGAAATTCAAAGAGAAATTTGAAACCATTCAATTAGTAAACATTTGTGCCCCCCCCCCCCCCCCCCCCCCCCCGGACAACTTCCAATTGTTGCATCATCTGACATGCTCATGGGCTTGCAGGGACAATTATTTGGAGAAGTCAAAGCGGAGGAGTCATTCTGGAAGTTAGGTAAGTTCAATTTTTTTTCCTTTTCGGGGATTTTGTCGCATTTCCCAAATACTGACTTTAACTATATACAGAGGGTCCACAACATGATGGCTGGTGGAAAACACTCTCTCTATGCCTCCCAAAAATTAAGCGGGAATGGTGGACTTACTATACTAAGGCTGAGCCGGAAATCTATTTGAGAGAAGCTAAAGTTAGCAACAGATGGGTCAAATGTTGCAATAGATGGCTCATATGTTGCAACAATGTACTTAGTTGTTGTAAAATATTCACTCTATTGATCACTAAATATCATTGATTTTCTTTGTTTATCACTAAATATGGGTGAATCAGGTAGTTCACATCAAATCACTTTAATGATCACTTGATTTAGTGCATAATGATTTAGTTGATCATTTGTATTGACTCAAAATACCATCAAATTGATTAAGTATATATATTGAGCATTTTACATTAGCCTTGGCAAGGCGTAAACCCCGAGGCACGGGGTGTAAGCCCCATGAGTATTTATTTTGAGTATTTCATAAAATATTATAATTACAATAAATACTTTTAAATAGGTAAAATTACATAAAAAAAATAAAAGAAACTATAAATAAATGACATATAGTAACATCAATATTTATATTAGTGAGGATCAATTCAAGTCAATAAGATATTAGCCATGTGTTTTAAAGACATTACCTAAGATGTTAGTATAATTTTTTTATTTAATAATATGAAGATTTGAGTAGTTTAGTCCAAAGTTTTAGAATATTGTTCTTAAAAAATAGATAATGTTTTTTCTTTCTTTTGTTATATGTATTTTGTACTTCTTTTTACAATCTTCAATATTATCTAAGAGAAACTTAAACCATAAAATTTATCAGTAAAACTTTTTGGGGCCTCAAAAGTTTGAGGGCCTAAAACAAATGCTTTACTAGTCTCACCCTTGAGCCACCCCTGCTTACAACTTATCATTATATATAACATAATTTTACAAGTATAAACAATACAATGAAATAAAAGGTATTATGAAATACAAATCAACTCTAACATCTTAACTTTCAAATAATGAAAAAATCACAATTTCTTAAAACAATATTACTATTCATTTTATATCAATAAACTTTATCAGTATGATAATTAAAACCTAATTCCTTCATGAATAAAATTAAAATTACTTTCAAATAGTGAAATAATAAAATATGATACTTTTGATACATAGGACAAAAGACCAATGACAAGTGAAAATGTACAAATCGGCTATGTATTTTTAAAAGAAATATTAAGTCATATTCACCCTCACGATGTTCTCAAATAGTAAATATTGACTTGTTATTTGAGTTACGCTCAATCTTCTTATTTCTATACATGAAAAACTATTAAGTATTATTCACATGTTAAAGAATTATGAGGGTCAACGATTTTAATTAAAGAATTTAACATATAATTTGTGTAAGAACTATTAGGCGAGCCCCGAGAGTTGGGCGTTAGGCGTGTTTAGGGCGTACAATCGGGCACTTAGGGCATAAGTCTCACAGGAACTAAGTCCAGCATGTGAGCCCCGGGGCATTTTTCCAGTGCCTCACCCCGAGGCGAGCCCCAAAGCGAGTCTTGAAACTGCCTTTTAAAACACTAATATTGATCACTAACTATCATTGATTTCATTTATTTATCACTAAATATGGGTGAATCAAGCAGTTCACATCAAATCACTCTAATGATCACTCGATTTAGTGCATAATGACTTAGTTGATCACCTGTTTTTGACTCAAAACACCATCAAATTGATTAAGTATATATATTGATCACTAAATATCATTGATTTCCTTTGTTTATGACTAAATATGGGTGAATCAAGTAGTTCACATCAAATCACTCTAATGATCACTCGATTGAGTGCATAATGACTTAGTTGATCATCTCTCTGGACTCGAAATACCATCAAATTGATTAAGTATAGATATTTATCACTAAATATCATTGATCTCCTTTGTTCATCACTAACTATGGGTGAATCAAGTAGTTCACATCAAATCACTCTATTGATCACTCGATTTGGTGCATAGCAACTTAGTTGATCATTTGTCATGACTCAAAATACCATCAAATTGATTAAGTATATATTTATTGATCACTAAATATAATTAGTTTCCTTTGTTTATCACTAAATATCAGTGATTCCCTCTGTTGATCACTAAATATTGGTGAATCATATCATTGTTGTTGCGAGTGAGTTTTGTGAGGAAGTAAGTCTAGCACGTGAGCCCCGGGGCATTTTGCCAGTGCCTCGCCCCGAGGCGAGCCTCGAAGCGAATCTTGAAACTGCCTTTTAAAACACTGGTTAGTGTAACAAGTCGTGTCACTTGTTGGACAAACCCCAACAAGTAACTTAGTTGCTGCAATAGATTTGTTAATTGTAACCAGTCCTGTCACTTATTGGATAAAGTCCAACAGATAAATGATTGTTTCAACAAGTTCCCCTATTTGTTGTGATATGTCCAACAACTAACTAGTTGTTGCAACAAGTCTTGTTACTTGTTGGAAAAACCCCAACATGTTACAGAGTTGTTGCAGCAGATTTATTACTTTTTGAAAAATTTCAGCAATTTATTAACAACAGAACATACATTTGTGATTTGAACAAGATCAACATATCATTTAGGTGAGTTGTTGCAACTGATCACTCAGTTGTTGGAGACAGCTTCGGTTGTCTCTGTTTCATCCAACAACTGTAAAATATGTCCAAAAACTAATGTAGCTGTTGCAACAAGAAGTCTACTCGTTGTGACAAGTCAGTGAGTTATTGCAAAGAGTAGAAGCTGTCCAACAACTTTCACAGTTAATGCAAGAAGTAGGCTAAATTATTTATACACATTTTAGCAGTTGTTGCAACATATTAGTATAGAAGTTGCAACAACTACATAAATTGTTGCAAGTGTTGCAAAAACTACAACAGATGTTGCAATAAATTCAGAAGCTCTTATACATCATCTTTAGCACTTGTTCCAATAACTGTAACTGCTACTGTAAATTGTTGGAAAATCAACAGCTATACCTAGATGAATAATTGCAATAAAACAACATTGTTTTACTTACCAAATGAGCGGAAATAATCTATGAAGTAATGTCTTGTACTACACGAATGAAATCCGATTCGAAAATTACGTAAATCGGGTGAGTTTTTTTTTCTTTTTTTTCTTGAGCAATTCTTTTCTAATTGAAAGAAGAACGCAACAGCAAAAGAGGAGGAGGATGAGGAGAGGGAGGGGGCTGGTGGGTTTTTCCCCAATCAATTTTAGATAATTAAGATTTTATTAAATTAGACCAAAAAGGAAAAAAATAAAATTTGGGGACAAATAAAAAAAAGTCAAAACTCCTTAATCACTTACCTAAATTTTGTCAATAACTTGAGTTACTCAAACTAAAATTTCCTATAATTAATTGTACCCACTTACATTACCAGGTCTTGAAACAGAAGATTTGCTCTGCTCCGCTAAGGATACCTATAGCGCCAACTGCTCCATTGCCTTTTCCTCAAGCAAACAACTTTCCAGAAGCATCCATCGTCGTCTTGAGATATTCCTTGCACAAAAAAGCAAGGAAACATCAAATGGTTACAACGATGCGTCGTCGTTTAAAGCCTATGGTTCTTCCTCTCCTTTTGCTCTTCTCCTATACCTCCCTTCCAGGTAAACCCAATCCAATTCCTCATTTTACTTAACTAATCAATCGCTATAGAAACTTCAATTATTTGAATATTATTTTTATCTTGCTTCCAGGTAATCGATTGCTCTAGAAACGTTAATTATTTGTTTTTTAGAAAGTAAAATTATGTGATTTTTGTATTTTTTTTTTTTTTTTGTTGTTTCTTCTGCAGGATTGATTAGAGCGGCGGTTGTAACTCTAGATTCGATCGAAATATATAATACTCATGAATGGTTCGCAGCATTACCGGAAGTTTATTTTCAGTGTAAAGGTGAAAATAGAACAATATATTTGCCTGATGTGAAGAAGGAACATGAGTTATATACGTTCAAAGGTGAAGAGTCTTGGCAGGTATATATATATAACTACTGTGTACTTTCTCGGTTGCTGGAAATAGTTAAATTGTTTCTCAATTGAAAAAGTTATGCAATTGTTTTGTTTGGGAAAAGATTAAATTTTAATTTCTTTTCCTCATTAACATGAAACCATATGATAAAAATACTTGACTTTGTTCAATCAATCAACTACAACAACAATAATATACCCAGTGTAAACCCACACGTGGGGTCTGGGGAGGGTACGCAGACCTTACCCTACCTTGTGAGGGTAGGTAAGGAGGCTATTTTTGAAAGACCCTTGGCTCAATGATTGCTACAAATTGCTTTGTGACCAAATATATTTTTCAAAGCAACAATTTGACAAGTAAACTCAGATAAGTACTTTTTTGGGCTTAAAAACATAGAAAGATAATATTGTACTACAACAACATACCCAGTGTAATTCCACGGGTCGGGTCTGGGGAGGTAGAGTGTACGCAGACCTTACCGGTACCTCGTAGAGAAAGAGAGGCTGCTTCCAATAGACCCTTGGCTCAACTAAAGCATTTCAAAGCAATTTGAAAAAGGGAATACGAAGATGAAAGCAGGAAATGACTACAAAATAATGCGATCCAATCAATCAACTAAATGACCCAAAAAAAGAAAAAACTGATCAGCTATGCATCAATCTTGAATTACTCCTTTGTTCACTTTTACTTATCCACAATGGACTTTGCACTTCCCTTAAGTAGTAATAAGTGAAGTGCATATTTTATCATATTTGTGTATAGTTTTAATGGACTTCGGAAATGTTTTGGGAATGAGTAGTTAATGTTAAGGGTAAATAATATTGTTTTGGGGGATGAGTAGTTAATGATCGGAAAGAAATATTGTTTTTCTCTTGATATGCTAGAGTGGACAAGGAAAAGTGGAAAATTTGTTTTTAATATAGTGGACAAGTAAAGTGAACCTAGGAAGTAGTTAGGATTAACTATATGAATCCTATGTGATTTAGAGGATGATTGACGTTTTAATGCCAAGTTATGACAAGTTTAAACCCTCCTCTTTTTGTGGGATTTGAACCGGCTATGCTTTGCACATAGGTTGAGTTATGCTGACTTTATTATTCTACTAAAACAGTATTATAAAACACATCAGGAGAAGTATACAAGTAAAATGAATGTGATAAAGATAGAAGGAACACTTACTAGATGCAGCTGCCCAGGAATCCTAGAAGCTTCATTCATGCCCCCTCCCGCCCGAGGAAGACGCTACCGATCCTTGAACCAAAGGACTACCTACTTTCAATAGCTTACCGCTGCCTTCCAAGTCTTCCACTGCCCGAACTACCTTGATAATTTCTTAACTACCATTGCAAAACTGTTAGTTCAGCATATTCTAACTACATTGTTCTCTTTGAGTTGAGTTTTTTTTTAATTTCAAAGAGAGGTGGATTATAATCAGAGTTATCTTCTCAAACTTTTGTCCTTTATTTGGCATACCATTTGCCAATTACTCAAGTCTGCTCATGCTTAAACTCTTTATTGAAAAAAGGAAAAGCTAAAACAAGAAATTTTTCTAATGAAGTCAGTAAAAATGTGCTCTAGAAAAATCCTCATTTTTGGGTAGGTAAACAAAAATTATATTGATGAGTTGCATCAAGATGATGCTGAAGCATACGTCAAGAACCTTACAAAAAATTACAACCCCTGACTGCACTAACATGTGAGCTATCTGAGGAAATTGTACTTCTTTCAACTTATACCAAAAAGCTAATGAAAACAAGGCAGCTGTACTTCAACTGGTAAATTTTTTTTATTTTTTTTGGTTTGTTCTCAAGACATATCTGGTTTCTTTCCCTCCAAATAGTCCACATTTTTATTCCCTTCAGGTCGATTGTCAATCAGAATTGTGCAAGTGAAATTCAATTTTAGACGTACTATAAATTATTTTAGTAGTCATTGAACCTTTTAGTAGAGGTTACCTCCTGAGATAAACTTAAAGACTCTGGTTTAGCTAATCTGGATGGATGATGCGCCAACGAGTTATACAGTCTCTTAGCTCTTGCTTAGGAGGAAAAGGTCTGTTGTAGAAGCAGTTTCCAATGAAGGCCCCATCCCTAAATAAATCATCCTTCTTTAGATGAGATGACTTGGTATGCTCACCTGTCTATGGATTGTAGTCATTTCTCTTTCCAAATGCTTTGATAAAACTGATTTAGTTGGGCTGATGTAGTTATGGAGAGTTCAGTCTGATTATCTTTATCTTTGTTGTCTTTCATTGAGGAGAAATGTCGGGATTTGGTTTAAAGGTTTTTCATTGCTACATGGTTGGCAAGAATTTTAAACTTTAGTTCATGCTGGAAAGGAAATAACAGAAAGAAAAGGATGAAATGTTGGTGTTGCATGATGTGGAGGAAGCATATCGAGGGCATTTCAGGCCTGGGAAAAGAAGTGCTAGTTGAAGGGGGAGAGTTGTTCGGAGATCAGTTGTTGTCTGGGAATGTCCTGGTGGCAATGGAAGGTAAAGTTGAGAGATGGAAAAGAGGGATTTTGTGAAGGTGGAGTTTCTAGGTTTCAACCTAGGGATGCCATTTCTGGTTCTACCATAACTAATGCATAAACTTTTAATTGTGAAATGTGTACATATGTCTACCAGAAGATCTCTTGGAATGATATAGCATAGCTAGTGCATGGATGAATACGAAGGGAGCTAGAACCCACCCCCACCCTGCCAACCCCGGGAAAAAAAAGTGAAAAGAAAAAAAGGGAAGGAAATTAAACAGTTGATCATCTAAAGCTTGTTTTGACAAAGAGAACTTGTAACCAGGACTTAGAGCAATGTATAATTATCTTTCTTAATGATTTCGTTCCAAGTCCTCCTCTCCATGACACATAGGAGTTCTCAAAGTTAAGTAAGAAGAGAGGTTTACACCTGTGCAGCAGAAAACATGTGAAACACAGATCACTTGCTCTTGCATTGCTATCAAACTTGGCACGTCTGGAGTTTGTTCTTGAATGTTTGTGGGGTCTTTTGGACAATGCCATAGACTTTGAGAGGTTTGTTATGCAGTTGGCAGGCACAACATGTGAAGAAAAGTCAAAGGAAGATGAAATGGAAGATATCCCTATCTATATTGTATGGACAGTATGATTTGAAAGGAACAAGAGGTGCTTTGAAGGAAGAAAGGATCAACAAAATTCAGATGTATCCAAAGTTTAGTGTTTTGGTTGAATTAAAATTTTGTAACTACTAACTAGTACATTAGATACATAGATCCATTTAAATCTCTGGCTGCGCAGGACTTTGATTGGTCTTTCTTTTGTACTGTTTCTAGACCTCCTTGATACTGCTTGCGTACTCTGATCCGTTAGTTGATCTTCTAGGATCTTTGTAATTACGTTTTGGGTCATGATTTGGTCCACAAGTTTTTGAAGGTCTCCAGCATGTCTTTAATGTTGAGGAATACAACTTTACCAGTTTCCCCCCGAGAAAAAAAGTTAGAACAATCGTCAGTAAGCTACAATCTTACCTCATATGTATGGCAGTCTGGCCAGGGAGACTCCTATTCTTAATTGACTATGGTGTTTGTCTGCTTTATGTATCACGGGAATCTCTTGCAATTTTAGACTATTATTGGTGTGACTTGGAAGGTTTCTGATGCTGCTAGCAAGCTTGCCCATGTCTGTTCTTTTAGTAGTTTTACAAGTGCGCTGATCTACTGCGCATGGCATAAGACATCTCCTTTCAGAAGCTGATATAACAATTTTATGTTTTTAGCCTCTGACAGAACTAGAAGAAAAAAAGTGCAAACGATGCGGGATATATGAAAAAGACTCATTCATAAAGCCTGATGATGTATTTGATGAGTGGGAGTTCTGTGCCTCGGATTTTACTAGTCCTGATGGGAAGTATATTCATTTCAAGGAGAAAGAGTTCAACGCCACATTCTTATGTCCAGACTGTGTCCCCCTTGAAGGTGGTGAGTATTCTATCTTTTGCTGTCTCCTCTTCTCCTTAGTTAATGCGGTTTATTCTATGTAAGAACAGCAGACTTGATGCTGTTTGACATTTTACTGACAAAAAACTCATAAATGCTCTCACCGAAAGAGAAAAAATAACTCATAATTGCTCTAATATATTCCAATCTCAGGTATGTAAGGAAGATCATTTATGTTCTCTAAGTTGTTCCATTCTGACCAACATAAGTATCTAACCAGATGTACAAAGTACACATCGCAAGGAGCCTGGTATTTAAGTAAGAGCAGGATAGAGGGGCGGTCTATACTCCCCCGAGTTTCTTTAACCTGTGCGTCAAATAGAGTTGTGCCATAAAACGTAGGGGATTTCTCGGTTGTCGGGAAAAAATGTGCACTAAATTTAAGAAGATATGTTGTGCTTCTTGGAGGAAAGCAAACTTAATTACTCCCCCACCCTATGCTTTTTCTGGTGAAGAATAGTTGAAAGAAAAAAGCTTTGGTGGGGGATGTAGGATTTGGGCTCCTTCAACTGGCACTGCAATCTAGAGACAAAGCTAACTCCCTACTTTTAATAAGGGGCGTTCTCAAATGTAAATAAAAAGTCTGGCACTAATTTTGCCTAGTTTTATTGATTCTGAATTATTTGAACTAACTGCTTCTTAAAAAGAAACAGAGTAAGAGGATGGTTGCATTTCCCCTTGCAGTATGGTGATAATTGGGATTTCAGCCATTGTTGTTCTAAATGGCATTTCATTGTGTCTCCCTTGACATCCCCATTCTTAGGGACTTCGGTGCTCGCAAAATCCATGATGTTTTCGTATTTTTCTAAATTAGGAATGTTATACTGAATCCTTGGTTAATCCTTAAAAATTAGGATTGTTATATGTGACATCATTGATGAGATATTCCAATTTAACAGGGGATTTTTTTTGATAATGGTAACGTTGTATCCATCAGCACAAAGGGTGTGCAAATCATAGTAATGCAAAAGTAGAAAGCCTATGTACAATTCAGAAGGCTTCTAAAAAGTCTAGTATGGAGTCAGCCTCCTCTATACAAAATTCTTTACACCAAAAAATGCAAGTTCAAAATACAGTTCATCTCGACTGTCTGGAATGGATTGCTCTTATCTTCAAAACATCTACTACGTCCACCAAATACAAGCAAGAATAGGCCTCCACCATTTCTTCTGTCTAACAATGCTCCCTTCTTGAGCCCAAGCAATCAAAAGCTTTTCCCAGGCATCACCCATTTGAGGTTTGCTAGAGTCATAAAAAGCTGCCAGATCTGTGATGTATATCCACAGTGGATGAAGAGATGGTTGATGTTCTCGTCAGTGAGATTGCATAAACAACATCTAGAGCTAAGCTGCATACCCCTTTTCTGTAGATTCTCATGAGTGAGACAGGCCTTTCTTGCTACCAACCAGGAGAAGCAGTTAGACTTTGAAAGGAACCTTGACCTTCCAGATCTGCTTCCAGGGCCAATTTGTCTCCTGTTGGCCCACATTTCCAAAAATGCATAAGCTCCCCTGACAGAATATACCTTATTACCCTTGCCCTTCCAGATCATGATGCCTTCATCTTCAAAGATATCCCTCCTTCCTTCTATAGTTTGTAAAAAGGTAGCCAAACCATCCATTTCCCAGTCATTTAGTCCTCTTCTTAGAGAGATGTTCCAGCCATTAATAGCCCTAACTTCACTAATAGGAGATTCTAATAACATTAACTATTTTTTGTGTACAATTATTGTATTTATAGTACCATCTGGACTATGCTTCATACATGGATGTTCGTTCTTTGTAATTTGTTGTCTATATTCTGTTACTTATTGTCTGTGCTATTGCATTTTTTTAGCTTCAAATCACACCGATGGCCCGCGGAATAAGGGAAAGGGAGTGCACTGGGCTCTAGTGCTGCTCATCTGTGTGTTAGTGACGACTTTTGTAGTTCTTGGAGCAGTGACTGCCTACAAATATTGGCAAAAGAGAAAGAAACAGCAAGAACAAGCTCGATTCTTGAAGCTGTTCGAGGAGAGCGATGACGTGGAGGATGAATTGGGCATTGGACCACTTAGTCATGTCATTTAGAGAGAAAAAAAGCCTAAAACATTTGTACATGCCTTTTTGTTTTCAATTTTTTTTGGAAGGAACTATTGAAAGAGATGTATAGTGTAACTTAACAGAGTGAAAGTGTTATATAAAGTCATTGAATCTCAAAATTGGTCCTTGATCTTGGAAAAGAAAAGATATTTTGCTTCAAGTTGTAGAAGCCGGAAGGACAGCTCTCAAGATGTCGTTTAACATGAGTAAGGAAAAAATGAAAGTACCCGTGGGCTTTGGCTGGGTCTTTTTTGTCAGGTAAATTACCAGCCAGCAAAAATTTATCCTCATCCAATGCTTGCACCAAGCGAATAGATGCATAATATATTTTTGTACATAGCTTTTAACACTTATCCATAGTTAATTAACATGCATTCTCATTCATCAAATCACTTAACTATAGAAGTTTACATATTTTGGTGTAACTACTGCGTGCGAGTAACTATTTCCTTCTGCCTAGTTTTCTACGTTAACTCTACTATGGTTAAGTTCCAAGTTCCAAACCAACGAGAGTTTGAAATCAACCTCATCCCATGGCGTTCTGGAGGAATCAAATAATGGGAGTAGTGATTTTAGTATGTTCATTTATAAGCGAAAATACTCAAAAAAGGAAAAAAAAAGGAACTTCACAATTCCTAAATGTTATGGAAAAGAAATAAATAAAGAAAATAAAAGAAAGGGAGATTATAAAAGATCAAGTAAATTCTGTATACATTCTGGCTTGTAACACTCATCATAAACATGTTACATACTCAGGTATTCACGTATCCTTGTACCCAAAAAAGCATAAATAAATAAACCAAGTATATGCACTGGATGGGGTGATTTCTATTTTTATTTGTTTTTTGACTGCAGAGTTGTAGGAATTCTTAGGTCCAGAGTAGATGAACATCCAGACCTAAATTAATCAAAATCCAGATTAATAAGAAAGGGATTTAGATACAGCTTAATAAATATGGTAAATAATTGTAAGAAAACATTCCCATCAAGTGAAAATATTGGCAAGTAGACAAATCGATTTCGTAAAGAAATGAAGGCGTGTGCATGAGAGATTAGGAATTTTTTGGTCACCACATTAGTCACTTGGAAGTGACTAATAATTCAATAAAAATTAGATGAGTTAGAGTTATCTGCAACTAAAACGCACAAGAAGTAGCAGTGGCTAGTGGCTACTATATGAGTATAACACGCAACAAGTAACAATGAAATATGTATTGTTTATTTCCTTTGCACAAAATGTTAAGTTTACATTATGTTTACGTCACTTTTTGGGGTACATCTTCACGTCACTGTTCATGCTTTTTGGCATCCGGTAAGTATATGAAACTAATTGTTTGAAATAATCAAAATTTCTGAAAGGGTGATTTATTAGGGAGGTTAAACGCTCCCTATCAATATGTTAATTATTTTTTAAGCTCGAATCCAATCATTGATTAAGGGAGACGAGTCGCATGTATCTCACCATATCTTTTGGTGATTCATGATTAATTTTCCCCGGAGTGACTTATTAAGGGATTAAAATGCCCACTATCACAAGTCATTTACTTTTAGAGCTTGAACCAGCCACAGATTTTAGGTGAATGCGTTTCAATCATCTCGCCATACCCTTTGGTGATACATGATTAATTTTTGCATGAGCAATTTGTTAAGGGGTTGAAACGCTTACTACTAGGATGTTATTTATTTTAAGAGCACGAACCTGATCACTAATTTTAGGTGGACGGGTCCTAATCATTTCGTCATATGCTTTGGTGATTCAGGATTAATCTCAATCGGATAGATTTATTAAAGGAATAAAACACCCCCTATCAAAATGTTATTTATTTTTTTGGAGCTCGAAAACAGTGGATGGTCTCAACTATCTCACCGTACCTTGTGATGGTCAAACCTTAAGTTAATGGACGTGAAGCTTTTGGCGTTTTAGTGATGTCCAATAAGCTTCATTGTTGTAAATTATTTCTCAGCTTATTAAAAGAAGCAGGGCAAAGGTGCAAATATACCTCTCAATTTTGCGATTTAAAGCAAATATATTCCTCGTTAAAAAAGTGGTGCACATATACACCTGTAGTTACACAAATGGTGCAAATAAATCTTTTTCGTTGCTATTTTTTTTTTTTTTTGAAAAATCATTTAGCTTATTTTTTAATTAAGAAAATGTCACGTGGCTTTAAAAAATAAGTCTACACATTTTTTTAGCAGACTTATTTTTTTAAAGCCACGTGACATTTTTTTTTTATTAAAAACAAGCTAAATGATTTTTAGAAAAAATTATGTCAGCCAAAAGGGTAATTTGACCATTTGTGTAACGGCAGGTACCCTTTGTGTAAGGGCAGGGGTATATATACACTACTTTTTTAACAAGAAATATATTTATTCTAAATCACAAAATTGAGGGGTATATTTGCACTTTTTCCCAAAGAAGAAAGATGTTCGTCAAAGTCTATCCAGTTGATGAAGTTCCAAGAGTTATGATTTACTCTAATAAACTTGAAAGGAATTTATTAGGTTAGAAGCATAAGTGGTTGATAATAATAGTTTTTTTTGTTGACAAAAGAATAAAGATAATTTCTATTTCAAGGTGGGGAGTTTGATATTCCCCATGGACCTATTTGCAGAATTCAATTAAAAAAGAAAAAAAAAAATCTATATTTCTTGCTTTTTTTTTACTCTGTAAACCTTCCTCTAAAAAGTACACATCTCCCCAATAAATCTGGTTTGTTACACGTGATAGACCGTAAACTATGGCATCTGCTAGTTTCTATTTCTTTATTATTTTAAATTTTTCTTTTGGTATCCCTTTCTATATTGCTCAGAGGGTAATATCCACAAATAACCATTTTTCAACTTTTGTCATTGAAAAATAGATATTATTATGAAGTTTTAAATTATACATATGAAATTATAAGACATTATCATCGAGTTTAACTTGTGAAATTTAAAAGACAATGACTATTTTTCAAGAATAGAACTGATCTCAGATCCTTCAAAATGCTTGCCGTATGACCGGTATCGAATTTGGTCCATCCAACTCGGGCTAATATTAAGTGTTTATAAAAAAGTTTAACTAAACGTCAAGTAAAACACTTATATATGTCCTAATATACATTTATTGGTCATATCTTATACAACACCATCTAATCCTAAGAAGAACTAGGTGATGATCAATCTAGATCCGTACCCGCGTTGGATGCCCACACCCATATCCGAGCAACATTGATCCCTTCACTTTTCTAGATCAGAATTGGTAAATATTACACACCCAAATTCCTACTCTTATTACAAGAAACCTCAAAGTAGAAATGGACCTAGAAGTTGATGATGTAAATTACGTACACAATTGTTTACTTATTCAATGGAAGGCATCCAACTTGCCACCTACTGAACTTACTTTACTACAATTTTCAAACCTCAACATTACACGAAAACACAACTTTTTAACATTATATTCTTGTACTAAGGCATCAACAAAGACATTCACTTAGCTAAAATACACAAAGAAAGTGACTCAACATGAAGAAAATTTGTTGAAGAACCTTTCATACACTTACCTTTTCCTTTCATACACTTACCTTTTCCTTTCATACACTTGCCTTTCTATTTAGTCTGTATTACTAGACAGAACTACTAAGAAGTATGCATCCATGAACACTAAACACCCTTCACTACAAAGAAAAACTGAAATTAGCTACAACCTTCTTCGCTAAAGATTTTTTTGATAATCTGGATTTTGTTGTTTAGCTATATAGAATTTGTCCGTCGCTAATTCCTGTTTTTTTAGTAGTGCTTTGATCAAACATGTCTAGTCTTGGCGGAGGCGACGACATGTCTTCAGCCAGTGACCTTCCATTTTTAGGCCCAAGAAACAACACGGAACTTCAAGAATTCAGCAGAAAGCCAAGGCACAATGTCTCTGTCACACTAGGTGAGCTATTGAAACGCGTTGGCGACTCTGCTGAGGAAAAACACCAAGTTCTTGAACTTGGGAATCACTCCAATTTTGCTGCTACTCCTTCATCATTTCCATTTGTTCTTTCCTTCCACGATCTCAGCTATAGTGTTAAAGTTAAAAGCAAAATGACACTTCCTATGTGCTTGACGAGGGGTACTAAGGACGACGATTTTCCATCTGATAATAACATGAAGGTGTTGTTGAATGACATATCAGGAGAAGCAAGAGAAGGCGAAATCATGGCTGTTCTTGGAGCTAGTGGCTCGGGAAAATCTACTTTGATCGACGCCCTTGCTGATCGAATATCAAGGGAAAGCCTTAAAGGGGAAGTGACATTGAATGGTGAAGTTCTTGAATCAAAGCTTCTCAAAGTTATCTCAGCATATGTTATGCAAGATGATCTTTTGTTCCCAATGTTAACGGTTGAAGAAACACTCATGTTCTCAGCTGAGTTTCGCCTTCCAAGGACTGTATCCAAGTCCAAAAAGAAAGCTAGAGTCCAGGCGTTGATCGATCAATTAGGCCTTAGAAATGCTGCCAAGACAGTGATTGGTGATGAAGGCCATAGGGGAGTTTCTGGTGGCGAACGAAGGCGTGTTTCTATTGGCATTGACATAATTCATGACCCTATTGTCCTGTTTCTCGATGAACCAACTTCAGGACTTGATTCCACTAGTGCATATATGGTGGTATGTTAGATTTTGCCTTGAATTTCCTAACTTAATTGAATTTTACCATAATTATTCTCCTGATAAATTTGTTTTCATTTATATTAGTTTCCTCATATGTAGTCCAATTGTCAAACAATATTAAATTATCATGCATATTGTAGTATACTTCTCCGTTCAAACAATATATGGTGGTATGTTAGGTTTTGCCTTGAATTTCCAACCTTAATTGAATTTTACCATAATTATTCTCCTGATAAATTTGTTTTCATTTATATTAGTTTCCTCATATGTAGTCCAATTGTCAAACAATATTAAATTATCATGCATACATGTAGTATACTTCTCCGTTCAAAGTTTGTTTTGCTAACTTTAGCATGACGCTCTGTTATTTCGACCTTAACAGGTAAAAGTCTTGCAAAGAATAGCACAAAGTGGAAGTATTGTGATCATGTCAATTCATCAGCCAAGTTATAGAATTTTGAGTCTTTTGGACCGTTTGATCATCCTTTCGCGTGGACACACAGTATTTACTAGCCCTCCTTCAACTCTACAACAATTTTTTGCTGAATTTGGAAATCCAATTCCGGAAAATGAAAACAGGATAGAGTTTGCTTTGGATTTCATCAGAGAACTTGAAGGAACTCCCAATGGAACCAAGAATTTGATGGAATTCAACAAAACATGGCAAAGGGAAAAAACCTCAACTAGCAGAAACAACTTTTACAATGGACCAAAACCATCACTCAAAGATGCAATAAGTGCAAGTGTTGCAAGAGGGAAATTAGTCTCGGGTGCAACGAATATCGACCCGAATCTTTCTTCTTCAAAAGTCCAAAAATTTGCTAATCCATTTTGGGTGGATATGGTTGTGATAGCCAAAAGATCAATGTTGAATTCCATGAGAATGCCTGAGCTATTTGGTATGCGTTTTGGCGCCGTCGTTGTCACTGGGATTATCCTAGCCACTATATTCTGGAAATTGGACAATTCTCCAAAAGGGGTTCAAGAAAGACTAGGCTTTTTCGCATTTGCAATGTCAACAACTTTTTACACTTGTGCTGAAGCTATTCCTGTTTTTCTTCAAGAAAGGTACATTTTCATGAGGGAAACTGCTTATAATGCGTATCGTCGTTCCTCTTATGTTCTTTCACATGCCATTATCTCACTTCCTTCCATATTAGTCCTCTCCCTTGCCTTTGCTGTCACAACTTATTGGTCAGTTGGACTAGCCGGTGGCAGTTCAGGTTTCTTTAATTTCTTGCTCTTCATGGTTGCCTCATTTTGGGCTGGGAGTTCATTTGTCACATTCCTCTCTGGTGTCATATACAATGTCATGATGGCCTACACGGTCGTGGTCGCGATCTTGGCTTATTTCGTTTTATTCAGTGGCTACTTCATTAGTCGCGATCGGATCCCTCCTTATTGGATATGGTTTCACTATATGTCCTTAGTGAAATACCCCTTTCAAGGGGTGTTACAAAATGAATTTTCTGATCCTAACAAGTGTTTTGTAAAGGGTGTCCAAATTTTCGATGTTTCCCCATTGAGGGTTGTCCCTGAGCCATTAAAGATTAAGTTGCTGCAAAATATGAGCAAGGTTTTGGGAATGAACATAACAAGCTCATCATGTGTGACAACAGGAACAGACATATTGAAGCAAAGTGGTGTGAATGAGTTGAACAAATGGACTTGTTTTTGGATCACTATTGGTTTGGGATTTTTCTTCAGGATTCTCTTCTATTTTGCTTTATTGATTGGAAGCAAAAATAAGAGGAGGTGAAAAACATGAATTAAAAAGAAGCTCTTTGAGGGACATAAGTTTACTAGTAATTTTTTTTGTCTTAATTTTAATTGAGTAGCTCTTTTTTCCTCTGTTTTCTTAGGCATTATTATGCTTATTTCCAAATGTCTAAAATGTTGTTTAATAATGTTCATCAAGTTGTATTCAGATGGTTAATTAGCTTCTGATATTGTTAGTTTTGCTAATTTATGGAGAGAAGTGTTCAGTTGGGATGTGATATATAAGAAATCAACAATACTTGGCTTGACATTTTTCTTAACGTGATTATATGTTACTTGTGGTAGACAAAGGTCCTCTTCTTATGTAAATTGAAAAGCAAGTGGCAATTTGATATAAAGTACTACTCCTATATAATATCGAGTATCTTTGTCATATATTAAAATCCCGCTCAGATATGTTTGTAAGCAAGATAATTGTCTTTTCAATATAGTTGCATCTCTTTTTGGAGGACATTTCAAGCAAATCACAAAAATAGCATAAAAGCATCATTGGCTTGAGTGTTAGCTAACTTAACATATGTGAAATATACACACGAATCGTTCTCTTCCCCCTCCTTTTTTTTTTTAATTTTTTTTTTTTTTTTTTTTTTATCTATCTCACATCAATAGCGTGAATCCAACAATTTATAGGTAGTTTCAGACATGTTACCTAATCTGTGAGGATATTCTACTTCTTGACGCAATACTAATGTTATTGTTGTTGTTGTTGTTGTGCATTATGGGTGGTAATAAAGAATTCAACGAGTTAAAAAGATTTTGTAATGTTTCTTCCAACGGTATTTTCTATTTGTTAAACTTCTATGTACTGAAAGTAATAACTGCGTCTCAATCTGATACAAGTTTGAATCGATTATATATGAATCTCAATAATCTGAAAGTTTAATAGAAGTAACGTTCATAGCATAGTATTAGATAGTGTGAAAATTCATTACAGTGTGAAAATTCATTACACTATCAGTTTGTACGAATTTAATCCATCCTCTAATGACTAATGCCCTCAAGTCCACATATATCACTTTTGCTGCTCACTAGAAGTCACAGTCTTAACGTTAGGATTCCTAACATCTATTTACGTTATTAAACTAATTAATGGGAAAAATGACCAAATAATGCTAGTTAAGACCTTATATTACAATAACATGTAGATACTTTTTCTTATTTACAAAACATAACAACAAATTTACAAAACATAACGGATTTGGGTTTTCAACATACCCATGATTTTTGGCTTAATTTAAGGAAGAGAAAAATTGATTTATGAGCCCCGCAATTTTTGGAACTTGATTTCAGTTTCCTTCTTCATCAAAATTCCTTTTTAATTTCAAAAGTTCCTCTCTCTACACCATTGTTTCAAGGTGTGATTTCATTAAAATTTTCATCCTTCACTCAACTTCAACCATGAATTCATCTTCATCAACCCACAAATTCCCCGTTGCTAAGGGTATCTTCCGTTTTCAATTTAGTAAGAGTCCACTTTCAACAGTGGTCTAGTTTAGTTTGTGTTTTGGGTTCCATTTGTTGTGCGAAAAAATGACTAAAAAGCTCTCTCTCAACTTCACCCGTGATTTCATTCAATTCTCATTTTAAGTTTTTCAAGAAGTTGAAAATAGAAGAACAAAGTTAAAAGAAAAACCTCATTGTCAGCCATTAAAGGAGATCGAAGCTCGAGTTTAAACAATCGATTTGCCACAAATGAACTTCGTTTTGAGTGAGTGATATCTCAAAAAAACTAGAACGTCGAGGGGAGTTCGAATCTAAAATTTGGGGCTATTTGGATAAGATTTGAACTAGTTTTGGCTGATTTTCGGTCTTAGTTCTTCTGTAGTTAATTTAAAGGCTTAATGCATATGCGGCCCCCTAAACTTGCACCTTTTTTTCATTTTGGCACCTCAACTAAGTGTTGTTCCTATTGAATCCCTGAACTCGTCCTCAAATGTGTCTATCAAACACAATCCGACTTATATACCATATATGGTGAGTTTTTTTTTTCATCTTGCGCGTGAATGTCAATCGCATCCTACGTGAAAAATTCAACCAATTAAAATACTCCACCCATTTTAATTATACACATCAGATATTAAGCCTCGTAAAAATGCTTTTCAATTATTTCCCATATTATAATTATAATTTATTTTCGTTTCAGTTCATCCTGTGTGTTTAACAAACTTACAAATTTGGCTAATCATTCCTCTCTTTAAACCCCTGATTTTTTTTTATTTTTTTTTTTTGTGTTGTTTTCTCTTGATCATGTAAATTGAAGGTCTTTAAGCAAATTATCACTTCTTTTGGAAATAATTGAGAAGGATTTTTACGAGGCTTAATATCTGATGTGTATAATTAAAATGGGTGGGGTATTTTAATTGGTTGAATTTTCCACGTAGGATGCGATTGACATTCACGCGCAAGATGAAAAAAAAATGAAACTCACCATTTATGATATATAAGTCGGATTGTGTTTGATAGATACATTTGAGGACGAGTTCAGGGGTTCAATAGAAACAACGCTTAGTTGAGGTGCCAAAATGAAAAAAAAAAAGGTGCAAGTTTAGGGGGCTGCATATGCATTAAGCCAAATTTAAATGTGTATGAAATATGTATGGATATTGTATACATCATATATACAGGCCACCTGGAATCTTTATTAAGAAATTGTGCCTTATTTTTAAAATTTTAACATGAATGTATAATATTTGTATAACATATGTATGTAAACATGTAGTATACTCCCCCCACCCCAACCCCCAATCCCCCTCTTTTCTATCAGATTTATATGAATTGTATGTATTGTTATGAGTGTAATATTGTATGTCTAGACACTTCTTGTATGTTATATGTATATATATTGTATGTTCTGTGTATTATACACAAATTTTGATTTTTTCCAAACCTCTAACATGAACTTATTCAAAAAGTATACAGTGATATACATATTTCATATCGATTTTATACAATTTTTATACACAAAAGTTGTTCTTTCCAGAAACTTAACATGAGACTTTATACAAAATATATACGGTTATATACACATTTTATATCGATTTATACAATTTTCATACTGATATAATATGTCGAGATAAATATTATATCAAAACTGTATTTCATATAGAAACTATTCGGATCGTGAAAAAACATTCAAACCGGTGGAGATTCACATTTCAACAACGAGTTTACATAATGAAGTTCACAACTACAACAACATACAATTAAAATAGAATTTTCATACAATTTCCATACAACATTAATACAATTTCTAAAATACAGTCTTCTAATATGAAAATCCAACCAAAATTTTCTCTAATCTTCACCAACACCCTCAGAATTGAGATATAAGCTCATAAAGATATTCTCAATCGTTTGCAACAATACCCAATCCAAAGAATAGTAGTTTTAGAAAACCCGAATTCCAAAATAAAGCTTCGATGAAATTCATTGTTATTTTCCCTGAAGAAGAAAAGAAAAAATAGATGAGAAAAGAGAAAGAGTCTCTCTTGCAAGTTCTCGTCACTTTTTTCTTACGAATCTCAACCATATTACCCTCTCTTCTCCGCGACGACAACGACTATGAGACACTGTTGACACCCAATTTGGACCCTTCTTTCTTTCAATTTATTTTCTCGAGCTTCTAAATTGGTAATAAATTAAATATTGTATCGTCGCTACTATTAGTAACTCAATTACTATTCCTATTATTCTCATTATTATTATTATTATTATTATTACTACTATTAGTGTTATTAATAATAATATTTTCTGTCTTTTTCATTTTTTTATCATCTTTAAGGCTTCTCATGTTCAATTCTAGTTTTACACTTTATAAATAGCTACTATAATATTTTTACTATAGCATTTTTATTTCGCAAAACTTTGGAATATGTTATAATTTATTAAGTGCTAGCAACTATAATTTTGACAGGTATATTAAATAATTAGTTACTTAACATTAATATGTTTGTATTACATGGTATTATATAATATGGCTAAAAGTATAGTTTTATTTAAAACGGAAACCCAGCAAGCCCTTTCCAATAATTCCTATAGGGGTCGTTTGGTGCATGGTATAAGCTGGGTTATCCCAGCACTAGTTTTTGTACCATGTTTGGTAGAAGGTATAAATTTATTCTAGGATAAATTTATACCTACCAAACAAAGTATAAAATGCATCCCATGGTATAAGCTGGAATATACTTTCTTATACCACTTATTCTGAAACTATTTTATACCATCTAGGAGATGGTATAAAATAGTCCCAAGATATGGGATAAATTAGTCCCGGGATTATAATCCCGGGATAATTTTGGCCATGTACATATAGTCTAGAATTTTCCCCATTTCACTGCACCCAAAAAAGGTCAGTCAATCCAAAAATTAAATCTTCTCTTTATGTGTTTAGTATTCTTCATTAGGAATCATATTATAGCTTCTTTCCTTACTAACTAACTAAAAAATAAAAAATAAAAAAATCATGTCCTAGTTGTTTATTAGTCCCCTGTTCCTATTTAAACATTGTCTAAAGACCCTGTAGGTGTGTTTATTAATATGAGTTCTTGGTTTCTTAAAATTACTAAAGGTGTTAAATGGATTCTAGCTGATAAAAATGCTTATTTATTTGAAGCCGCATATAAACGTGTTTTCCCATACATTTTCATCTAAAATTTTGTGTTATGAATCCCTTGGCTATCAAAAAGAGATGCTTCTATGGAAATATATTTTGCTTAAACTTCATGTCTGAAAAAACCTTCCTTCAGGACTTTCTTTGTTCTTGCATATAGTATTAATTTAAAGATTGTTGGAAAAAAATATTCTTTTTTATTAAATGGTATGCCCTAAATTTGTTGCTTTTGTTGGTTTTAAAGATGGGAAAATTTCAGTTATAAATAATTTATGGGTCAAAATTACATATTCATAGTCCATATTTTAAAGGGCAAATTTCACAAATGACTAACATTTGGGTGTAAAAGATTCACTGTAGCAACACTTTCATTATTTACGTATCGTAGCAAATCCTACCCATTTATCTGCGTGTATTCAGAATTAGTTTCACGCTGTATTCAATATACAATAAGTTAAAAGTTGCTGAAATCTTGGAACCGAATCTTTGTAAACATGGCAAACAAAAATATAATCTTCCTAAAATCATGCTTAACAGATATCTTCCAAAAATTAACACGACTCTTTATTCCTCCATACATTCGAATTTGAATTAAAATCTGCATCATCAGTAGCTGAAAACAGAGCAATTTTAGTCAAAATTTAGAATTCAATTGTGAATCTCTTGCGTTTGTGTATGTCAACTTCGGTGTTGTATGTATCAGTTTCTACGTAAATCCTTTTTGTTGACGTATACAAACATTGTTGGATTCATCTCGTCGCCATTATATACAGCAAAAGGTAATTAATAGTTCAATTTATGTTCATGACCAATTTATACAGATATAGATGATATAACAGTCTTACGGATGATTTTGTTGCTATTTTTTTGCAGTCCTGAATTTTCCGTTCTAAATTCAAGTAATGTCTAATATAACAGCGGTAATTCGACATTCTGGTTTTTGGAACGATGACAATTGTTTCGTTAATTACTCTATAGATGCAGTAGTTTTCAAAGAGTATGCATCATATGATGAGTTAGTTGATGCAATAGCGAAGCAGGTGCGAATAGATACAAGTATAAAAAAAATCACTATCAAATATACGATCGACTGTAATTCCATGCCTATGGAAATACACAACGACATGAGTGTCCGGGTGTATGTTGAACTGAAGAAAGAGAATAGGCAGTTCGGGATGTATCCGTTGTGTATCACAACAACTGATAGGACGAGTGAATACAGTCTATCGGGCGAAATTGTTATTCAAGGTAGCCTAGCAATAGCAGATACAAATGGTATACACGAAATGGATGCTAATGATTCGATAGCACTGGCGGCATCAGCTTCTAGTAAGGAAATAGTTATATTCGCAGGAGAGAACGATTTCATAATTTCAAACCGTAATAAAAAAGAAGTCATGGTAAATCAGGTATACAATGATAAGGAAACTTTGAAAGCTGTGATGACGAAGTATGCTATTGACAATAGATTTCAATTCCGAACAGAGAGGTCAAATTCAGTAAGGTTAGTTAGTTACTGATTTTTTTTATGTATTTGTATACCTCTATAAATTGAATACAAATATGCTAGGGTAGTGTATTAAACTGCTTATACGTATGTCTACTAAATTTGAATACATGATTATATGTGTGTTTTGATTATTATATATTTTCTAAATTCACTTTTTTGAATAATCATATGATGTGTATTTCCGACTATATATATATATATATATATATATATATATATATATATATATATATATATATATATATATACATATCTGGTATTGCAGCTACACCCTTGCATGTCTTTCTAGACAATGTGAGTGGAAATTGAAAGCTTCAAGTATCAACAGATCAGCTATGTTCAAAATCAGAGAGTTCGTAGAGAAACATACATGTCCATTGAAGGATAAGGTGTATACGCAACATCAAGCTAGTAGTGGTTTTATAGCTGGCATTATTAAGCCAAAATTTAGAAATTATAAGAGGAAGTATGTGCCTAGTGATATAGTAGATGATGTTAAAAATGATTTTGGGGTGGATGTGCCATATATGAAAGCATGGCGTGCTAAAGAAAAGGCTATGACGGAGTTAAGGGGTGAGCCAGCCGAGTCATACAAGAAATTGCCGGGATACGTATACATTTTGGATAAAACATACCCAGGTTCTCATATAAGAATGAAGAAAACATCTGAAAATGAGTTCTTGTATATTTTTGTAGCATTGTATGCCTTTATAAAAGGGTTTGAATGTTGTCGACCCATCGTGGTTGTAGATGGCAGCCACATCAAAACAGCATACAATGGAACATTTGTTTCAGCGAGCACGATGGATGGTGCAGGTATTTCAAAATCGATCATTTTAGTTATATAAAAAGCTTATAGAACTTTAAAAAAAAAAATTATGTATTCAACTGATTTTGCAGGGAACATACTGCCTTTGGCGTATGGCGTGATTGATTCAGAAAATGATAAGTCTTGGACATGATTCTTCGAACAGTTCAAGGAAGCTTATGGGCTACGGGAGAGCATGTATGTTGTATCTGATAGGCATGAAAGCATCATCAAGGCTGTATCCAAAGTATATCCTAATGTTCCCCATTTTGCATGTATATGGCATCTTTGGAAGAATGTATACAATAAATATAGAAAGAGTCACAAGGTGCTGAGTGGGGTGTACTATGCAATGGCAAAAGCGTATACACAGGATGAGTTTGACATGCTAATGGAAAAGGTTGAGACGGTGGATATTCGTGTAAAGGATTACTTGGAGTTAGCCGGAAGGGAAAAGTGGTCTAGGCTTTATGCTCCAGTCAACCGATCATGGACAATGACGTCTAATATTGCTGAGTCTATCAATTCAGCTCTCGTACAAGCAAGAGAATTACCAATATTTGATTTTCTGGAAGAAGTTAGGATTATGTTTGGGCGCTGGAATTTCACTAACCGACAAAATGGTTCATATACATTCACAACACTTGGGAAGAAATTCAATGAAATGCTTACCATTAATGAGCGTAAATCTGCACGCATGACGGTTAGTTTCTGTGTATATGTTTGTGTATTTAATTTCTTCGGTATATTTCATGGTCTGTATGATTCTTAAATTTATATATTAGTTGAAATATGCCTGTAACATGCTAATATATTTTTGTATTGTTTCTTAGGTTATACCATCAACCGAATATGTGCACACGGTAATTGATGAGGGGCGGCGTTTCATAGTTTGTATTCAAAAGAAGACATGCAGTTGCAAAGAGTTTCAGATGGAGGAGATTCCCTGCCCACATGCCTGGGCTGTTCTTAAGAAAAAAAATCTCACAGCCGACAACTATTGCTCAAAAATATACAAACCTGAAACTGTGATGAAGACTTATGATATCCCAGTTTATCCTCTACCCGATGAGAGTGAATGGAAAATACCTGGCTACATTTTGGAAGAGGTATTTTTTCCACCGAGATACAAGAGACCGCCTGGAAGGCCAAAGAAGAAGCGCGATAATTCTTTATCTGAATGGTTTTCAACTAAACGTACAAATTCGTGTAGTAGGTGTGGACATGTTGGACATAATAGGCGTTCTTGTACAAATGAGCCCCGAAGAAAGTAGTTGGTGGTTCCATTCTAAAACTTGCTGTCTAATTTTTTTCAATATTGGACCAAATCAACTGCAAAGAACGATTGTCGTTTATGTTCCCTGATTTTTTGGTCCTGTATGTTTGTTTGGAACACTGAATAAATGAAACGATTTTATATGAAAGCATTGAAATATCTGTGGTGTATTTTGTTCATGATTTAAAACTGTACCAATACTAAATTTTAGCAATTAAACTATACTAAAGATTTGAAAGCAGAAACAGATTGTTTGAAAGAATGATGTCTATCAACTATGTTCTACAGCTATTTGAATGATTTGTATCCAAGATATCCCGGAACCAGAATACAATTTTCTGTGAATACAGTTTTGTGTGGATACATTACTGATTGCATGTATACAAAATCTTGTTTCACTCTTTTCTGTATATGCTGATTGCATATACAGCTATGTGTGAATACAATTATGCATACAAAAAAATAGCTAGTTGTACTAACTTGTATCCAGTATATTCTGAATCCAAAATACAACTTTCGTGTGAATACAACTTTGTGTGGATGCATTACTGAGTGCATATGGAAATTCTGTCTGTGGATGTATTCAACATCTGCTGATACTAGCTACAATAATGTGTGGATACAACCGATAATGCGTATTCAACATCTGCTGATACTAGGTACAGCAGCTTGTGGATACAACTCATCGTTTATACGAATAGTCTATTAATTCATGATCGAACTTTCTGCAGGCAACTCCAAGATTAAGTGAAGACAAAATGAAACAGTGTGTTGATCCAAAGCTAAATAATGACTGTCCTGCAAAAGCAATTGCCAATGTTTTCACACTGATCTTTGCTAGTATTATTTTGTAGAGAAAATAGTCTAAGAAATCTTGGATTACTTCATGTTATAAATTTCTAACTTTATTCCATTTATAGATTTTATGTATAATTTCCTCTGAGATGGCAGCAGTAGCAGCACTTTGTGTTCAATATGAGGCAGATTTTTGGCCAAATATGACCATAGTTGTTAAGGCACTGCAACCACTTCTCAATGCAAAACCTGCAGGACCTGAGTCTAATACATAGGCACTGTCTGCTTTTGAAATCAGCAGAACTAAAATTTTGGAGTCTTAACAAATCTATGATCTTCATATCTGGTTGGTGTTCTCCAATCCTCAAACAAGGGTACTCTTGTATTCTTGTATTCTTATATTGAAAATAGAAGACTTGAAAAAAAGTTTTGTGATTTTGTGACAAGGCTATGAATACCATTAATTTTACCTTTTGGGATTTCGAACGTTCGTAGCCCCATGTCTATTATTCAAATGTATCTTTTCTTAATTTTACAAGAGATTTTCAAGCCATTATCAACATCTGCTTATACTAGATACAGCAATGTGTGAATACAAACAGAGAATGCGTATACAACATCTGCTGATACTAGATACAGCAATCTGTGAATACAGCTCTGAATGCGTATACAATTTTTTTTTATGAATACAGCTTTGAGTGGATACATTACTGACTGCAGATGGATATTCTGTATGTGGATGTATTCAACATCTGCTGATACTAGATACAGCAACTTGTGGATACAACTCTGAATGTGTATACAACTATTTGCGCTAGCTTGTTGTTAGAACCCGTATTTTTGTACAGTGGAATAATCTGGATTTAATTATGATAAGTTAAGGACAAAATATTATTTCAGGATACAAAGTCGGGATTCGGACCCTTGCTCAGATGATGCGTGATATTACGTCCCGGCCAGCCGACTCTGCTACGTCTTCATCGTCAGAGGAGTCTGGAGCAGCTTCACCATTAGCTCCAGGGGCTTCAGCTCCCGCGCCTCCAGCTCCCGCGCCTCCAGCTCCTCAGCCAGGGGCGGAGGACAGGACACTGAGAGAGGCTGTGCAGTTATTGACCACTCTGGTAGCGGGACAGGCTCGCAGACGCAGGCGGAGAGATGATGATGATGACGATAGGCGTGACAGCCTGAGGGTTCGAGAGTTTCTATTATGTGGCCCTCCAGAGTTTTACGGGTCTAAGCCCGACGAGGACCCCCATGACTTTATTCGGGGGATGCGGCGCTCACTAGATTTGGTCAGGGCTTCAGAGACTGAGTCTGTTGAGTTGGCTTCGCATAGACTACGGGATGTTGCTGCTCACTGGTATGAGTCCTGGGAGCTATCCAGGGGTGAGGGCGGAGCTTCGGGTTCTAGCGGTCCTTCGAACCGCATTTATGCCTTAGCCAGCAGACAGGACCAGGAGGCTTCGCCTAATGTCGTCACAGGTATATTACTGGTTTTCTCTCGTGATGTGTATGCATTGATTGATCCTAGTTCTACATTATCATTTATATCTCCACTCGTTGCTGATAAAATTGGGATAGAATCCGAACCGATAGAGCCTTTTGAGGTAGCTACACCAGTAGGGGATTCTGTTATAGCCAGTCAGATTTATAGAGATTGTTCCGTGATTATCTGTGGCCGCTGCACTAAGGCGGATTTGGTAGAGTTAGATATGATCGAGTTTGACGTGATTATGGGTATGGATTGGCTAGCTTCTTGCTATGCTAATGTTGATTGTCAAAAGAAGATAGTCCGATTCCAATTCCCAGGGGAGCCAGTTATAGAGTGGGCAGGTAATACAGTATCGCCGAGGGGTAAGTTTATTTCATACCTCAAGGCTGAGAAAATGATCAGAAAGGGGTATATTTATCATCTGGTCCGTGTTCATGATTTAGAGGCAGAGGCACCGACTCTTCAGTCAGTCCCAGTGGTTAATGAATTTGTAGATGTATTCCCAGATGAGCTTCCGGGTCTTTCTCCCGAACGGGAGATAGAGTTTGCTATTGATCTGTTGCCAGACACTCAGCCTATCTCTATTCCTCCGTACAGAATGACACCTGCAGAATTGAAAGAATTGAAAGAGCAGCTGAGAGATTTATTGGAGAAGGGTTTCATTCGGCCTAGTGCGTCACCCTGGGGAGCTCCGGTATTATTTGTGAGGAAGAAAGACGGCTCGCTGCGGATGTGCATTGATTATCGGCAGTTGAATAAGGTAACCATCAAGAATAAATATCCCCTCCCCAGGATTGATGATTTGTTTGATCAGCTGCAGGGTGCCAGGTACTTCTCGAAGATAGACCTGCGATCGGGTTACCATCAGGTACGGGTACGAGAGGCTGATATTCCCAAGACAGCATTCAGGACCCGATATGGGCATTATGAGTTCAGAGTTATGTCTTTTGGGCTGACAAATGCCCCAGCAGTATTTATGGACCTGATGAATCGGGTATTCAGACCGTTCTTGGATATGTTTGTGATCGTATTTATCGATGATATTCTGGTTTATTCTCGGTCAGAGGCAGAGCATGCGGACCATTTGAGGACGGTACTTGGCACACTTCGGCACCAGGAATTATATGATAAATTTTCTAAGTGTGAATTCTAGTTATCTTCAGTGGCATTTCTGGGACATATTATTGGGGCTGATGGCGTCCGGGTGGATACCCAGAAGATCGAGGCCGTAAAGAATTGGCCTAGACCTACGACGCCGACAGAGGTGCGTAGCTTTCTGGGATTGGCTGGTTATTATCGGAGATTCGTGGAGAAGTTTGCTTCCATTTCAGCGCCTTTGACAAGGCTGACTCAGAAGGGAGCTAAGTTTCAGTGGTCAGATGCTTGCGAGCGTAGCTTCCAGTTGCTGAAAGAGAAGTTGACTACGGCTCCAGTCCTGACTCTTCCGGAGGGTCCAGATGGGTATGTGATTTATTGTGATGCCTCTGGTATTGGTTTGGGATGTGTGTTGATGCAGCACGGCAGGGTGATAGCTTATGCTTCCCGGCAGCTCAGAAAACATGAAAAGAATTATCCTACTCACGATTTGGAGCTGGCCGCAGTCATTCATGCTTTAAAGATGTGGAGACATTATTTATATGGGGTTCACGTTGACATTTATACAGATCATAAGAGCCTTCAGTACATCTTTAGGCAAAAGGAGCTGAACTTGCGGCAGCGGAGGTGGTTAGAGTTGCTGAAAGATTATGATGTTGACATTCTCTACCATCCTGGGAAAGCTAATGTTGTGGCGGATGCACTCAGCCGCAAGTCTATGGGCAGCCTAGCAGACGTGCCATCAGAGAGTAAAGAAATGGTTCGCGATATTCATCAGTTGGCTAGTCTTGGAGTTCGCTTGGCTGATTTTGGAGATGTTGGAGTTTCTGTTCGAGGTATGGCTGAGTCATCTATTACAGAAGATATTAAGCGGCATTAGTATAAGGATCCTATTCTGGCACAGTACAGAGACGCAGCTCTGGCACAGGAGAAGACTCCGTTTGAGATTTCACCTGATGGAGTGTTATTTCACAGAGGCAGATTGTGTGTACCTGACGTTGCAGGGTTGCGGCGAAAGGTTATGGGCGAGGCACATTACGCTCGATATTCTGTTCACCCAGGGTCGACGAAGATGTACCATGATATCAGATGCCTATATTGGTGGGACGGTATGAAAAGAGATATAGCAGAGTTCGTTGCTCAGTGTCCAAATTGCCAGTAGGTTAAGATTGAGCACCAGAAGCCCGGTGGGCTATTGCAGGAGATGGAGATACCGACGTGGAAGTGGGAGATCATTAATATGGACTTTATTACAGGTCTACCTCGCACTCCACGGAGGTATGATTCTATTTGGGTTATTGTTGATCGACTGACGAAATCAGCCCATTTTCTTCCGGTTCGGACTACCTATTCAGCTGAGGATTATGCCAGGCTTTATGTCAGGGAGATTGTACGACTTCATGGAGTTCCTGTGTCTGTTATTTCCGATAGAGGTGCCCAGTTTACAGCTAAGTTCTGGAGATCGTTTCAGGAGGGATTGGGGACCCAGGTGAGCCTGAGTACAGCCTTCCATCCCCAGTCCGACGGACAGGCCGAGCGCACTATTCAGACATTAGAAGATATGTTGCGTGCCTGTGTTATTGATTTCAGGGGTAGCTGGGACGACCATTTACCGCTTGTTGAGTTTGCGTATAATAACAACTACCACTCCAGTATTCAGATGGCACCATATGAGGCTTTGTATGGCAGGAAGTGTAGATCACCGATCTGTTGGTTTGATGTTGGGGAGACTGAGTTGATTGGCCCAGATGTGGTCCAGCAGGCCGTGGATAAGGTGAAACTTATTCGAGAAAGATTGTTGGCAGCCCAGAGCCGACAGAAATCTTATGCCGATAAGCGACGTCGACCGTTAGAGTTTCAGATTGGCGATTGGGTGTTCCTGAAAGTGTCACCGATGAAAGGTGTTATGCGATTTGGCAAGAAAGGAAAGCTCAGTCCGAGATATATTGGGCCCTATCTGATTATTCGCAAAATAGGCAAGGTGGCCTACGAATTGGATTTGCCAGCTGACTTGGGAGCGGTACACCCGGTATTTCATGTTTCTATGCTTCGTAAGTGTATTGGTGACCCTTCCAGAGTCTTTCCTGTAGATGACATTCAGGTCACAGAGGAGCTATCTTATGAGGAGCAGCCTATAGCCATATTGGATCGCCAGGTAAAAAGGTTGCGGAACAAAGATATGGCTTCTGTTAAAGTGCTGTGGCGGAACAATAACTGAGAGGAAATGACCTGGGAAGCTGAGGAGCATATGAAGAAGAAGTATCCTCATTTATTTTCAGAGCCTACAGGTAATCCAATTCTCTATTTGACTATGTTGTTTGATAAATGAATCGTTGATCAATGATTGTATTGTTGTGATAGTTAGTAAGGAAACTTCCCCAAATTGTTGTATGACCGGTAAGGTTAATCTGACATTCGAGGGCGAATGTTCTAAAGGGGGGGAGGATGTTAGAACCCGTATTTTTGTACAGTGGAATAATCCGGATTTAATTATGATAAGTTAAGGACAAAAAATTATTTCGGGATACAAAGTCGGGATTCTTGACCTTTGATTTTATTTTGAGATATATGTGGTGCATGAATTTATTGGTATGGAACAATTAGGAAAATTTGGGACCAAAAGTGATAAAAATTGGAAGATAAAAAAATTATCCACAATTTCCATGGTTGGCCCACACAAATGGTGTTCAATTTTAATTGGTCCACCACATTGTGTGGGCCACAAACAATAAGAGATATTATGGGGACTTAAAAAGATGACCTTAAGTCATCTCCTCACCATTCTATACTTAGCAAAAAAAAAAAAAAAAAGTGGAAGAACCAAGGGGGAGCTCACGGCTAGGAGCAAGAAAACCAACCCCCATTTCTTTGCCTTCAAAAATTAATTTCTTGGTGTTAACCCACTATATTGAAGTTCCTAAGTAGCGTGGAAGAGTTGTTTGGGTCATCTAACCATTCATTGTATCCAATTGCAAACCCTAGGCTATTGTAAAGTTGAAGAAGAAAAGGTAAGATTTGATTTTGTTTTTGCGTTATGAAGGTTATATCCATGTTGTAGTATGTTATAATGGAGGAAAATCATGAAATATGAAATGTTGGAGGTGAGTTGTGTATGTGGAGCTTGAGCCGTGTAAATGGGTGTTGTTGTGTTGTGATTGAAATTATGAATTAATGCCTAGTTAGTTGATTATGATCATTGTAAGGTGAAGAACAATTGAGAATCATCCATATATGTATATGTGTAGTGTTAGCCGAAAATGGGTCACCTTATGTGCCAAGAATTGAATTAGTATCGCTTATTGTTTAGCCGTCGTCGCCATGAATTCTATGTTGGAAATGAAAGTTTATTGACTCAAATTGATGTTGTAAATATTGCGGACTGATTTGGAAGTTGTTGTACATTTAATGTAAATTGTGTATTGATGAAAATAGCATTGTTAGAATGTAAATTGTAGATACGAACCATGATTTGGAAATGAAGAAAAAGTTAGGGGGGCTGTCTCGGTTAGGGGTTGTTTCGGGTAGCTTGGGAAAATTTATGGATTGTTGGAAAAATTGTATAAATTGCTTAGAATGTCTTGAAATGTTTTTGGTATGGGTTCGGGTTAGTATGTGAGCGTATAAGCGTCGATTTTGGCTTGAAGGTAAGTCGTCGAATTGAATTTATGAAAGTTGATGAATGATGGAAAAGAGAGCTATTATGGTTGTATTACCTTTCGGATTGATTATTAATGTTGTTAGGTTGGTTGTTGTTGTTGTTGTTGATTGATACGGCCGAGTTAAATTCTCGGGGTAGCCTATTTACAGGGGAAATGCTGCCCAAATTTCTGTAGAATTAAGGGCGAAATTGGAATTTAATGCCCAAAGAGTCTTTTAGCTAATGTTTGGCATTTTATGGCTTATTTTTAGATCGTGGGCAGCCCGAATCATAGTTTGGACTTAGCTTGAGTTGGATCATATTGGAGAGCGTTTGAGGTATGTAAAGCAACCTTCCTTCTTTTGGCATGCCTTAGTTTCACATAGGCTAGATTAGAGCTTTAAGGGAATTCCAAATTCGAGATCCGAGCATGTTATGATCCATATATATATAATCTTTGGCACTCTTATGTATGTTTTTATGAAATATGAACCATGATGTATTTGAAGTAATCGCTTTCCGAAATTCGCATAGAAAATGTTCACTTTAAGGAATTTTGTAATCTCTCAATGCCATATTTTTCGCATAGAGGCTCGGATCGCTCCAATAATTTTTATAGGAGTTTGCTTGATGTATAATGGGTATGTTTTTCATAGGCGGGCTCAGTTCGGGTCTATACTCGTCCGTGGGTCCCGCGACGCCCTTTATGTAAATTCGACAACTTTGAATCAAAAAGTGATAATTATTATTTCGATTTCGAATATGACTATTTTACTTATCCTTCGGATTTATAATAATGATTTTATGCATATGATTCCTCACTACTCCGCTCGTGCCTACTATGATATCGTTCGCCGGTTCCCGGGCCGGTTCTGTTGTCGTGCGCTTTTTGATACATTCCGGTGTTATGCTGTGTTTATGGTTCACCGTGCTCCTCGCTCGAGGGACGGGTTCCACTTATGTTTGGCGTTATGCTGTGTTTGGCGTTATGCTGTGTTGTGATGTGTGACGGGGATTCGGAGATTTGAAACTTTCTGGTGTTATACTGTGTTGTGGCGCCATCGACAGGCGGGCGACCACATTTTCCAGTGCCCTATGCATAATTTATACTTTGGAAATAAACATTTTGATATGTATTATTTTCTATATATCTGATTCGATTATTATTCAGATTTATTTCTGTACCTTCTGCTTTGCATACTCAGTACATATTTCGTACTGACCCCCTTCTCCGGGGGCTGCGTTTCATGCCCGCAGGTACAGACGTACAGCCTGGTGATCCACCTGTTTAGGACACCCTTTCTGCTATTCGGAGTGCTCCTCTCTTTCCGGAGCTTATACTTTTGGTATATATATTTATTAGTGCATTTGTATATATTCGTTCATGGGTACGGCGGGGCCCTGTCCCGTCATATGATTATGTCGGTCTGTTTAGAGGTCTGTGGACATGTTTGTGGGTTAGGGTTTTTCTGTATGGATGTATGTACCTGTCGTTTGGGCGATCGCATACGCCGAGGCGGCCGGTCCGCATATGTTGTTTGGGCGATCCTATACGCCGAGGCGGCCGGTCCGCATATGTTTATATATTGCTTGGTTAGCCCTGTGTGGCTCTTGTTGGTATTTTTTGCGTGCAGGGTATATTGGATAGTCCGTAAAACAAAGGAAACTCTGCCGAAATTTTCTGGAAATTACCTAAATTTGAAATAAAGTCTTGTCGGCTTCCGCCATATACTAGAATGAGTTGATAGAATTTGAGATAATATTTGATAGATGGGTTCGGGTGCCCAGATCGGGCACTAGTCACGGCCTACGGGGTTGGGTCGTGACACTTGTATCCAAGATATTATGAATCCCAAATATAATTTTGTGTGAATACAACTTTTAAGTGAATAAATTACTAGGTGCAGATACAATTTTGTGTGGGTGTATTTAACACATGCTGATTACGGATACAACTATGTGTGAATATTACCATGAATGCAAAATAATATTCATGAATACAACTATGAGATATAACAAAACATGAATACATTGTAAAAAATCAGAATGTATTCATTAAAAGAGTAGCTGAACATTGAGTATTCATGCTAACAATTGCCTTCTAGTCATCAAAAAGTCAACAACATAAAGGATGAAACACACAATCATGATCTGTTTTGCAGTCAAGAAACTTGAATTTAATTAACTATGTTTAATTCAACTTGATCAAAATCTATCGCTCCTCTAACTGGCTTTAGAGGAGCCTCATTGTCGCTTACGGCATCGACTTCAATCTTCTTTTGAGCGTAAATCCACAAAAGTGCACCGTATCTCGTCCGAAGTAACTCAACATCAAGATCTTTGGGTGGAATAACTTCTTCATGAGTCAAATACTCTGCAAATGCAACAACATATATGTCGCAGTCCTTACAAATATGAAAAATATATGTATTTTAAAACAATAATTTATCTGCGTATATGTAAGTATAGAGAATAAAGAAACAGACGTACATGCTACCGGGACTTTGCTGTGGCAGATTGTCAACAAACACAACTTCTAACTTATCAGCCGGTGCTTTGTCTTTGTATGCCGGGTGATAAGTAAAATCAATTCCTTTTTTTTCAACATAAAAGTCAATGAGATGTAAGTACAGAGGCAACAGTGAGGCCAGTTTGTCTATTTCCACCTTAACAGCTGCATCATGACCCGCTGATCGGTAGGAGTCATAAACATATAAACGTCTGTCCATGAATGATAGGACTGCCAACAACCAATGATTTTTATCTTTCACGTTGACTGGGATAAATACATAGTCAACAAAATGCCACGGGACAGTACATTGCAACCGGTGGCCTGTCATGTATTCGCATAAAATATCTTCCTGTTTTCCACCGCTTGTTGCACCATCCGGGTCAGCATACACTTTGTTTATTGCATCAATTTTTGTCATGAAAACACAGTCGACAGTGGTAAACTTTAATTTGCTACTTGTGTCATACTTTGCTTTCTTTCGGAAGTAGTAAAAGATGACATCAATGTGCTGCACAAAAATAGTATACAAACAGTAAGCATTGAGGACATGCTAATATATACTATATTTGAAAAATAAAATACATCGCACCTGATCATTCCACATCTGTCCATCCATTGACAAAAGGTAAAACCAATTTTTGTCATTGATTTTCTGAATACCAAAGTCCATAAATTTTGGCAGTGTTGCCTCCCCTTTTTTGTAATGGTCCTCTTTGTTCTTTCTATAAAGTAAATACGAAATAGATGTAACAAAATTATTTTAGAAAATCTATTAAAACAGCTAAGTGTGATACATAAAATAACTTACTTGGTATCATGTCTAACAAGCAACCCCTCCCTCAACCATTTTGAGAAGTCAGCAAAGAGCTTTTCATCATGTCGCCCCGTGATGGAATTATTCTCAAATGGGTGTTTTTTGTCAAATATCTCAGTCAGCTTAACCGAACTACCTGCTTGAATTCAGTTAATCAAAGTTAAATACAAGAAAAAATGGTTGAATACAAGCATACAAAAGTGAAATATGCAACAATACAAACCCGAAGTTGAGCCAAAATTTGTCATATAGGGGGATATTTGCAATGGCCCGGGACGTCTATATTTACGCAATGTCATCACAATTCTTGATATGGTATTTTGAGATGGAAGTAATTCGTCCGCCAACTCAAACTGAGCCACATGTTGTAGTCCCTGAACAATCTGTTTGTCATCACCGATGGTCTGCTTTCTGTCTTGTTGTGGATCAGCCGCACCACCACAAACTGTACTAGACGATACACCAACTGACATGAGACTTCCTTCATTGCTATGCATGCCATCAAGAGCAATGTGGACAATATCAACTGTTCTTTGAGATGTTTCAATTGGGATCTGAGATCCGAAGCCCTACGATAACATTAGATGAAACTTTTTTAGCGGAGTTAAGCAAACTATAAAACAGTTACCAAAACATCGAACAAAAGAGTTATAGAACAGTATTAAATACGGTTTAATACCTCTGATTGAATGTGTTGTGCAAAAATGACACCTCCTTCATGTATCTCTTCTGTATCAGCCCTTACTGTATCTCCACTAGAATTACCCTTGGTGAGACAAGCATCCCCAACTAAGGCTTATGTGTAAGCAAATACAGTATTAACATTGTATCGATGTTCAAAAACTAAATATATGTTGTTAGTAGTGAATACATTAAGTTGTATTTGTTTGCAGATTTAATCATATAGAGCCATAAATACACAGAATACTTAGTTTCATATGTACATTTTTTTTTTTTGGTATTTCTGGTAACTGTTGGATCAAGCAAGACAGTAATATGGTTAAGAAACTGGGCAGGATAGTCACATGTATTAGGAAAGCCATGCTAGTGAAAAAGGAAAGTCATGCTATTGAAAAGTTCACAACGAAGGTTTTGGACAAGTCTGATATTGAAAAAAGAAAGTCCTTCACATCTCAACAATGTATTTATAGAACTGCTTACTGAGCCTTCATTCATATAAGGTTATATATCTATCTAGATGTTTCAAATAACTGGTTAGCTTATCTACTCTTACGAAAGCAGTTTGCATGTGATGTTTTAAAGAGTGCAAGCACAAAGCCTCTAAAAGACACAACTCATTCTTGTGGAACAACAAAGAGGAAGATCAACATATCAGAAGATATTTTGGAGGATGAAGTGATGCAACAAATCAGAAGATACAACAGTAATGGTTTAATATACAGTCACAGATACAACAGTATACTTATTTTGGAGGATGAAGTGATGCAACAAAGGTCTACTGATGAAAGGATAATCATAAATTCATCCGCAGAAATTGAGGAAACAAGCACTGGAAAAGAACCTAAGGACAGGATATTCATCTTTCTTGTTAAATAATAAAAAGACACAGCTCATTCTTGTGTAACAACAAAGACGAAGATCAACAAATCAGAAGATATTTTGGAGGATGAAGTGAACAAACAATTCTCAAATAGCTTTTTACAGTAGACGACAATCTAAACAGCCAAATCTGCAAAATTTACAAGTAATGCAACAACCATCAACTCTCCGAAAATTATCAGTAATTTCTGTTCAATTCAAATTCCTCAATCTACTATATATATAAGCAGCAAATTAGAACTTCAGTAGCAATTAGACTTCACCTCACATCCCAACTAAATTCGATTCACAACACAATGGACAAAAATGAATTTCAATTCATATCACATAAAACCAAACTCAAACCAGGAACAGTGCACAACTATACTGGTATACACTATTCATGATCTAGTATCTCCCTTAAATTGCCCCAGCCCTCTCCCTAAAAGTGGATAAATAGAAAAATGAAAATATAAAGATTGATCTAGATTATAAGAAGAATATCATTTCAATGGGGCAACATCCCTCATGAAGCAAACAACAACCACTTTCTTCATAAACAACAGTAATGCCCTTACTCAAGAAACATACTTGCGGAGAAACTACAGATACAACAGTCATGTAATGCTTTCATATACAGTCACAGATACAACAGTAATGTTTTCATATACACCGTATACTTATATTCATATATACATTCATGTATACACGTATAGTCAATTGTATCAAAAAATGGGTATTCATATACACAGACACCAGATTTAATCATATATACAGTGATGAACGAAGAAATATTCTATTCGTTTGCAGATTTAACCACATACAGTCATATATACAAAGTAAATTATATTCATATATACACTCATGTATACAAGTACACAGACACTTGTGTTCCCAAGTTGTATTCATGTATACAGACAATACATATCTACATTCAGTTGTTTTCATGCATACAGTCAGTGCAGTTGTATTCATTTATATTTATGTATACACATAATTAGACATCAATAAAATCGAAATACAATGAAATATAAACAATAAAGAATACTGATAAAAATGCTGATACAGACTAATTACCTCAGTTGGAATATGAGCTGTGCAAGTCTCATTTTGATTTGGTGGTGTATCAGAGATGTTGTCATCAACCGAGCGATGTATTCCAATGTCATGCCGCTGAAATGGAGATTCGCTGGCAGCCCCCTGTAAGGGCAAAAAATGTATATTTATTTGACTTGAATATAGTAGTGTTTTTAATTGTTTTGTTTTACCTTGTCCGAATCATTATTCCCTTTGATAGCTTGAAGAACCTTTGTGAAGTTGTCATTGATCGTTGTGCGAAGATCATTCATCGTTGTGCGAAGATCATTAAACTCGTCCTTGACCTAAATTTTGAATTAAATATCAATATAGTATGCTTATCATACACTTTCAAAAACTTGATATAAAACAAAACAATTGAAAGCTATAAATTACTCTTACCAACTTCTTAAAATCATCAAAATCTTGCCTTATGAGAGACAACTCGTCTTGTTTGTTGGTTGTCGGGATGTCATGCTGGACAAATGGGGTTTTTGGATGCACTTGCTGGTTGGAGTTTGGAGAAATTGGCATTTTAGATTGTACAAAAGGCATCTTCCCACGGGTATTAATGTTGGAAGTTGGAACTGTTTCGGGGCGAGGACTTGGTTTCTTGGATGAAGAACCTCCAACAGGTCTCTCCTTACGTTTCTTGTGAGGTGGGGTAGAACTAAAATCATCAAAATCATCATCTACATGCATCGGGGCAGTGGTAGTTTGTGCCACACCAATGACAAGCGGGGGTAATTGAAGACAAGAAACCTCGTTAATGGTCGGCACTATGTTGTCAAATGAATGCATCTCCTAAGCAACATTTCAATTTCTGTCAGTATGTGTAAAAAATATAAAATGCAATTTGTTATGTATTCGTAATTTATATACATACACCATTTTATGTATTCATGATTATGTATGTATACAAAATTAAAATCAAGAAATTAAGATAGAAACTTCAAAGAGTTGGAACAACAAATTACCGGGCTGTTATCTTCTTTAAACATGCCGTCCATCTGGTCTTTAAAAGTTGGTTGGCTTTCTATGGTCCTCCAATTAAGAATTCTGGGGATGTTGTCACCCGACTTAACTGCAAGAGTGTTGTCAACACATGAACAACACTCATACAACCATACTTGCATGGCAAGGGGCATTCCATGAAGCCTATAAAACTTTTTCTCAACAGTCATCTTCTGGCTGATACTTTTGATCAAATCGCGGAATGCTAACTTACCCCATGGGAAATCTCTGTATCTACTAGTCTCCACCAATTCAAAATGTAGCCTTGGTATCCTTGTAGCATTTTTCTCATTGGACAAGATATACGTATGTATGAAATATAATATAGCAATCTTAACGGCATCGCCATCATTGAGGCCCCAATTTTTGTCCATGAAGCAATCAACCAAATCTGCCTTTTTTGGCAATTTTTTAGACCCACCAAAATATTGTTCCAATATCCTGTTTTTCCGTTTTCGGTTGATTGTAAAATCGTCTTCATCGCCAATACACTTCAAACCAGTAATGAGTGCGAATTCCCTAATAGAAAAGCGCAATTCCCTGCCATTTATGTCCATCAAAAAAGCATCGATAGAACTATCCGTGAGCTCTCTCACCATGCAACACCTCACCATCTGTGCTTGGACCTCACAGTGCTACATCTGGAGGAATACACCAAAGCAAGTATCCCCGAATAACTTATATTGCTCATCGGTTAGTTTGTCCTTAAGCTGTTTAAATACCTCCGTATTTGTGTAACAACTCATGTGCACCGAATGTGTAGGAGGATCTTTCACAAATAACTGATTAAATAGAATATCAATAAAAACATGATCAATGATACAGTATGTCAAATCTAAAATACAGTTATATATACAGTGTATCTATTTTTTGCACTGTGTTCACAGCTATGCTTTATTCACCCCCACTACAAAGTAAAATACAATAACTCTAAAAAAGATAAATGGCAAGGTGCATAATGTATAATACTCATTACAAAATATATTGTATCAAAAATAAAATACTCAATTTATACAGTGTAGCTATTTGCATTATATTTTCACCAGTAAAATCATATACAAAACACATACACAGAACATGACATTGTATTCACGACTAAAATCAAATTAAAATACACTATCAAATAAAAAGGAGAAAAATTGTATCAAATATTGAAAAACTAAAAAAACACAGATATATTGTATTCATAACTTCATGAAAAAGAAATACAGTACCTCCACTGTCTTTTGAGGCACATCTACAATAATATTTTTTCCCTTGCTCCTTGAAGCGTCATCGATGAGTTTTCTCCGCTTATCAGTAATAGGTACGGATGCTTTGGAATTTGATGGAGTCTGAACTCCATCTTTTCGTTTGATACTACTACTCTGGGCAGCCACTCTAGCAACAGAGCCTGCAATTTCTTGTTCATCCTGAGAGATACACAAATCAAAAGATGGAGCATCATCAAAATACTGCACATTATTAGGTATACCTCTAGTTATTCTGCTTGGAGTGCTTCCGTCCGCCATTAACCCCAAATTCGAAGCTTCTTCAAAAACCCTAACAATGGCGGACACTTTTTTGCATAATAATGCAAAAACCCTGGCAATGTAGTAAAATTTGTTCCTTAAAATTATAGAGGGCAAGATTGTAGAGAACAAAATACACAATAGAAAACTAAAAAACTACCCAATACCTTACCTATTAGTGCGCGGCTACAATTTAGGATAAGTGAATCGGGTGAGGATCGTGCAGAATGGAAATGGAGAAAAAATCGGAGAAGATTGGTACACGATGAGAGAGAAAAGCGGTTTGAACAGTGTGAAATGGGATACAGGGTTCTTTTACAAAAGTTTTACCGTGTCAGTTATTAGATGTGATTAGCATATCGATGTTTGCTATGGAAGGTAATTAAAACAAAGTATAGTTACTAAATATAATTACCTAGTATAAGTTTGTCATGCCATGTAAAATTTCCTATTTTAAATTACAAATCTACAGCCCAATATTTTATGCCACAACTTGAATATTCACCTTTATACAACAATATACAATTTTATACATCTACTGTGATAATGTAGACATTTTGTATAAAAGTTTATAATAATGTATAAGACTAGTATATAATATTATAAAACAATATATAACTTTATACATTTACGGTAGATAATGTATAAACCTTATATAAAAGTGTATAATAATAATGTATAAGACTAGTGAAAAACTGAAGATGAAAAAAATGGCTTTGGCGGTTAATTTAAAAAAGATGGGCTAAAACGGGTAAATATTTTACCATAATTGACATACAGTGTAAAATTCCCTTTAAAGATTGTTGGAAAAAAAGTTTGTTCTTTTTTTATTTCTTATAAGATGGTATGCCCTAAATTTGTTGATTTTGTTCCTTGAGGTAATTGTTTTTCCTTTAATTCGTTTTATTAATTAATTAATTTATAGATTGTTGGAAAAAAAATTGTTCTTTTTATTCCTTAAAGTTGTTGATTTTGTTCCTTGAGGTAATTTTTTCCTTTATTAGTTCCATAATTTATGATTTTAAATATTCTTGGAAAAAAAATTGTTCTTTTTATTCCTTACAGTTGTTGATTTTGTTCCATGACTTAATTTTTTTTTCCTTTAATTCGTTTTATTAATCATGGTTTTATAGATTGTTGGAAAAAAATTGTTGTTTTTTATTCCTTATAATAGTATTCCCTATTATGAGAATTTCTGTTTGGTTTTTCCTTGGTTTCTTGTGTCAACAATTAAAAAAGAAAATGAAGCTTTTGACCTTGTGCCCTTGAAATTTTTGTATTTATTGTTTTGATTGGGGCTGGATTGAAAAGGGGCTCATTTTTCTAGCAATGTGAATTTGTGGTGTTTGGTTCTGATTACTTTTTGGGTTTTTTTTTTTCTTTGGGTAGAAAAAATGAGTGTAAAGGGCTCGTTCTTTCTAGAAATGTGAATATGTGGTAGTTGGTTCTGGTTATTTTGTGTGGAAAATTTGCTGAATTTCTAATACTTTTAGGTCTGCATGCCTTCATTCGTCATGGCATACCATTAACCTTTTGGCGTTATAGTACCTTTTGAAGGTTCAAGCTTTCTTAATTCCGGAAAGAAGTTAGGGTTTAATCTTTTGTCCAGAAATTTTAATTTTGCTGTGGGGTTAAACTTGGTTGAAAGGAACTTCATGATTTCTAGCAGCTTTTTTGAATTTCTGTTTGGGTTTTCCTGAATGGTCTTGATTTCTTGTGTCACCCGAATAAAAAAGGTAGAAGCTTTTTTTGGCCTTGTGCTCTGATAATTTTTTAATTTGTTTTTTGATTGGCGCTGGATTGAATAAGGGCTCATGGTTTCTAGCAATGTGAATCTGTGGTGGCTGGTTCTGATCACTTTTTGTGTTTTCTTGTTTTTTTCTTTGGGTAGAAAATGAGTGTAAAGGGCTCATGGTTTCTAGAAATGTGAATTTTGGTAGTTGGTTCTGGTTATTTTGTGTGTTTGCTTGATAGTTTTTATTTTGGGTGGAAATTCGTGGAATTTCTGTTGACATGAGGTCTCCATGCTTTTCTTCATTCGGCATGGCTCACCAATTAACTTTTTTGGCTTGGAGGTTCAAGCTTTTTTTTCTGAAAAGAATTTATGGTTTAGTCTTTTCTGTCTACATACTGTAAGCTGCTGATTTCAATTATTGAGAAGGAGAAATTTGCTACAAGGAAAATGTTAGGATATTATAATATGGAATGGTTATGCTAGTTTTTCTTGCTGAAAGCTTATGTAAAATTGGTTGATAAGAAGCATACTATGACTTATCTTTTTTAGGTGGGAGGTGTCACTTGGGCTCCATAATTTGTGTTAATTCAATACTGTAGCTAAAATCAAACTAGTTTGGTCAGCTCCTGCTTGACTTGATGGGAATTTATCTGAGTTAGATTATGTCAATTGGAAATGTCAGGTTGGACGTTATTGATTATTTTCTCTTTTCGAAATTTAATGAGCTTAGATACATTCTTGTTTATAGATTGAGTATTTTTTGAATTCTTATTTTTCTCTGTTGGATGGGACCTTACCCTTCCAAAAGCCTCTCGGTGAATTCAAGTCCTTTAACTAGCTCAAAATGAGTTTGCACTTTGGCTTACATTAATTTTTTGTTCACATAAATTCTCAACATGTAATAGTTTTTACTTTTTAAAGAATAGCTCGATGTGCCAGTTTTCATTTCTTGTTTGTTGTGTTACCTCAAGATTAATTCTGCTCTAGATTACTTTTGTGTTGTGTGATTAAAATGTTTGTGAACAGATGAGTTGCAACATTACATTTTTCTGTGCATGTTTTCAGTTTGATAATTGTACTGTAAAGATGCCTCGATATGATGATCGGAGGGGAGATAGCACCTGTCTCTATGTGGGCCACTTGTCTTCATGGACCCGTTCACGTGATCTGGAGCGTGTATTCAGTAAATATGGGAGGTACATTTTTTTCCAGATTCTTGGTGCATCATGCATTTCTTTGTATAGGACATCCCACTGTCATTTGCTTTCTTACTGCTTTTGATGTTAGCCAGTTGTCATTGAGCAACTGAAATTGCGGCAATGCCCGGAAAAATTATTATTACAACCATGTAATGTTGTTTGTTGACCCTCTAGAGAACCTTGGGTGATATTTTCCTTCTATGTTTTTGTCTAATGTGGACTTTGTCCCATATACCTTAAGTTCAATGCATTGCTACCCAAGTTGCTCTTCTGTGAGGGTGGTGCTTCTTTTAACTAGAATGGAAGGATAAGTTTCCTTTTGTCGTTGAGATTCGTAGTTCCTTCCAAGCATATATATTGCTCGAGTATCTTATCAGTTACTCCCTCCGGATAAAAAAAAGAGTCCACTTAGCCATTTGCACACCCCTTAAGAAAATACTAACTCCTAGACAAAAATAGGTAATTTGACTAAACTACCCCTAATTAAATAGGCTTTGGGATTTGATCATATAACACTTAATAGGGGCAAATATGGAAAAACAAGATTAATTCTTTCTTGATTTGCTAAGTGGACTCTTTTTTTGATCGAAGAAAAAAAGGCTAAGTGGACTCTTTTTTTGATCCGGAGGGAGTATTATATATAAAGGAAAAATGTGTTCCAGATGCTTGCGAGTTTTAACTTGAATGATCTTGTTGACGGTTTATAGGCATTTGCCTCGCCTGAAGGTCAATCTTGAGGGGTGGCCTTGGTGGAATTGATGGAAAGTCTTGCCGGGTTTTAGGAGACTTCGGTGATTCTTTCTATTGGTGGAGTCTTGCCGTGTTTTAGGAGACTTTGGAGGTCCTTTCTACAATGTCTTTGCGTATATTTATGGAAATTCCCAACAATCTCAAACTGGTGTTTAGTTCGTCTTGAGGGGCAAGTGTTCATGAAACTCCCTGTGCTTGAGTAAGTAAAGATGGCCTTACTGTTTCTGGCCAACCATTTCCGCAGAGTACATGATGTGGACATGAAGCATGACTATGCCTTCGTAGTATGTATCATCTCTCTGTTTCCCCTTTTTGATGGTGTTAATATTTTAATTAGTTTCCATTTTTGAGCCCCTCAACCATCCCCGCCAAAAAAAATCTTTTGTTTGCTACACAATGTGTTTCAACAGGAATTTAGTGATCCTCAAGATGCTGATGATGCAAGAACTATTGCGACGGCCGTGACGTTGATGGACGCCGGAGTAAGTATTCTATACACATCTATTCCCTGGAATTCTCCTCTGTCAATTTTTGCTGTACCTGACAAGGGTTCCAGTAAAGCTGCTAATATAACCCCCATTCCTTCTTCCTTTATTTGTACTGTCTTTTAAGTTGAATTACTCCCTCCGTCCCAATTTAATGAAGGTGTGACTAGGTACAGAGTTTCAGAATGAAAGAAACATTTTTGTAACTTGTGGTCTAAAATATGTCATTGATATTTGTGTGGCTATAAATCATTTCATCAAGGGTAAAATGGGAAATTTATTGTTACTAAATATAGAAAAGTTTTTTTTTTTTTTAAATATATAGAAAAGGTTTCATTCTTATTCTTTTTGGGGCTGACTAAAAAGGAAAGAGAGAAAGAGAGTCACATAAATTGGATAGAGGGTGTATTATTTATAGGTCTTGAACATCATTGCTCTCGGTGGATGTGTGGGCACACTAGCAGCGATAGGATTAGGAATGAAGTCATCCGAGACAAGGTTGGAGTAGCCTCGGTGGAAGACAAGATGCGGGAAGCGAGGCTGAGATGGTTTGGGCATGTGATTCGGAGAGATGCAAATGCCCCAGTGCGGAGGTGCGAGAGGCTGGCTATTGACGATTTCACAAGAGGTAGAGGTAGGCCGAAGAAGTATTGGGGAGAGGTGATTAGACAGGACATGACGCTTTTCCTTCTTACCGAGGACATGACCTTAGATAGGAGGGTATGGAGGACTCATATTAGGGTAGAAGGCTAGTAGGTAGTCGCATTTATCCTTTCTTACGAGTAGTTGTATTGCTCTATAGTTTCTTGTCCCTTGATTTCTGCGAGTATCTGTTGGTTTATCATGGCTTATTTACTTTCATTGTTTTTATTTTCATAATTGCTTTGAATTGTTTGCCCGTATCTGACCTTTCCTATGCTTTTTCTTGAGCCGAGGGTCTTCCGGAAACAGCCTTCCTACCTAAGGTAGGGGTAAGGTCTGCGTACACTCTACCCTCCCCAGACCCCACGTTGTGGGATTCACTGGGTATGTTGTTGTTGAACATCATTGCTCTCCTTCCTTCTCATGCCCAGATGCCCCCCTACCCAAAAACAAAAGAGGTAGGGAATTCTTGTTGCAGACACCATCAAGTTGCTATCCTAGATTAACCAAAGCGAACTAATTGTAGTAGTAATTGTTGATAGACGCTTGATTCTTATGCAAACAATAATTAATTTAATGGGTAAGTTGTTAGACCTTGTTTTCCTATGATACATATCAGTTGATTCAGATTTCGGATGATGGTTTTTTTCTCTGTAGGTGCCACGTGGACCAGGCGGTTCGCGTGAGTATCTTGGCAAAGGACCTGCTCCAGGTTCAGGCCGCTGCTTTAACTGTGGCCTTGAAAGTCACTGGGCGTGAGATTGCAAAGCTGGGGATTGGAAGAACAAGTGCTATCGATGTGGAGAAAGAGGTCATATAGAAAGAAAATGCCCAAATAGTCCTAAAAAACTCAGGTGCTTAAACCTCTGTGAAGCAATTGCTTCTCTATTTTCCGTCCCTAATCTTTTTGCTTTGAGTTTCTTGACTTTGTGATGTTCATTGCAGTAGACGCAGCTACTCATGGTCACCTGTTAGGTCGCGGTCAAGGTCACGCTCACGTTCTCCTCGTCGAAGTTACAGCAGAAGTCGCAGCTATAGGTGAGTTTTAACACGTGTTCAGGTGTCATTCATTTGTGCTCTGTAATTTGCTATTTGCTCGGATGTTTGCAAATACAAAGTCATTATTTAGCATGTTAATATTTTGCTCGGCGGCCTAGTGTTCAATGAAGTGGGTTGAGAACCAATGAGGTCTCAGTTCAAATCCCAACAAGACTAAAACACTAGGTGATTTCTTTCTATCTGTCTTAGTCTTAGTCTTACCCCACATTGTGGGACTCGCTGTGTATGTTGTTGTTGTTGTTAGTCTTAGTCTTGTTGATAGAATTGCCTGGGACCTGTTGCTGGTGCGAGGTGGTTGGCTGGCTGGCCAAATTTGGAAAAATTAGTTTGGGAGCATTTCAAGTGAAATGTTTTCACTCACAAAGCTTTTAGCTCTTTCTATATTCATGTGCAGGCACAACCTCAACTTCCAACTAATTTTTTTCAGACTTCCAACTGTAGGAACTCTTTGTTTCAACTTCAACTAAATATTTTTGTTCAAACGCATACTTAGGAATGTTTCTGAGCTCTTCCCTTTGTTCTTTCAGTCTATCAAGATCCCCTCCACCAAAGAGAGAACGAGCTGACATGTTCAAGCGATCAAGAAGCTACAGTAGGAGCCCGGAGCCAAGAAAGGCAAGTCCAATTCCTAGCCCTAGTCCTCCACCCAAAACGAGGAAGCGCAGCCCAACGCTCGAAGAGGGTAGCCCTATGGAAGCAAAGAGCCCTCTTTCACCAGCTAGAGAAGAAGGTGCCTATAGCCAAAGCCCTAGAGAAAGAAGTGGAAGTCCTTTTAAGTCCTAGAAGGGATGATACCGCTGCTCCTCGAAGATATGATGATAGCCCCGCTGAAGCTAATGGTGAAAGTGGAAGCCCGAGTCCCAAGCACCACCAGAGGAACAATGTAGATGATGACGAGGATGAAGGTGAGTTTCGTAATGAGCGCTCAGGTAGAGAGAGCGAATTGCCTTGACATGCACTCTTTTGTGGAATCTACTGTATGCAAGAAACTTAGTGGGATGTTTCTGAATGAATTTTGAGCACTGGACCTTGTGAAGGCCTAATTTGATATACTTGATAGAATTCACTTATATCTATATTTGGGATTGAAAGTTAGAAGAATAGTTGGTATTTGATGTTTTCCTGTTACTTTCCGCAAGAAGTAATGGCTGTTCTTTTTTTCCAAAAATATTTAGCATGAGATTTTCTTCCATTATTTTCAGAAATTTCTTTCGACCAAATAATAAGTGAAGAACTCATTTGTGATGGGTTTGGTTTGAAAATGGATTTTTCGTTGGGTTACTTATTGTTACTGCCTGCTTGAGTGAATTGTTTTTCCTTAACTGCAGCATTGTATCCTTTGGTTATTTATAAGAAATTCTACCGACAAAAAGAAAAGAGATTATTCCCAAAGTACCTTTTAAGTAGTTTACAAGTCTGTAAATTTTTCTTCAAAAAGTGGAGAAATTGTTGTAAGAATTCATTTTACATAAGAATTAATGCTTTGAAGTTAAAGTTTTCGCTAAAAAATGGTAATACTAATGCTTGCAGATGGGTCGCTTTTTTTTTCTGCTCATCAATTGTGCAGGTGCTCGTTTCAAAATTTTCGTTCTTTTTAAGACGTACAGATTGTAATACACATAAAACGGGTTCAAATCATATTCAAACAACTAATCTACAAAGCCTTTGGTGATTTCTCCATTCTCAGCGGCAAGTTGCTGGCGTCTCAGTACATTTGATTCCTATAGCGCATGTTTACCCTTCTAAATTCACGGTGATAAATATTTCTTTTTGTCCATTTAACATTCGTCATCTATAGAGTAACATGATCACTAAAAATCCATATATAAACAATATCAACTTATATGACATTAAGACGTAACAAGTCATGCATTACGATCGGAACACTCAATTCTCTTCGCATGTAGCTGCTGTAGCATTCAAGTAATGCCCTTTAATTTCATCTGTTTCAGCCAGTGCTTTATAAATTGCTTCGCACAAAATAAGAAACGATCTCTCCAATGCATATGGTTGTGATTATTGTTGTTATCAACATTCGCCAAACTCAATAAGTAATTCAATTAGAGATGCTTGTTTGTCAACTTTATTTGTGGCAAATGAGGTAACTACTTGTAAGATGTTTGGCTGAAAGTGAAAAATGAGCTATAAACGAAACAACCATTTTTTTTGTCGCTCTAGTTGTATTCTTTTATATTTTTGTGCCCATAACTCTTTGTCACATGATACTCGAACATAAACTTACTTTGAACAAATGCACACATGACAAAATCTCTATAGTCACACATGACCAAATCTCTATAGTGCATTATAGGGTCTTCTATTGGTCAACTTGATCAATGGTAGTGTATCTCTCGAAGCATTCTTCACATTAACTATGTTGAAGATTGCTTCAACTTGCTTTCAATGGTGTTATGGTGGTAACGGTTGCTTCAAGGTGTCAAATTAATGAGGGTGAAACCAAAAACATAGAATCCTTCCTATTTTTGGTAAGTCAGGTCATAATCCAAAATAATCTTGGTAGAATAAATTTGTTTACTTTATTACTACTTTAACTAGTACTACTTTAATTAATTATTAAACACTGAAAATAATTGAGAACGTACATGTTGTAGCTTGTAAGAGCCTGTTTGGATGGGCTTATGCCTATAAGCTGTTTCCAGCTTATAAGCTAAAAAAACATAAGTTGAGGTAGTCTAACTTATTTTTTTTGGCTTATAAGCTACTTTAGATAAGCTAAATCAAATGGACCCAATTATTTTTTTGAGCTTATTTTAAGCACAAAATGACTTTAAGCTGGCCAGCCAAACACTCAAAAAAGCTGAAAACAGCTTATAAGCAACTTATAAGCCAATCCAAACGGGCTCTAAGTCTTGAAGAGACCTTGACCGTGTAAAAAAGAATTCCACTGCAATGGATACTAAACAAAGATACCGTAATATTAATGATGGTGAAACAAAAAACGTAGAATCCTTCCTATTTTTTTGGTAAGTCAGGTCATAATCCTAAATTAAATTGGTAGAATAAATTTGTTTAAACTCCAAGTTGTCTTATATAGTACTCCTTATTTCCTTAATTTATGACATCAAATATTAAAAGCTGAAAATAATTGAGAACTTACCCGTTGTAAGCCTTAAAAAGACCTTAGACCAAGCAACCTATGAAATATTATACTGGGAAATATAAATCTATGTCTCGCAGAAATTTTATTTATGACGAGGAGCAAAAATTAAAACCGGCACAAAAGAGAACAAGAATTGCAAATGGCCCATTTTATATACTCATGATGGCCTCAAAAGGGAATATTTGGGGCTATTTGTACCATTGTCCTTATTCGGGAGTGTTCTTTAATTTTTATCCTTCAAATTGCTGGTGTTTAATTTTCATTCTTCACCTAAAATACCTTAAGATTCTGAATTCGAATCCAACTCAATAAAAAAAAAATTGCAAGAAAAAGTGTCGTAGGGCCTAACTTTTGTTTTAATTTGTGCACTTCCGCCTAAAGATTTTATGTGGCGCCAATGGCTTAACCGATCCACAAGAAAATCCAATGTCTCTTTTCGTAGCTACGGTGGCTCTGCCACATGTCGCCACCGTTCCCACGGCGGCGATGACGAAGCAGCCACGTCAGAGACCAAATCCTAAAACCCAAAATGCTAAACCAAATATAACCACCACTAATCCTACCGTAAAGAAAATAACTTCAGGTTTTAACAGTAGAAATAAAGAGCCCACGTGGCAGTGTGTCAAGAATTGTGGTGCATGCTGTAAACTTGAAAAAGGGCCGAATTTTCCTTCTGCTGAAGAGATTTTCGATGACCCTTCTGATATTGAGGTTCTATTTTTTTTTCTTCATTAATTTGAGTTTGATGAATATGATGGATTATACTACATTTGTCATGTTTAATAGCAGTATTTTCCATATTATATACTCCCTCCGATACCAATTTGTTCGAAGGTTGACCAGTTTAGGAGTCAAACAACTCTTTCTTTGAATATGATTTTCTCCGACTATTTTATATATTGTGAATTATTAATTATGCACCTCTTGATGGGATCGAAAATAATAAGGGCGTCATCGGAAGCTATCAATTGCAAGCCACGAACGACTATAAATCAAACGATAAAGAAAACGGAAAAGGGCCAAATATATCCTTGTACTATTGGAGAATGGCCAAATATACCCCTCGTTATACTTTAGGTCCAAATATACTCCTGTCGTTATACCATTGGTTCAAATATGAGCCTCCTCCTTTTAAAGTTGTCCAAAGTGGACATCCAATCTTACGCGGTACTGACATTTGATGAGATGGATGCCACATGGCATGCCACCTCATCACCCCTAACCCATTTTACCCATCCTCTTTGTTTGTTCTTCCACCACTAAAATATGCAGTCACCGTCTCTCGTGGCCGATACTAACCGTTCGCCGGACGCCGAGCACCCAAAAGAATTACCCATTTCTCTGTTTTTTAATCCAAGCTCTGTGTCTCTATCTCTATATATAAATGTTTCAGATATACATGTCAAGTGAAGGTTTGTAGAAATGGCAGTATGTAATGTGCATATTTGACTGAGAGACTATATCTTATAGAGGATTTATTAAAATTTAGGGGTTGGATTATTATAAGTGATACGTAAATTGGGGTTGTGGGGAAAATTAGGTCAACTGTCATTAAACAAATTTTGAAAAGAAAATGATATGTGGATAGTGGATTAGTCTCGAGTCTCGAGTTTTAAGTAATTTTTGCTCTACTTTTGAATTTTAATTTATATAGCTGATATACTACTAAACTCTAACTATACGGTGGTAATGGTGGTAATGATGGTAGAAGGGAAGGAAACGTTAGTGGTAAAAGAACAAATAGAGGGCAGTAAAATGAGTTAGGGGTGATGAGGTGGCACTGGCATCCATCTCATCAAATGTCAGTGCTACGTAGGATTGAATGTCCACCTTGGACTACTTTAACGGAGCAGGAGTATATTTGAACCAATAGTATAACTGCAGGGTTATATTGAGTTTGAATTATGTTTGTTTGATAAATATGATGGTTTAAACTACCTCTATCATATTTTATACTCGTTATGCGATACTTTTTGCCTATCGAGAGTCAGTTTAATAATCTTCCAAGCTAAATTGGATTAGATCAACTATGACGCAAGTTGAAGTTGTGCGAGCTGATTAGCTGACATGGCAAGTTAGTTAGGAGTTAGTTACAAACGTTAGTAGTTGTTAACAGCGGCCTTGTACAATTAGGAACCCTTCTGATGTTGATGTTTTTTTCCTTCAGTATTTTGAGTTTAAATTATTTGGGGGTTATGAATATGATGGATTTATACTACCTCTGTCATGTTTTATACAGTATTTGATTCCAAAAGTTTTTTTCTTACGTCAATTTGATTTATGTATTATACTCCATTTCTAATAGTAGAGAAAAATGTAAACATATGATTGGATTTAGTAAGACTGTTAAATTATACCCCGTCTGGAAAGTTTAAAGTTCAATTATTACTAAATATAGAAATGTGTGTCAATACTTTTTGGAATGGACTAAAAAGGAAACAATATCACGTAAATTGGGATGGAGGAGTACGTAGTAGCTCGTTGGACAGAGTTTCCTGATACGTGTTGCTGGTGGGAGGTAGCACGCTCCCGTTTAATTAGTTGAGGTGCGCACAAGTTGGTTGATACACCACGGTTATCAAAAAAATCGTAGTTTGTTTGTCCAGGTAATTTTGGTTGCTATAGTGAAATGTTGTTAATAGATAATATAACATAACATGAAAAATCGGTTTTAAAAAGAACTTGGTCGTTATAGTGAAATGTTGTTAGAGAGGATGACATATAAAATCCAGAAGCCAGAAACTCAAAATTCTAACTCCGCCTCTGTGTAGGCGCTGACAACCAACTTAAAATTTGCCAATTCATGATGGATCCTCATAGCTATGAAATGAGGTTAAATTAAGAAGTAGAGATTCATATAGTCGACCCCTGCTTGTTTGTGACTAAGCCGCAGTTATTGTTGTTATATTTGTTGTAGTGGAGTAAAGTGTCAAGATATGATTGCATTAAGTAAGACGAAACTGTTATATTTGATTTCAAGAGTTGAATGGTTAAATGAATTTGAGTTCTTAAAAGTTGTGATATAAGTAATAGGTTTTGTATAACATATTTTAGGACTCCAATATGAACAGATTGCTATTAACAGTAGATTTGTATCAATATTTTGGGACATCTAAAATGAAAAGACTAGTCTTATATAAAGTTTAAAGCTTTTTTTTGTGGAATTTTCTTCTCAGTTATTCAACAGCTTGGTGAGCTTGGTGGGTTCTGATGGATGGTGCAGACATTTTGATAAGAGCACAAGAAAATGCTCCATTTATGCAGGTGAAACTTGTTTTCTTCCCTAATTTTGCTTTTATTATATCGGTCAATTTCTTGAGTTATTGTTTTTCTCGTTGCTTTAGATCGCCCATATTTCTGTCGGGTGGAACCGACCATCTTTGAGACACTGCATCGGATTGAAAAGAAAAAGTTCAATAAGGAAGCTTGCAGGTAATCCATTGATGTTTGCTCATTTACTCGTTGCCTACCGACTTTGTGAAATTCTATCGGATACTGCTTTTTTGATTAAACAAATGATTCGATTGCAGTTGCTGCATAGACACAATTAAAGCGGTATATGGATCAAGCTCAAAAGAGCTGGAGAATTTCAATGCTGCAATATGGAGCTCAACTTAGTTCTGCTTTCTTTTTTCTGAGGTAGTTCTTTTTTCTATTTTGGTGCACTAGATTTTAGTTCAAGGTGCTTAAAGTCACCCCGTTGCTTTTACTGTCTTGACAGATTCCGAATTTCGCATATAATACTCTTTCCTCTTGTTGGATGTGATTGCTAAAGGTATCTCATCAGGTAAAACATAGCATCTGTCTCATTTGCTAGTATCTCTAGTCTCTCAAGCTATTGGAATTGACATGAGCCACTATAGGCTGTTAATCAGTTTCATATTCTGAGTTTCAGGTGCATCATTTTGTTTCGATCAGTGTTTGGAGCCTGTTGCAGTATCAGTTCTATGCATGCAGAATGAACTGGTGCGCTACAATTGAATCTCGAATACTCCAAATCTGATGGGGAAGTGCAAATTAAAGACATGGAGATCTTTTGGCTAGGCAGATCGATGAATCATCATATTCGAATGAAGATTGTTGTGATTTAGCACAGGATCATCTTCTGTAAAGAACTAGATAGAGTACAAGGATACAGTAGCTTCTATGAGTAGACACCTATGTTTGCTAATGTCAAATTTCACTGTATGGCCAATCTTTACCAGAATTTGTGGGAAGAGACATGATCATATTTCCTTTATATATCATAAAATTCAGTTTATTCATCTTTTTGTATGAACTTAGAAATTATTTTTGTGCATAATTAACTCTAAACTTTCTTGTTACCTGGAACTTGATCTCATTCTTGTCTAAAATTTGGTGTGTTTTCGTTTACTCTAGTCTCTAAAAATTATTGGTGTTGAAAGGAGAAATTATAGGTTCTTAATTAAATTGTTTGGAGCCTGTGTTGGTCACTGTATTGACAATATTCAACTGCTTGTCTCCTCACTGTTGACACCCAATTTTGTCTCTCCTTTATTTAATTCTATTCATTCAGACGTCTAAATTTATTAACGAGCTAGATAATTTATTTTCACTGCTATTTATATTCACTACTTTTATTTTTAACATTACAAATATTAATTTATCACAAATTTTAAATGTTCATCGTCATTTCACTTTCGGGTTTAGAATCGTTAAATTAATTACAAGACAACACTTTATAAATCCTTACTTTCTATATGCTGTTGACACCTAATTTTGTCCCGCATCTCCTCCGAAATACCTATTTATACTTCTGGTATTTCGAGAAATTAAAAAATATGCATTTTAAGTTTTTGCTATAATTATTAGTCTTTTATTAACACCCACGTTTTATTTATTCTTCTGCAGTTTATTATTATCATTATTATTATTATTTTTTTCCATTATCATTATTATTTATTATTATTAGTATTATTATTATTAATTACTAATCATTATTATCAGCGTTATTTTTTGTTATCAATTATGTGTCATCATTATCATCGTTATTTTATTATTAATTATTATTATTATTTTATCAATAATTGTTATTTATCGTTATTATTTTTATTTTTATTAATTTCTATCATCTTTATTATTATTATTATTATTATTATTATTATTAATTATTATTATTATTTATTATCAATGTTTGTTATTTACCATTATTATTATATCTATTATTATCTTTTATCACCATTATCATCAACATTATCATTATTACCATTATCATTATTATTTAGCAGTATTGCTACCGCTATTTATTTACTACTATTATTCAGTATTATTGAAATTTGCATTTCTCAAACGTTTCTACCAACTTCCGCACACACATCGCATCTATTTCGCACATTTAAATGAGAGCGTTTGTTATTAAATATTATTGCACGGTCATTTGCGACATCATATAATTTTTACCCGGGTCTTTTTTATAATTACATATTTTCGTATTAGGTGATATTCTGGCACCCTTAGTACATCGTTAATCAAAATGTGTCTCTTATTCAAATTTAGAAGCCAAACTATTATTTGCACTCAGTCCGTATTTTGACTTACCGGCCCCCAAATCAAAGTCCGATTAATTCCTAATATTTTTGGACTAGACCATATTTTATCTCAATTTTTTAGATCAGTCCATGTTTAATTTACTAGTCCATTCTTTTAAATACCCAGTCTAAATTTGACCCGGTCCACAAATGGACCGGGTCCACAAATGGACCGGGTCCAATTCATTTTTTTCAGCAAATTAAGGGAAACCCTAAAAGGGTTTCCCCTTCATTTCCGCCTCTTTCTTTTCCTCTTCTTTTCTTTTCCCTTTTTCTCTCCTTCATTTCCGTCTCATCGCCTCCATTCCCATCTTCAGCCGCCCCCTTCCATCTCCCTCCTCTTTCTCTTTCTTTTCCCTCTTCTTTGTCATCTTCTCCATCTCTCACCCGCACGCCCCATGTTCCCCCCACTCTTCTGCACATCCACACTCCCTTGTCCCCTCATCTCCGCGCCTCTGTCACCCACTCATCCTTGTCTCATACGCTCCTCTCTCTCCTTTTTTAAACGGGAATCAAAACCCTACTCTTAGTCCTATATATATGAGTATTCAGAGTTCATAAAAGGGGGATCTTTTTTGGGGATCTTTCGATTACAACTTTAAATCAGGAGTTCAGCATAGCCGAAATTCCCCTTCAAATAGGGTTTTGTTTTTAGCCGCCTTGAAGTGTCTATTCTTTTTTTTTCATCACTATGTCTCGGGTATGCTTTTGATATGTCGAATGGCTTACAAAATAGAACTGGGTTGGATAAAGGGGGTTCCTTTGAATAGTTTGAACCGGAAACGAAAAACAGTCTTCTCGTTTCTTGACATCAACTCTAAAATATCAAACATCTTCTTGCTCTCTTTCATTCTATTATCGTTTGGAATCCGAGCATACGCAAGCTCAGGGATATTAATAACGAGAGAGTAGATTCGACGACGTCGACACCCACTTCACTGCACCCACAAAAGGTCAGTGTATTCTTTTCTTTCAAATCTGAAATCCCTGGTGTGCTCGTGTGTGTTTGTTTCAGTCGTTTTAATTCCATTTTTTAGCAGCTCAGTATCATTATGCATGCTCATGTTTAATAAGTCCAGGTTCGATTTAGTAATTAATAATGTTTGTATATCCGTGCCTTAATTTGGTGTAGTCTCAGTTCGGTAATTAACAACATCCATTTGTTTATGTGGTAACTTTAGTTTAGTTTAATTTCAGTTTTGTTGGTGTTTAGATGTTCGTACTGAGTTTCGTTAGGAATAATTGTGACGATGGTGTTTGATCTCTAATTTGACATAATCCTATTTATTTGGACATGTTAGATTAGTCTAGTCATTTGCTGTTTGTCGTTTAAGGTGATTTTGATGTTTAACGTCAGTGTATTCTTCAATCAAATTCATGTTAGTCCTGTACAAAATATATGAGAACTGCTATGGAACTAAAATTATCCATGGGGAACAAATTCGAGGTCTGATGAGGGTAACAGTTCACTATCAGTATTGTGTCTGAATAAGGAGTTTGCTTTAGCTAATTAGGGACATATGGGATGTCACATAACTGTTTGAATAGTAGTTTAGATCGTATGGTTTTGATGGGACTGCCTTGTGCTAGATCCTTACATGACATGTTGTTGGATCATTGTTTGACCATTTGTCCTCTCTATGTGACAATACTTATTTTGAAAGAACTAATGACCTAGATATACCTCTAAGTGTTGTTGTATGATAATTGTCTTGTATTTTGAATGAGTCTGCAACTCTCACTAGCTTAAACTATGATATTCCTCTCCTAAGAGATGAGATTGTCATGCCCCACCCTGCTATTCCTAAGTGAGAATCATCTTAACTCTGTTGAAAGAATCCTTGTACAAAATGCTCTGTTCACTCTTAATGTCTTCCATGATAGATGCTGCATTATTGTACAAGTATCATGACTTGACATTCCCTGTAATTTGCCTTTGTTTCCTATTGACTTGGTAGGCTTTATGGTGTATAATAACTGGTTGACCTGGTATAAATATGATGAAGAATAAAATCAAATAGATAAACTGATCAGGAATATTAATAAGAGTACCATGTATTCAGAACTCAGCCTGGCTTATTTCATTTGATAAAGGCAAATCAAGCTAAAATAAGACCTATAGAATACTGATATCAGGACTATAATGCTTAAAATCCTCCACTTGGGCATGATCTCTGGGTTGGGTTTGACTAAATAGGCCCTTAGAACTAGTGGAAATCTAAAATGCTTACCATATGACCTATTTGTGAAACAAATATTTTGTTGTCTTTGCATCTGCACATTGCATTTTGGGGACCTGTTTTATTACCAGCTGAGTCTTTATCCTTTTTTCGAATCCAGTTGTGCGAAATACTTAAAGGTTTGATTAGGTCGAGTGTTTAGAGGATCACTATTTAGAATCAGGTTTAATCCAGGGCCATTTGGTTACTTGCTTGCCTGAAATACCTTTGAATCTTGTTTAAAGATCTTGAATGCCTTAAGGTGAGAGTTGACACTAGTCTTAATCAACATATTTGTTTGTCCAGACCTAAAATTTATAAAAGGAGTGAATCAAGTTGTTAATCTGAGTCTATATTTTGAGTCATGAGATTCCTACGCAGCTTTATCTGAAACAAAATTGGTTCAGGGTTAAAATGGAAATCTACTTACTGTCCTTCTGTTGAATTATTTGTGCTTTGGTCTGAGTTTAATACGTTGTCCATATGTTTAGTTATTACTACTTGACATATTGTCTCATATACACTTTCTATGACTTGGTCGAACAAAGTCTACAATACGATACAACCCGTTGAGTGTTTAGATTAGTTTGTGGGGGTTCGTTGAAATGAAGTTTACAATATAGTATGCTTAGATTTCATACTGGCCCACATTTGGTTCTTAATGAATTTCAGTTAACGCTCTAAATTCCCCCGTATTAATTCTGCCGCTACTGTTTGCGTATGGGTGCATACGAAAAATGATGTTTGCCCATTATTAAAATATATCTCAATTATAAGTTGTGGCTCAATAGGAGCCTGGACAATAATGATGTACTGTCAACATGTAAACTTTTTTCTCTTTTATAAAAACTTGATTTGGGTTTCGCTGTTCCACTATATATTGTAATCCCAGGTTAACTGCCATCTCTTACTAATTAAATCTATACACAAGGTGTATAGACATATACAAATGTTTATATAATTCAGTGTATATTGCGCTGTATATCACATATAATTCTCTTGTATATCTTCACTTTACTAATCTTTTCTTTCGTTTTATGCATGAACATCGCGCACGAGTTCGAGGACTCGTCGCCTTCCACATTCGGTGTCGGGCTAAAATCCCAGCCAAATCCTCCTCTCGAATCAGCCTTCCATTCGCAGCAAACAAACTCTGGGCCAAGGCCCATATGGCAGAAACGGCCTTACAGCCATGTTAAAATCTGGACTAAAGCCCAGCAGCGGAAACAGTCCGCAATAGTTGGGCCTAAACGGGCTAGATCCGACATTATTTTTTTTCGCTATCTTATTTCGTTGTGTACTTCTAATTTGCCTTGCATGACTGATTTCTTTACTTTGTCTTATTTCTTTAATGTAGATGAATCTTGGTTTGACATTAAGGAGTTTAGTTTAGTAATGGGTAGTTAATTCCGCAAATTACATTCACTTCCGTTTTATCTTCTAAACTTATTTATAGTATCCATAACATTTATTTGAATGACTGATTTTCAAAATTAGCACTACCACATCGAGCTAAAAGAATCAAGATTTACTCTTTTTATCTTAGAATACTTGAAATACATATTTGTTAAAACATTAATATTAATCTTGCAATAATTTTACAAATACATTTTAATTTGCTAGTTGGCGTAATTCATAATACGTATGAACATTACTCATTCCGTTTATTTTTTTTGGTTTACTTATAATTAAACTCTTTTTATTAAATCACTACATTTTTTTACAAGTATTATTTCAAACAACATTATTATACTTTCGTTTAAAACCTTGACGACATTTATAAGTCGTGTCTACAAAATAACATTAGAAATACTCTTTTGTACAAAGTATTATTTTTTACAAGCCCTATTTTAAATAGCACTCTTACTTATACGTCTATCTATAACTTCAGTCCTATTTACCAAGTTATGTTCTTTTCTATAATACTATATTTACACTTAGCTTAATTAACTATAAGTCCGGTCGGTTAACCATTGTTAATGGGTCTTAAAGGGTGTCTAATACCTTCCCTTTAGACTAATTGAACCCTTGCCTAGAATCTTAAGTTTCGCAGACCTTAAACAGAGTTAAATTTAAACATAACTTTAATAAACTTTAGGTGTCCTAATTCACCGTAAATAATTAGGTGGCGACTCCTTAAAACAAATAAACAAAAAAATAGGAATCTCCAATACGTCATACTTCTAATTTAACTCCGGTTAAAAAGGGGTGTGACACTCACTTAAGCTTATGTACCATCTTAACTGTGTTCATGCAACTTAACATCCATGTATAATTTAGCCAGCTGCGAAAGATTTATCAGATAACCTGTGTAGGGGTGTATATGGACCGGGTTAGTTTGGGTTTTACAAATACCAAATCAAACTAATTGTGTCGCGTTTATAAATCTATAAACCAAATCATATCAACAAAAGCTGGGTTTTTGGGTAAAGTCTTCGTACAAAATATATAACTTGTGCTTCGAATAATTTTTTTTTTTGTCCTAGTAAGGTACAACTATCTAATTAAGGTGTTTCTTAAGAAAATGACGCAAAATGTGAGATGACTGATAAGTGATTACATTATACTAAAATATTCAACAAAAAGATAATAAAATCGCTAAGCCCTAATGATAATGATCATAATCTAAAAGTATTAAAAGCAAAAAGTACGGCTAATTATTAATTACATGTATATTAAAGAAAAACTAAATTAAGTTATGCGTTTTCACTGTCTAAACCAATGCAAAACTAATAGTATGTAGTAATAGATATCCAACATTATTGTTATTCCTAGTGTTAAGAATTGAATTTCTTTTGTTAGTGCATTAGTATTGATTTGGGCTTATTTGAGTTACTAACATCAACATTTTTTTGAGCGGATTGCCCTTCTTTTGGGGTGATCTTTAAATTTTGCCCCTCATATTTGTGGTCTTTAAGTTTTGCCCTTCATTTGAATACCTGAGGTTCTAGATTCGAACCTCCGCTCAGGCATAAACAAAAAAAAAATTGCAAGGCAAGGCTAGGGGGAGTGTATGCCGGATCCGGCATACGATCCTTAAGGAAAAACTAAAGTTATGCCGGAGTGGGTAGACTTTGCTTTAAGGCATATAATTTTTTTTAAATTTTTTTTTTTTACTTTTCAAGGCAAACTTTTAGTTATGCCTTGAGGAAAAGTTCCGCCTTATCGGACATACTTTTAGTTATGCCTTCACTAAAAGTGTGCCCCATAAGACATAACTAAAAATATGCTCTATAAGACGGAACTTTTCCTTAAGGCATAACTAAAAGTTTGCCTTATAAGGCAAAGTCTATGCCTTAAGGAAAAGTTTTGGCTTGTGAGACATACTTTTAATTATGCCTTAATTAAAAGTTTACCCCATAAGGCACACTTCCTTAAGGAAAAGTTCTGCCCCATAAGGCATAACTAAACTATGCCTTGAGGAAAAGTTATACCCCCTCCGGCATAACTTTAGTTTTTCCTTACGGACTCCGGCATACACTCCCCCAGCCCTGCCTTGCCAAATTATTTTTTTATTTTATGCCTGAGCAAGGGTTCGAACCCAGAACCTCAGGTATCCAAGCGAAGGGCAAAACTTAAAGACCACAAATATAAGGTGCAAAATTTAAAGACTACCCAAAAGAAGGGCAATTCTGCGCAGAATTGCCCTAACATCAATGGGCTATAAAACTTATTGGACCACTAAAATTTCTAAGTTCAAGTTTGAAATAATATGTTAAAAGACAAAAACTATGAAAAAACTTAAGAATGTTTATAAATTACATTAAAAATAAATGTTTTTATGCATAAAATAGAGAAAAGACCATAAATAGTCCCTTATCTATGGGAGTAGGTCTAAAATGGTCCCTTAACTATACACTTACCGGTTTTAGTCCTTTAACTATCCAAAAACTTATCAAATTTGATCTCCGTCTTTTTTTTATACAAATTGTGTACAAACTCATAAACCTTCGTCAGATTAATCATTAAATCATTCCTCAGGCCTATATTTCTCTCTCCCTGATTCTTTTTCCTCAAGCTCCTCTTGTTTTAAAAAAAAAAAAAACTGGTAAAAATCGATAGAAAAAAAAACCAATGGAAAAAACCGACGGAAAGACCGACAGACTCTGTCGATTTTTTCAATAATATTTTTAAATATTTTTTTTAAGAAAACCGACGGACTGCGTCGATTATTTTTTGCACAAAAATGCGCGAAAAAATATAATTATTTGTTATATTATTTTCTAAAATAAACTGATGGAGTCAGTCGTTTTTTTATTTTTATTCTTTATTTTTTTATAAAAAACCCGACGGAGACGGAGTCCGTCAGTTTTTAGAGTGACAAAACAGTATAAATTAAATCAATGTAAGTATATAAACAAAAAATATCATAGGTCTAGTGGTAAATCCCTTTAATGCCAAGGAACATAGCCGGGTTTGACTCCAAGTTCCTACATTTCATTCTTTAATTTTCAAAAAAAAAAAAAAACCTACGTGAGACCGTCGGTTTTTTTAATTTTTTTTTTAACAAAACCGACGGACTGGGTCGGTTTTAACCGACGCAATCCGTCGGTTACGAAACACGAGAGAGAACTTGAGGAAAAAAATTGAGGTTAAAGAATGAACTTGAGGAAAAAGAAGCAGGGAGAGAGAAATATAAGTCTGAGGAATGGTTTAACGATTAATCTCACGAAGGTTTATGAGTTTGTATGCTGTTTGTATAAAAAAATAGATGGAGACCAAATTTGATAAGTTTTTGAATAGTTAAAGGACTAAAACAGGTAAGTACATAGTTAAGGGACCATTTTAGACCTACTCCTATAGATAAGAGACTATTTATGGCCTTTTCTCCATAAAATATTTTAAAAATTATATACATGTGATTTCGGGTTGGTTTGGTTCGGTTTGATTTTTTTTTTTTGTTAAAATTAAACCAAACCAATTATGGTCGGATTTTCTTTTTCAATACCAAATCAAGTCAAACCAAACCACTAGTGGGGTTTTTTTTCTTGGTTTGACTCAGATTGTCGGTTAGTGTGGTTTGTCGGTTTTATTTGTACACCCCTAGTTACATGTATGATACTCAATATAGTTGGAGTTGCATTGATGGTTTTCTTCAATTCTTAAGTTTGTATATATACTTTGATTGAGTGGTAAAGAGAATTACGGTGACAGTTACATTTATGGGCCATTTTGTGGTGGTTCACACAGGGCCGTCTGAGTGGTTGGTGGGACCTAGGCTGGATATTGATATGATCAGGGCCTGATGATTGTTTTGGTTCTTGTGTTCTTATCTTCTTACTGGTGCAAAAGGGGAAATGGGCAGGCCAATTCCCATGTATCTTCAAGCAAAGGATTCGTTTTGATAAAATAAGATGCTTTCCACAACTTTTTCCCCTTTCCCTTTGTAATGGCGGTTTGCCTCTTTTTGTTAAACAGATTCCATCCATAAAGAGTTATTTACCAAGCCAAATGTCAATCGCCATCTCTTTGGCACACGTGATGGTGTGAGGCTGGCATTAAAGGAAGCGCTTTCAGCACACACCTAAACAATCGTGTACTTGGGTTTGTTTATTAATTAATTAATTATTATATTATGTCTTTCTTTCTGAAGGGCTCACAACAATCGGAATTTGACTTCCTGTGCCTGTGAATTAAAGAAAGGAGGAGCTGAAAGCCACTTGACCGTAAGGAGAGGAGTTTCATAGCAAAAGAAATCAAAATATCATTAGCAACAACTTTTATTTCAAACAGCTGTGTGACAGCATCACAAATCACAAACTTGGATAAAAGAAGACAGTACTGGTACGTAACAACTGGTGTAAAAATAGTCTGAATTATAACGAATTCTCTTAATACTATGGCAAGGGAGCCTGAAAGGAGCGGAATGTTATACAGTTGAGCCAACTACTTTAGAATTATGGCGTAGTTGACATACAACATTATTTCAAAATGTTTTACTTTCATATTAGATAATTGATAGGTGAGCATCAGAACCAAAGTTCATACTCCTGCACCAGCAGATTATCTTCCTTCTTTTTACTCCTTTTCAGGTTATTTATAGCACAATTTCTTCGAGCAGAAGCAAGAATCCTTCATTGTTTGGCAGTGAGTCTTGAGTTACTGTGATATTCTCATGTGTGATCTTGGCTCATTTGAGTCTTATTACCTCACTTGGTGTGATGTAAGCTATGCCGATGGTGGTCCTTATGGAGAGCCACTTCCGTCCAATCAAGGCGGAGTCTATGAGGACAACAACTATTGGGCAAATGAGGAAGAAGAAGATAATCACTTCTCAAGAAACACTCTCTACGGGAACAAACTTTTTTCCCTATAATGGTGAGATGAACAACAGGCTAACGGAATCTGAGTCCCACTATGTAAACGGCCCTGAGAAATCAGATGACCTGTTTGCAGGTGAAGTAATTCAGTACGATAGCCATTATGCAGATGATTCCCAGGCTATTTACTTAGGTAATCAGTGGTTATGGCAACTGGATGCTGGAAACAAGGATGATGACTATAATTACCATGTCATGGAAGACTCCGAAGCTGCTAGTGCTGATAGCTGGGATGAAATGAGACTTGTGGAGAGCATCTTCGGTCACTGGCCTTCTCTATTAAAGCTAGACCTGGAAGATCGAACTGATCCTGTAGTTGCTTGACTGTATCATCTTCTTTTCTGCAAAAGATATATCGTACTCCCCTTTCTGTTTTTTCAGTTTCCGAGGATTCAGTATCTCGAAATATTACTGACACGTGTAGTTTTAACATAACAACCTAAAGTGATTCAATAAATAAAGAGAGTGTTTTCAGAAAGAAATGATCCATGGAGATAGCAATACACTTCTTCGGCCCTTACTTCTTTGAGGTTGTTTTGTTCAAGGCAAAGCTAGTGCAGTGATACTAGTTTCATCAAGAACACAATGATTCTTCTGGTACTTTGATAAGAATCCCTAAAGTGAAACCCCAGAATTTCAAATCGAAAGAAGAACAAAAAGGAAATTGCAAGAAATTGAAAGATAGGTGTGAGACACAAGAGATAATGATCTAATGACAAGCTTGGATGGGTTACTAAACCCTTCAATTAGAAACAAAAAAGCGCCTACACTATAAGGATGCTTCCACAAGTGAACAAGTTCATGTGAGAATCATAAATCTAAGGTTCAATCCACAACAATAGAATCACACACTAAACTAGAATAGTCACTCAAGCTATGAGCTAAGTAGAAAACTAAGGAAATAGGTTTTTTCATCAATATGCAAGCTAAAGGATGAAATAATACTAAGGCAACTATATATAGTCTTCCTATTACAACAAAGAGCCAAAAGTGGTCTTTGCACAAATAACCCCACATGGGCTCTTCTTCACTTGAGTTGCAATCCTAGCCTCGAATTTGCACCCCTAGCCAAGAATTGTATTCCTAGGCACAAATTGCACTCCTTAACCTCGATTGCACTCCTAGCCATCTTTGAACTTCTAGCCACTTTTTGTGGCTTCCATCAATTGGTCTTCACCTCCTTCCCAAGCAATCATCCATATGTTGTAGACTCTTGAGTATTGCTCTTCAAGTGCCTCCAACGCTCCTCGTTTCATGAACGTAGCTTGCAAGGCTTGGAGCTCCTGCTTGGCTATGGGTGAAAGGCCTTGTGCTCTTTGGGGTCATATCATACTTAGGGAGCCCTCATCTCACTATCTTCACGCTGATTTTTCTTGAATGTAGAAAAACAGGCTATCCATCAAGAAGAGAAAACAAATGCCTGTGGTTACCAGTACATGTTTATCACTTCCCAATAAACTATTTAGACTGCAGAAGTCACAAAATTATAGGGAAAAATGGTACCTTAGTGTTTAATACAAGCATGTATCATCATGTTAGGGGTTTTGAGTTGATGGACTAGTCATCCAAGTAGCATCCGAAGTAGTTCCATATTTATTAATTAATACTACCTGCTGCTGTGAATGACGCAATCCATTGAATGATGGTGGCACATTCTGTCCGCTCTTGATCTGAGATTGCAAATTCATTATTGAACTGTTGGCATTTGACGTCTCTTATTCCAAAATTGTCTGCTAGCTTTAAATAATTTGGATACACAGCACGCTCAAGGACTACAAACTTAATCAGAACTTGATATTACCTGCTTCCAGATAGGCATAGTGCGTGGAGTCAGTCTCAACTTAAATCGAAACCAAGTGGCCCAGGCAGGCGCAAGCCTAGCAAAACTAAAGCTCTTATGAACAAGCCAAACGCACAATTGGAAAATACTTATTCTGAAGTGAATTCCTTGTGTTAATCTTACTAGTACCATTATTACTCTTTTCTAATAGTGTGGTGACTAATGTTCAATTGCTAAAGCTTCATCTTTAAATCCCAAGTTATCTAGAAGCAATCCAAATCCTTATAGACTACTTAGAAATCCCCTAAGAGTCTCACCAGAAATACTAACTTGATAACTTTCTACATTAGAAAAATGTTAAATGCCACCGCTCACTGAATAGGATGAGGGGATGACCTGTTGTCTTCTTATATAATCTTTGGCAGTCTTCGGCTAATGAGCTAACTTATGGAGTGGAATTAAGCTCAAGGTCCATTTTCTCAACAATCCCTTTGCACTTGTGCTGTTGTCCCAAGTCAAAATGGTCAACCCTGATGTGTGCCGAGAAGAATCTTGGCTCATTTCGAAGCAAAATATTATTCACTGGAATTAATTTCTTCTACACCAAAGCTTCTCATGTGATCCACAAAAATATCCACCAAACTAGCAATCGATTTAACATGTCCCATCGATATGTCTTCAGCAGTAAATCGAAAAACTTGATTGCTTATCTCGATCCAACTATAACCAGGATCCCTTTTAATTCCTTTCTCTTTCATCAGCTTCTGCACTCTAGCTGCCTGATCCCAGTGTCCTAACCCCACGTATAAACTTACCAGCTGCAAGTGGGCAGACGTGGACCCCGGTTCCAGCGCAAGCCTATTCTCAGCAGCCTCAATCCCCAACCAAAAGTTCCCCTGAAGCCTACACGACATAAGCAAGGAACCCCATCTAACACCATTTGGTTGAATCGGCATATTCTTGATAAACTCCCGAGCCTCTTCTAATAAACATGCTCGTCCAAGAAGATCCACGATACATGAATAATGATCTAGCTCCGGCTTAACACCATAATCAACCGTTGAATTAAAGTAATACATGCTTTCTTTAACAAAACCTGCATGGCGGCAAGAAGATAACACTCCAAGGAAAGTGATCGAATCAGGTCTCACTTTTTGCTTCTTCATTTCCTCGAAAAGTTCGATAGCTTGAATTGCATGTCCTTGCTGTGCATATCCACAAATCATCGAGTTCCACGACACCAAATCCTTACTCCTCATATTTTCAAAAACGCGAAGGGCATCCTTTATTTCCCCACATTTACAATACATCGATAAAACGGCGTTTGCAGCATGTATATACTAATCAATACCCGTACAAATTATTTGGCAGTGAATACTCCTGCGATGACCAAAACATCCGCTATCCATACACGCGCTCAACAAGCTCCAAAACGTGAATTCATTAGGTTTCAATGCTAATCCCTTCATAACCTTATACAATTTCAAACACATCCAACTCATTCTCTTGCGCAAACGCGTTTATTCATGTAAAGATCAAATTAAGCGCTATTCGTTAGGAGTGAACATTGCCTTAGAAAATAATTGTTGAAAAAATAAATATCCTTCTATCATGCTTAATTAATATGTACTTGCACTATATAACTTTACATAGTACGAAGGAGTGCCTCATAAATTGATTGTCAAACTTATCATGGAAGATGACGTACAATATCATGCAAATTGTAGATATTTTTTGCAGGTGAACAATGCCACGATTAGGCAGATCTAGAGGAGGCAAATTAGTGTGCCGACTTTCTAGCAAATGAAGGTCATAATTATAAAGAGGTTTTGATACTCTAGAGTTATGTATTTAAGGATATGGAGTTTCTTCTCCCAGAGGTCTTAAGGAGTGTTGCTTATGAACGGATTTAAGATCTCTGAATAGTTTATTTTTCCATTGTACCAAAAACAAAATATAACTTTAGCCTTTTGAACTTGTCCGGACTTTATGACGTCAAATTCAACCTTCTGTAACTGAATGAGATCAACCAGGTTTCTCTACTGTGTACTGAAATCATAAAATCCCGATATACTTGATCTACCATAATAAATTCTCCTACTCGAGTAAAAACCACAAAAGGCTCAACTAGGAATTTAAGTGTAGACTGTAAAATTTAGCATGTAGCAAAGATTGAAGATACGTATGAAAAGATAGATCCAGGGTCTATCTAAGCTAATGTTGTTTGTGAGCAATATTTTGCTATATATATATATATATATATATATATATATATATTAAACGAAATGACAACCCTAGACAGAGGATATTGCTTGCTGAGATGGTTTAGCTCTTGAGTTTTGGTCCTCGAGGCAGGAGGATCGATCGAACCTCAACCTAAGCATGCTTTTGGAAAAATAACATATTTTGCCTAAAATTGTGGTTCTTCTAACTTAAAACTAAACCAATTAGTCAAGGATATATCTTATATTAAATAGTATGTGATAATTAAAATTTTGTTCTCTCTTAACTTTTATCAATATTGACACTGCTTACTCAAAACCCTGCGTACGCTACTATGCAAGTATACATCTGACCCTTCTTGTGCAGTGCATCACTATCCGACTATCCGTCTTAAAAATAATGTTATATAAGTTGTAAGTTAAGGTAACATATTAATTTGTATATGAAATAATTTTAAATAAAAAATGTTGTAATAATAAGCTCATTTTAGTGTTAACAACTTAATGGCATTTCAGTTATTTTAACGGACAAAATGTTTATTATTTTATGTTTTACTAAACACATTAACTGTTTATTTGTATTTTAACATTTTTTTTAATCTAAAACACGTAAGTAATTATTCATAAATTCAATTTCAACACTTAAAAAGCACTTTTCATCACTTGATGCTACGAAAACTACTTAAAATTCAGCTAATCCAAAAATGTATACTATTTCCGCTGTGTATTTAATTCTCATTCGAAGTTGCCTGGATGTGGGGAAATTAATTTCCACGCAAGAACCAAATATTTGATCTGGTTTAAGTGTCCATCAGTTTGTTTTCATTTTGTCATTGCTTTTGGTGACTAACAAATAGTTAGTCTTCTCTCTCATGATAGAATAATTTTATCCAAATAGGGGATGAATAAAAAATTTCTTTTCTCTAATCATTTATATTTGGAACTCATTGTCCCTGTCACGACCCAACTAGGGGCCGCGACGGATACCCGGGCTAACCACCGAGCACCACTCATGTTACTACTACTTAGTCTCTTTATCAATCAATTATCCACTTCATGCTTAACTTATAAGAAAACCGTTTTCATTTGGAAACAAAAGCATTGTATATACATGAGCCCTTTAGGCTAGCAAAATAATATATATATACATATATTCAAAATGACCCTGCCATGAGACCATACAACCCACATCGAGTATCTACGAGCCTCTATGGAATGACATATACAATTATACACAAAATATTATCATAGGCACCTCCGGAGCAATGGAGGGCTTTCAATCAGCTGGCAACTCTAAGAATCTGGGGCAATGTCTCCTCCCTGTCTACCTGTGGGCATGAACACAGCGTCCAAAGAAAAAGGGCGTCAGTACGAATATTGTACTGAGTATGAGAGGCATAAACAATGAAGGAATGCATCAATAATATAGAGGAACATCAACATAAACATCTAGATCTGACTGGTGACCATAAAAGAAGTAATGCATGCTGTCTTACTTATACTCATCCTCAGGGCATATATGCATCATACACAGACTGCCCGTTCATGTCGGAACAGTGTGATAATCAATAATGTTAGCCCGCGTCCAGGCCTCCCGCGTCCGGGGTACCATCTCATGCCGCCCACTAGTGGTGTCTGCCCACGCCCGAAGGTCGTGGTGTATCCATATAGCTTCCCGCCTTGGCGGTGACTGCCCGGCCAACTAGGCACGGTGTAAAATGCTCATGGCATGCTCAATGCAAAATACTCATAATAATATGGTCATCATAAAATACTCATCTTATCATGATATGTGTATAAGGCTCAAGATCAACTTTATCCTATCGGGGTGACGTAAGGTCGTAATCCCCCGATTACATTATGGAACCATTGTGGACATTCTGCCTCACCTTGAAAGGACTAATACATAGGTGAGTGTAGGCAAGGAATAATATCCTCATATCGTATAGCTTATCTCATATAGACATTCACAGGCATAGGCTTTTAACTTCTTAGAATGTGAAAACTCATAAAGGGAATAGAGATTCAAGCTAAAAGATTCATGCCATTAGAAGGAAGAACTAGCCTCACATACCTTTCGCGTTTAATCGATCTAGCATTCGCTTATTCTCCTTCAATGTCGCACCTCTACCTTCAAAAGAGGAGTCGTACTAACGTTAGTCCATTAGCCATAAGAACGCACTACTTGTTATACCCCGTACATTTATACGACGAATTATCCGCAAGCAAATCGGCTCAAGTTAAAGGCGGAATTATTTTCGGACATGAAATAAGAGCTTTTAATTTTCAACTTTGATTATCACAAAAATTGCTTATAAATTTTATTTAGCATAAAAATATTAATATTGGAGATTAGGAATTAATTTAATTATCGAAAGTGGGCCCCACGACACGTGGCGAGATTTGGTTGGCCTTGAATAAAGATGGACACATGTCATGAAAATTGACACATGTCCACTTTGTAAAGATTATATAAATGAGCATAAGTGGATGACTACACTACAATTAATCTTGCAAATTAGGTTTTAGAAAGAGGGGCTCTCAAGCCTAGAGAGAGAGAGAGAGGGGTTCGGGCACTGTTCATGGCGACTGTTCACAGCGGCGCCACTGTTCACGGCGGCGCTACTGTTCACGCCGCCACTGTTCACGGCCAGTGCCACTGTTCACGGCCAGCCCATTTTTGCCCCCTTCTACACTATTAATTGGAGAGATTTGAAGATCAATAGGAGGAAAAAGATGGAGCTCATAGTAGCCATGGCAACTCACGGCCATGGCTTTCTTGAAGACATTTCATGGTGAAAAATTAGAGCTTGTCTCTAAGGTAAGATTTAATTCTTTTCTACATGTTTTGGAGGTAGTTTAGACTTGTATAGCTTGGTAGATGTGTGTTGAATACAAACGGGTTATGTATGTTGATGTTGAATTATAAATTGAGCCGTGTAAGGGGGGTGTTTTGAGTAAGAATGAGGAATTGATTTTAGTAGCATTATGTAGGAATTAAATGGTTAAATTTAAAGTTGTGTTATGGACATATTGCTATCCTTGCTAAATTGAAAGGATTGAGGGTATGATTATGTTCATATGATTATTGTTGTTGTTATCATGGGTTATGTGATGAGAATGAAGGAAATTAATGGTTAGAAACTTTATAGAGGTCGTGTGGGTGTGTGAAGAGGAGTGTGGCCGTGAGCCATAGTAATGAAAGAGAATGGTGAATTAAAATTTATTTAGCTTGTTAGAGGTGTCGTTGTGACATTGATGACGTAGATAAAGGGTTAACGAGTTGAGTTGGTGTTGAAATTGGTTGTATGTTGTTATGAGAAATTATGTGATTTTTATATAATTTTTATGCAATTATGAAAGTAAGATGCTAAATGTGAACTATGGTTGTTATTAATGAATTTGGAAGAAAACAATGCGATTTGGTAGTTTCGTTGCAATTGTAGAAGTTTCGAATGGAATATGAAAATGGGCGGAATGGTTCGAATCCTTGGATATTGTTTAAAATGTTATTGAAATATGTTTGGGTAATCTTGAGTTAGTTAATGAATATGGAAAAATGTTGATATTAGTTGGGTGGTGTGAAGTTAGAATGGAAGAGTTACATTATGTGGAAAGGAAGGGAAAAATTTTGGATTGTTGGAAATGTTGTATGAATTGCTTAGAATGTCTTTAAGTATTGTTGGTATGGATTTGGGTTAGTATTTAAATATATAAGCATCGATGTTGGCTTGAAGGTAAGTCGTCGAGTTGAATTTATGAAAGTTGTTGAATGATGTAAAAGAGAGTTACTATTATTATTTTGCCTTTCGAATTGGTTATCAATGTTACTAGGTTGGTTATTGTGGTTGTTGTTGTTGATTTTGAGCGAGATAAATTCTCGGGATGGCCTATTTACAGGGGAAGTGCTGCCGAATTTTCTGTAGAATTTAATTATTAGTTTGGAATGAATGGCTTAAGTGCCCTTAGCTAATGATTGGTATTCGTTGGCGTAATTGTAGACCTTGGGGAGCCCGAGGCGTAGATTTGGATTAGCTTTAGATTGGCTATCTTGGAAGTGCGTTCGAGGTATGTAAAGCTATCCCGATTCTTCTTTTGGCATGTCCTAGGTGTACTAGGATCGGATTTGAGCCTCGGAAGGTATTCTGCTCATCGGAATCCGCATTTGAAAATACCCCTTTTTCATTCAATGGAATTGAACCCTATAAGTATGCTTTATTGAAAGAATTGTGCAAACTTCCGCAAATTGTTTAGAAAATTATGGAATGTCCCCAGAATCTCCGTAGGTGACTTTATAAGCTTAAAATGCGTAATTTGAGCCCACCGCCTTGCTTGTCCCAAGGTGGGCCCACTAGTCCCGGTTTTACCCTTATTGTACTTAAGGCTCGCTTTCGAGCAGTTTTTGGAAAGAAATGTTCTGACTACTCTTTTAACTACTAAACAAAAAAATTGTTTTAAATAATTCATTAAGTCTTATAAATTGTTTTGGCACTCGGAACGACTTCAGAAAGGTTATGCTTCTGTAATTCATTATGACATCTGAAACTCACTTATTATGATCCCGTCTGACTTCATTGAATTGGTTTGTCATTGATATGCCTCATCGAGTCTCTGAAAATATTTATGATATTTTAACTGCATTTAGTTTCTCACTACTCTATTCGTGGATGCCCCAATGTTTCCCACACTGAGCCCGGGCCAGGATATGTTGTCAAGTGTAATCCTTTGCATTGTTCGCCGTGCCTCGATGTGAGGGGGCAGGTATACGTGTACATGGGTTTGTGGAGTATGTTGTGCCATGTACACATGTTCTGATATGATTTGCCATGGCCATCTGATATGATTTGCCATGGCCATCTGATATGATATACTATGTTATGGGGTTATGCCCCTATTCTGATTCTTCTGTGTTGTGGCACCAGCGTCGGGAGGGTGGCCACGTTCTGTCTGCCGAGTCCCTTGGCAAGGGCCGGATTTGATATGACATATGTTTCTGTACACACTCCGCATGTTTTGAAAATATGTATTTGATACTTTGGATTTTCTACTCACTTTTTCTGTACGTTCTGTACCAGTTATGATTTTGTTTCTGTAATTCAGGCTTTACATATTCAGTACATATTTCGTACTGACCCCCTTTCTTCGGGGGCTGCGTTTTCATGCCGCGCAGGTACCGACGACAGGTTTGCTGATCCGTCGGTCTAGGATATCTTTTCTGCCATTTGGAGCGTTCTTTTATTCAGAGCCCATCTTTTGGTACAGTCTGTCACTACTGTATTTATATATTCTCGTTCATGGGTACGGCGGGGCCCTGTCCCGTCATATGATTCTGTCGGTCTGTTTAGAGGTCTGTAGACATGTTTGTGGGTTGGGGTCTTTCTGTACGGATGCGTGTATATGTTGTGTTTGGGCGATCCCATTCGCCGCGGCGGCCGGTCCGCATATGTGTAAATGTTGCTTTGTTGGCCCTGGGCGGTCATTTTTGGTATTATCTGTGCGCAAGGTTAATTTGGATAGTCTGTAAAATAAAGGAAACTCTGCCGAAATTTTTCTGGAAATTATCTAAATTTGAAATATAGCCTTGTCGGCTTCTGCTATATACTTGAATGCGTTTGATAAAAATTTGAGATAGCATTTGATAGATGTGTTTGGGTGCCCAGATCGGGCACTAGTCACGGCCTACGGGATTGGGTCGTGACAGAAGTGGTCTAGAGAAAATTGGGCAGCATTTCCGCTGTTTATACTACTTTTCCCGTACTTTATCTCAACTCCCAACATCTACAATACAACTCACAACATCGCAAGCAACAATCATTATTCGTATACCTTAGGCAAAATCCACTATTTCTCTCTATTTTTTTCCACATTTATAGTCTGGGGTCGTTAACGTATTTCCTCGTATATCACGCTTATATCATGGTCTACATATCATTTACAACGCATTCATAATCATAGTATAACCACATTGATGATTCAACCAAGCTATCACCCAACCATACACTATTCACTCAGTAATGACCCATTTGCTATGTCTTTCTACCACTCGGATATCTTAATCTCCCAATACCTTAAACAACAAGGAAAGGTCATGAAACTCACCTTGAGTGATGGTTGAACAAGTCTTGGGTGAAGTTCTCCCTTTCTCACCAAAACCCTATTTCACTTCCTTTGGAATTTCTTGAAGAAGATGCACTTGGGTTAGGTTTCATACACTTTGATTCATGGATCTTGTGTTATTGATCATGGATTTCCCTTGAATTTTCGTGTGGGTGAATATTAGGGAGGGTTCTAGAGGTTTCCTTGGCCAAAATGGTGAAAAATAATGAATTTGGACGAGTTGGACATATTTAAAGTGGTCCAGAAAATTCTGGACCGACACGACATGCGGCACGCTTTGCGAAACGCAAAGCGTGACATGCGGAACGCATCTTGGGTCGCAAAGCTTGCCAGCTGACCAACTCTCACTGGCACACTTTGCGGTTGAGCTGCGGAGCCGCATGTCGTACATGCGAGCCGCATGTTGTGTCGCAAAGTGTGTCAGAGAGTGATATGATAGTTCGCCCCAAAACAGTCTGTCGTAGAATGGCCGTAACTTCTGATCCCGATATGCTGTGAGGGTCCACGACCTATGGTTGGAAATTTCTTTCAATTATCTACAACTTTCATCCTGTGGTGTTTTTCCCAAATTCCAACTTTATAATAGCGTTTTGGCCCCTTTAAATCAGATCATCCAAAAATGTTTCCTTAACTTGCCCTTTTGGATGGCTTATGCCCATGTTTGGCTTATGGGTCCTTCTTAAAACTTACTTGGCACTTCATTACCAACATAAGGGACATTATAATTCTTCTCCAAAATGTCATTAAGACATCATTAGTTCGATACTCGTAATTGTCCTTCGCCAGTCAATTCACTGTGCATGAACGAAAATTTTCCGAGGTGTAACAGTCCCGACTACTAAAAATTAATTTGCGTCTCTGGCCCGTTAAAAAAAAAACGATGACTAGAATTGTTGCGATGGTAATCAAGAAATTATTAAGCAAAGAATTATCAGCTAGATCCATCACACCTATCCTATGACTTAGTAGGCGTTTGGCCATGGATTCCAAATATTTTTCAACTTTATTTGGAATTTATGGAGTTAGAGTTGAAGTTGAATATGGGGTTGCGTTGGGTTATATTTTTTGCAAAGAATATTTGGAATATTGTCCATGCTTAAATGTACTTTTCAAGTTTGAAATACAACTTAAAGTGAGTTTGAAAACACATTATAAACTGTTTTCCAAAATTGAAATACAACTTCAAATTGGATTCGGAAATTTTATGGCCAAATACATATTTTCAAATAAAGTGAAAAATTATTCCAGAAAAAAGTGAGTAAATTTTATGGCCACACGGGTTTGAACCAGTAAGTCATTTAGCTCCCCCACACCTATCCTAAGACTAAAAAACTTTGGACCAGTAAATTTGAAGTCCAAATACTTATCTTCTCAATTAGTCTTGTTTAGCCTAATCTTTGATAACATGATTTTGAAGAAAATGAACGTTTTAACTTACTGTATGACTATTCTTTATAGCATAGAGTATTACTTCCCCGAATCACACGCCATGCAATGTGCAAATCACCTTTGAATTTTCTTCACATATGCGGAAAAAAATTCCACAATATGTAAATTTCACAACTTTTAGAGTTTCGGTTAAATTTAACAACCGAAGTTCAATAAATATCTGATCAAGACGAACTGCTCACTTTTAATAAATTTAAAGGACCAAAAAACTCATTTTTGACAAACTTAAAGGACCAAAACTGCTCAGGTGATACTGCAGGACTATTTAGAACCTACTATGAAAAATAAGGGAGCATTTTTTACATTTTCTCTATACTAATCACCTTTGAATTTTCTTCACACACGCAAAACAAAATTCCACAAAGTTTACTTATATATACACTACTAATCTCACATTCATAATTACAATAACTTGATTTCTTTTCTCTCCACTAGACCTAAAACACAATGTGGTCATTCAACATCCCATTGTCACTCGTTTATGTCACGGTATTAGCCATATTTCACTCTTGTGACGCTCAAAATTCACCCCAAGACTATCTTGCGGTTCACAACAACGCCCGTTCCCAAGTTGGGGTCGGGCCAATGACTTGGGATGCCGGCTTGGCATCCAAAGCACAAAACTACGCTAACTCAAGAAGGGGGGATTGCAACTTGATTCATTCTGGTGCAGGGGAGAACCTTGCCAAGGGCAGCGGCGACTTCACGGGGAGGAAGGCCGTGGAGTTGTGGGTGGCAGAGAAGGCTGACTACAACTATGGGACCAACAAATGTGCTGCCGGGAAACAGTGTGGACATTATACTCAAGTAGTCTGGCGCAAATCAGTTAGACTAGGTTGTGGTCGGGCTCGTTGCAATAATGGGTGGTGGTTTATTTCTTGCAACTATGATCCTCCAGGCAACTACGTCGGACAACGTCCTTACTAAAAGTGTGTGTTACTTAATAAAATTCCCATCTTCGCATCTTAGATGTCAAGGGGTTAGATAGACTCCTATCTTAGATGTTTAAGGGATTAAATGGGCACCTATAATTAGTACTATTTCCCTTTGGTATTGCTCGTATGAATAATTCCATGTATCATATTTTCATGGTATAGTACGCTTAAGTTTATAATTAAGTACCGCAGCTTCTTGTTCCCATAAAACATGAACATTAAAGTTTTCCCGATTTTACGTTCCAAAATTTATCTTTCCTCAATAAGATCAAAATATGATATTTTGTGTTACTTGACTCAACAAGGACTGGTTGGGTAAAAATTTACGTAAATCTAAATGTTAGTGGACTGTTATAGAACAATGCCAGCAGTGATCATGTGGTCATTATGGAAAAGAAGAAACTCAATTAAACATGAAGGATCAGTTACATTCTATAGATTGAAACAACAAGTGCAGCACATCATTTATCAACTTGCAAGGAAAAGATTTTCATGGATGCAGAATCTATCTAGTGAATGGGAAAACATGCATCAGCAATTAGCAGTTATAGACCAAAAGTTTATCATGCTAAGGTACTGTGGAGAATGCCACCTTCTGGTAAGGCCGTCAAGTGGGCCGGGCCGGGCCAATTAAACGTGGGCCACAAGGGCTGGGTCGGGGCTGGGCTTGGAGAGGGAAAAGGGTGTCCGGGCTAACCAGGCCGGGCCCTTTTTTTTTAAGTTCTAATACAAAAATAAACATTTACATTTACTACTAATAATAAAATTAACATTTATAACTAATGATAAAATTTCTAAATTAAATAAAGTTTAGTCGTCGTCAAATTAAAAAAGCTAACCATTGTAAATTTAAAAAACTGCACTTTGGTCATATTTTCAAACTATAAATACCCCTCCATTCTTCTTCATTTTCACACAATTCTTCCACAATTCTCTCTTTATCTAAATTTGCTATTCAACTAGTGTACATTACTTCACCTCCACCTTCTCCTCGAGTTCGAAGATCAACTTCAAGTGCGGTGTGGATGCATTTTGAGCGAGTAAATGAGGAACATGTTAAATGTCAACATTGTGGTGACATATATCTCCACAAGTCCGGAGCATCGGGTATTAGCCTATTAGGGGGGGTGGGGGTGGAGGGGGGTACCGGTGTGTTGCGTAAACACTTGTGAAAATGCACTAAATTGAACTTTGAAGTTTATCTCTTCTTTAAATGTGTCCATCGATGTTAGCCGTTTAATTTGTATGTTTTGAACTTTTGATTTGCAATATTTCGTCATTCAAGTTTATATGTTTTGAATTTGCAATGTTATCAATTTAAGTTTTAAGTTTTATTTTAAATTATTTATGTAGATGTTGATATGTCTATTTGACTGGACACGAAATTTAAGAAAGAAGAGAAGACTTTCAAACTTGTGATGTTCAATGAGTCGCATATATTTTGTGTGGCTATAAATCATTGCATAAAGGTAAATTGTTTCCAAATATAGAAAGGGGTCATTCTTTTTATCACGGACTAATAAAGAAATAGGTTCACGTAAATTGAAACGGAGGGAGTATTATATTTGATATAATCTACGTATTCACAGTATATATGACATGCTAATGAAATTTTACTTTTATATAAAACTATCACAATCTAATATATACTATATACTGAAAATGTATCAAAGGTATATTTGGTTTATGCAAAAGCACAGGAAATAGGAATAGCGACAAACATTGAAGCTAAAGCTGAGGCTATAAAATTGGCACGGAAGTACTGCAGAGAACATAATAGCCAATTGATTCAACTTGATACTGATTCACTTCTCCTACAAAACATCTTGCAAAGATCATGGATCACTCCATGGGAACTGAAAGAAATAGTTGAAGAAATCAAACAGGACATGAAGACAGTACAAGTACAGATCACTCATGTTTTTAGGGAAGGCAACAAGCTTGCAGACTTTCTAGCAAACCAAGCTTTGGATGACTCAGAGATCCAATTACATGACTTTATACTCATGCCATCAGAAGGAAGAAGAATACTCAACATGGACACATCACAACTTCCTCAACTATGGATTAGAACAAGGAGAATCTAACAGATTGACATTCAACAATGATGCTACATGTATGGATAATCATCTGGTGTTTTCACAGATTGGAGCAAACATCAAAGCTGACACATCAGGATTTCAAATGGCATACTAGCTTAGGCACAGAGGATAGAACTGGTCATAAAGGACAATTCTTTATTTTTTTAATTTTAGCTAGTTCATATTATAGACATGCTGTAATAGACTGCTTCTTTAAATTCTGCAATTATTAATAAAAAGTTCTAATAGGCCAAGCCTGTTAGAGCACAATTTGATTAAAAAAAAAAGTGAACTAATTATTCCCTCCACTCAACTTTACGTGGCGAGATTTGAAGTACGACAGTCACAGTACATAAATTTTCTTGTGAAGTCGGATATACATTCTTTAGTTTTAAAAAATAAAATTACATATTTAAAATTGGGCAAAGGTGCAACTATACCCCTCAACTTTGCGATTTAGAGCGGATATATCTCTCGTTAAAAAAGTGGTGTATATATACCCCTACCGTCACAAAATGGAGCAAATATACCCTTGTCATTACATAAATGGTGCAAATATACTCTTCTCGCTGACATATTTTTAAAAAATAAATTATTTAGCTTATCTTTTAATAAAAAAATATCACGTGGATTTAAAAAAAGTCTACCCATTTTTTTTAGTAGACATAGTTTTCTAAAGTCACATGGTAATTTTTTTTCTGGTTGTTTGTTTAAAAAATATCTCCGTGACTTTAAAAAATAAGTCTACCCATTTTTTTAAACGAACCAGACCCGACCGACCAGAAAAAAAAATTACCATGTGGCTTTAAAAAAAAAATTCTACTCAAAAAAAAAAATTGGTAGACTTTTTTTTTTTAAAGCCAAGTGACTTTTTTTTTAATAAAAAATATAAGCTAAATGATTTTTACCAAAAATTCCGTTAGCAAAAAGGATTTATTTGCACCATTTTGTAATGGCAGGGGTATATATACACCACTCTTGTAACGAGGGGATATCAGCTCTAAATCACAAAGTTGAGGGATATATTTGCATCTTTTCCCTTTAAAATTTATAAAAAGTACTATAAATCATACTCTCTCTGTTTCAATTTATGTGAACTCATTTGACTAGACACAAAGTTTAAGAAAGAAGAAAATACTTTTAAACTTGTGGTGTTAAATGAGTGACATATTTTTTGTGTAACTATAAATTATTGCATAAATGTAAATTATTTCTAAATATAGAAAGAGGTCTTTTTTTGCACGGACTAATATGAAAATAGGTTCACATAAATTGAAACGAAGGGAGTAACAATTAATAAAATTCAAAATATTTAAAATTATTTAAGATTTGTCACGACCCAACCCCGTAGGCCGTGACTAGTGCCCGATCTGGGCACCCGAACCCATCTATCAAATATTATCTCAAATTCTATCAACTCATTCTAGTATATGGCGGAAGCCGACAAGACTTTATTTCAAATTTAGGTAATTTCCAGAAAATTTCGGCAGAGTTTCCTTTGTTTTACGGACTATCCAATATACCCTGCACGCAGAAAATACCAACAAAAGCCACACAGGGCTAACCAAGCAATATATAAACATATGCGGACCGGCCGCCTCGGCGTATAGGATCGCCCAAACAACATATGCGGACCGGCCGCCTCGGCGTATAGGATCGCCCAAACGACATGTACATACATCCATACAAAAAGACCCTAACCCACAAACATGTCCACAGACCTCTAAACAGACCGACAGAATCATATGACGGGACAAGGCCCCGCCGTACCCATGAACGAATATATACAAATGCACTAATAAATATATATATATACCAAAAGTATAAGCTCCGGAAAGAGAGAAGCACTCCGAATAGCAGAAAGGGTGTCCTAAACAGGTGGATCACCAGGCTGTGCGTCTGTACCTGCGGGCATGAAACGCAGCCCCCGGAGAAGGGGGTCAGTACGAAATATGTACTGAGTATGCAAAGCAGAAGGTACAGAAATAAATCTGAATAATAATCGAATCAGATATATAGAAAATAATACATATCAAAATGTTTATTTCCAAAGTATAAATTATGCATAGGGCACTGGAAAATGTGGTCGCCCGCCTGTCGATAGCGCCACAACACAGCATAACACCAGAAAGTTTCAAATCTCCGAATCCCCGTCACACATCACAACACAGCATAACGCCAAACACAGCATAACGCCAAACATAAGTGGAACCCGGCCCTCGAGCAAGGAGCACGGTGAACCATAAACACAGCATAACACCGGAATATATCAAAAAGCGCACGACAACAGAACCGGCCCGGGAACCGGCGAACGATATCATAGTAGGCACGAGCGGAGTAGTGAGGAATCATATGCATAAAATCATTATTATAAATCCGAAGGATAAGTAAAATAGTCATATTTGAAATCGGAATAATAATTATCACTTTTTGATTCAAAGTTGTCGAATTTACATAAAGGGCGTCGCGGAACCCACGGACGAGTATAGACCCGAATTGAGTCCGCCTATGAAAAACATACCCATTATACATCAAGCAAACTCCTATAAAATTTATTGGAGCGATCCGAGCCTCTATGCGAAAAATATGGCATTCAGAGATTACAAAATTCCTTAAAGCGAACATTTTCTATGCGAATTTCGGAAAGCGATTACTTCAAATACATCATGGTTCATATTTCATAAAAACATACATAAGAGTGCCAAAGAATATATATATATGGATCATAACATGCTCGGATCTCGAATTTGGAATTCCCTTAAAGCTCTAATCTAGCCTATGTGAAACTAAGGCATGCCAAAAGAAGGAAGGTTGCTTTACATACCTCAAACGCTCTCCAATATGATCCAACTCAAGCTAAGTCCAAACTATGATTCGGGCTGCCCAAGGTCTACAAACAAGCCATAAAATGCCAAACATTAGCTAAAGACTTTTTGGGCATTAAATTCCAATTTCGCCCTTAATTCTACAGAAATCCGGGCAGCATTTCCCCTGTAAATAGGCTACCCCGAGAATTTAACTCGCTCAAAATCAACAACAACAACCACAATAACCAACCTAGTAACATTGACAACCAATCCGAAAAGCAAAATAATAATGGTAGCTCTCTTTTACGCCATTTGACAACTTCCCAATTATTCAATTCCATGGCTTACTTTAAAGCCACAATACCGTTCGTACATTTGATTATTAATCCAAACCCATACTAACAACATTCAAGGGCATTCTAAGCAATTCATACCACATTTCCAACAACCCGAATTTTTTTTTCCAAGCTGGCCGAAAACAGCCCCAACCGAGACAGCCCTTTAAAAAAAAAAATTTCTTCATTTCCAAATCATGGTTTGTATCCTCAAATTACATTCTAACAATGCTATCTCATCAATATACCAATTACCATAAATATACAATAACCTCCAAAAACAGTCCGCACATTAACAACATCATTTTGAGTCAACAAACATTCATTTCCAACATAAGATTCATAGCGACGGCGATTAAAACATTAAGCGACGTTCATTCATTCATCGTCATATAATGTGACTCATTTCAATCAACACTATATATACACATATATGGATGATTCTCAATTGTTCTTCACCTTACAATGATCCCAATCAACTAACTAAACATTAATTCATAATTTCAATCACAACACAGCAACACCCATCACACGACCCACTCCCAATCATACTATATTTCATGATTTCCAACCACTATAAGATACTACAACATGAATATAACCTTCATAACACAAAAACATAATGAATGCTTACCTTCCTTCTTCACTTCCTTCAATAGTTAGGGTTTGCAATTGGGCACAACTAGTGGTTGGATGACCCAAACAACTCTTCCACGTTACTTAGGGACTTCTAAATAGTTGATTTATACCAAGGAAATAATTTTGGGGTGGCTTGATTTGGATTTGGTTTTTCTTGGTTTGTAGCCGAGAGGGGTGTTGAAGGTGGTCTTCAACTCCTTGATTTTTTTTTTTCTAAGTCTTGCAATGGGGAAAAGATGACTACTTGGTCATACTTTAGGCTCATATAGTTGTTGTCCAAGTGTCCTTGGCCCACACATGGAGTGGACCAATTAAAATTGGCCACACAATGTGTGGGACCAATTCCCATTTACATGGCCACCAAGGAATTTTTTTTTTTTTTTTTTTTTTTTTGCACAACATTTTAATTCCAATTTTATGAATTGTAGTCCCAATTTTCCCTAAGTGTTCAATGCCATCAATTTCATACATGACTTATATCTCAAATTAAAATCAAATGGTCAAAAGTCCCGACTTCAAATCCCGGAAAAATCTTGGCCTTAAATTATCATAATTAATCCGGGTTGTCCCAATGTATAAAAATACGGGACGTAACATCCTCCCCCCCTTAAGAACATTCGTCCTCGAATGTTGGATTAGTTCTACGGATCTTACTCAAATTCGGGGGAGTTGCTTTTATAGCCATCACATACAAATCATTCATAAATCAACATGGTCAGACAAAGAATTTGAATTACCTGAAGGTACTGGGAATAAGTGAGGATACTTTTCCTTCATCTGCTCCTCAGCCTCCCAGGTAATTTCTTCGCGGTTATTATTCTGCCACAGCACTTTAACCGAAGCCACATCTTTATTCCGCAACTTTCTCACCTGACGATCTAATATGACTATAGGCTGCTCCTCGTAAGATAGCTCCTCTGTGACCTGTATCTCATCTGAAGGAAAAATTCTGGAAGGGTCACCAATACATTTACGAAGCATAGAAACATGGAATACCGGGTGAACCGCTCCCAAGTCAGCTGGCAAATCCAATTCGTAGGCCACCTTGCCTATTTTGCGAATAATCAGATAAGGCCCAATATATCTGGGACTGAGCTTTCCTTTCTTGCCAAATCGCATAACACCTTTCATCGGTGACACTTTCAGGAACACCCAATCGCCAATCTGAAACTCTAACGGTCGACGTCGCTTATCGGCATAAGATTTCTGTCGGCTCTGGGCTGCCAACAATCTTTCTCGAATAAGTTTCACCTTATCCACGGCCTGCTGGACCACATCTGGGCCAATCAACTCAGTCTCCCCAACATCAAACCAACCGATCGGTGATCTACACTTCCTGCCATACAAAGCCTCATATGGTGCCATCTGAATACTGGAGTGGTAGCTGTTATTATACGCAAACTCAACAAGCGGTAAATGGTCGTCCCAGCTACCCCTGAAATCAATAACACAGGCACGCAACATATCTTCCAATGTCTGAATAGTGCGCTCGGCCTGTCCGTCGGACTGGGGATGGAAGGTTGTACTCAGGCTCACCTGGGTCCCCAATCCCTCCTGAAACGATCTCCAGAACTTAGCTGTAAACTGGGCACCTCTATCGGAAATAACAGACACAGGAACTCCATGAAGTCGTACAATCTCCCTGACATAAAGCCTGGCATAATCCTCAGCTGAATAGGTGGTCCGAACCGGAAGAAAATGGGCTGATTTCGTCAGCCGATCAACAATAACCCAAATAGAATCATACCTCCGTGGAGTGCGAGGTAGACCTGTAATAAAGTCCATATTAATGATCTCCCACTTCCACGTCGGTATCTCCATCTCCTGCAATAGCCCACCGGGCTTCTGGTGCTCAATCTTAACCTGCTGACAATTTGGACACTGAGCAACGAACTCTGCTATATCTCTTTTCATATCGTCCCACCAATATAGGCATCTGATATCATGGTACATCTTCGTCGACCCTGGGTGAACAGAATATCGGGCGTAATGTGCCTCGCCCATAACCTGTAGCCGCAACCCTGCAACGTCAGGTACACACAATCTGCCTCTGTGAAATAACACTCCATCAGGTGAAATCTCAAACGGAGTCTTCTCCTGTGCCAGAGCTGCGTCTCTGTACTGTGCCAGAATAGGATCCTCATACTGATGCCGCTTAATATCTTCTGTAATAGAGGACTCAGCAATACCTCGAACAGAAACCCCAACATCTCCAGAATCAGCCAAGCGAACTCCAAGACTAGCCAACTGATGAATATCGCGAACCATTTCTTTACTCTCTGATGGCACGTCTGCTAGGCTGCCCATATACTTGCGGCTGAGTGCATCCGCCACAACATTAGCTTTCCCAGGATGGTAGACAATATCAACATCATAATCTTTTAACAACTCTAACCACCTCCGCTGTCGCAAGTTCAGCTCCTTTTGCCTAAAGATGTACTGAAGGCTCTTATGATCTGTATAAATATCAACGTGAACCCCATATAAATAATGTCTCCACATCTTCAAAGCATGAATGACCGCGGCCAGCTCCAAATCGTGAGTAGGATAATTCTTTTCATGTTTTCTGAGCTGCCGGGAAGCATAAGCTATCACCCTGCCGTGCTGCATCAACACACATCCCAAACCAATACCAGAGGCATCACAATAAATCACATACCCATCTGGACCCTCGGGAAGAGTCAGGACTGGAGCCGTAGTCAACTTCTCTTTCAGCAACTGGAAGCTACGCTCGCAAGCATCTGACCACTGAAACTTAGCTCCCTTCTGAGTCAGCCTTGTCAAAGGCGCTGAAATGGAAGCAAATTTCTCCACGAATCTCCGATAATAACCAGCCAATCCCAGAAAGCTACGCACCTCTGTCGGCGTCGTAGGTCTAGGCCAATTCTTTACGGCCTCGATCTTCTAGGTATCCACCCGGACGCCATCAGCCCCAATAATATGTCCCAGAAATGCCACTGAAGATAACCAGAATTCACACTTAGAAAATTTAGCATATAATTCCTGGTGCCGAAGTGTGCCAAGTACCGTCCTCAAATGGTCCGCATGCTCTGCCTCTGACCGAGAATAAACCAGAATATCATCGATAAATACGATCACAAACATATCCAAGAACGGTCTGAATACCCGATTCATCAGGTTCATAAATACTGCTGGGGCATTTGTCAGCCCAAAAGACATAACTCTGAACTCATAGTGCCCATATCGGGTCCTGAATGCTGTCTTGGGAATATCAGCCTCTCGTACCCGTACCTGATGGTAACCCGATCGCAGGTCTATCTTCGAGAAGTACCTGGCACCCTGCAGCTGATCAAACAAATCATCAATCCTGGGGAGGGGATATTTATTCTTGATGGTTACCTTATTCAACTGCCAATAATCAATGCACATCCGCAGCGAGCCGTCTTTCTTCCTCACAAATAATACCGGAGCTCCCCAGGGTGACGCACTAGGCCGAATGAAACCCTTCTCCAATAAATCTCTCAGCTGCTCTTTCAATTCTTTCAATTCTGCAGGTGTCATTCTGTACGGAGGAATAGAGATAGGTTGAGTGTCTGGCAACAGATCAATAGCAAACTCTATCTCCCGTTCGGGAGGAAGACCCGGAAGCTCATCTGGGAATACGTCTACAAATGCATTAACCACTGGGACTGACTGAAGAGTCGGTGCCTCTGCCTCTAAATCATGAACACGGACTAGATGATAAATATACCCCTTTCTGATCATTTTCTCAGCCTTGAGGTATGAAATAAACTTACCCCTCGGCGATACTGTATTACCTGCCCACTCTATAACTGGCTCCCCTGGGAATTGGAATTGGACTATCTTCTTTTGACAATCAACATTAGCATAGCAAGAAGCTAGCCAATCCATACCCATAATCACGTCAAACTCGATCATATCTAACTCCACCAAATCCGCCTTAGTGCAGCGGCCACAGATAATCACGGAACAATCTCTATAAATCTGACTGGCTATAACAGAGTCCCCTACTGGTGTAGCTACCTCAAAAGGCTCTATCGGTTCGGATTCTATCCCAATTTTATCAGCAACGAGTGGAGATATAAATGATAATGTAGAACCAGGATCAATCAATGCATACACATCACGAGAGAAAACCAGTAATATACCTGTGACGACATTAGGCGAAGCCTCCTGGTCCTGTCTGCTGGCTAAGGCATAAATGCGGTTCGAAGGACCGCTAGAACCCGAAGCTCCGCCACGACCCCTGCCGCGGCCTGCTGGTGCTGGAGTACCTCGCCCCGCAGGGCGCATCGCCACCGAGGCTGAAGATGAACCACCGGCTGACCCGGTTGACTGAGCTGAACTGCCTGTACCACCTCTAGCCGGACAGTCTCTCATCTGATGGCCCTGACGGCCGCAAACAAAGCATGCACCCGTAGCTCGGAAACACTCTCCCAGGTGCTGTCTCCCACAGTAGGAACACAAAGGTCTGGGTGGCCTCATCTGACTGCTGGAACCTCTGTCCAACTGTGAACCTGAAGCCCTGGAGCTCGGGCCTGCCCCTGAATATCCGGCACCCTCGGATCTCCTGCCGGTAAACTGTGGGGGTGTACCCCGTGATGACTGAGAAGGATATCTGCTCTGCTGCTGCTGCTGAGGCTGTCTGCCTCGGAAATCTCCAGAATAGCCTGCGGATCTGGCCCTCTTGGGCGGCCTCCTGTCCCGATCTCTGTTGGAATAATCAGCTCTATGTCGGTCCTCCATACCCAGAGCATAAGCCTGTAATCGGGCAATATCCATGTCTGTCTGCAATGCCACCGCCATACAGCCATCAATCAAGTAGCGGTCTAACCCCATCACGTATCTGTGCATCCGATCGGCCATATCTGCTACTATGGCAGGTGCGTACCGGGCCAGAGAATCAAACTCCATATTATACTCACGAACACTCCGACCCCTCTGCTGCAGATGTAAAAATCGGTCAACCCGCGCCCGCCGTAACTCTGGGGGCAAAAAGTGGCGGGTAAAAGCAGCCACGAACTCGTCCCAAGTAGCTGGGGAAGCACTCTCACCCCTAGATAGCTCCCAGGACTCATACCAGTGAGCAGCGACATCCCGTAGTCTATGCGAAGCCAACTCAACAGACTCAGTCTCTGAAGCCCTGACTAAATCTAGTGAACGTCGCATCCCCCGAATAAAGTCATGGGGGTCCTCGTCGGGCTTAGACCCGTAAAACTCTGGAGGGCCACATAATAGAAACTCTCGAACCCTCAGGCTGTCACGCCTATCGTCATCATCATCATCTCTCCGCCCGCGTCTGCGAGCCTGTCCCGCTACCAGAGTGGTCAATAACTACACAGCCTCTCTCAGTGTCCTGTCCTCCGCCCCTGGCTGAGGAGCTGGAGGCGCGGGAGCTGAAGCCCCTGGAGCTAATGGTGAAGCTGCTCCAGACTCCTCTGACGATGAAGACGTAGCAGAGTCGGCTGGCCGGGACGTAATATCACGCATCATCTGAGCAAGGGTCCGAGTACCCTTCTGAGCCCGGCTGGTCTCTCCTACTACGCCCTTTTTCTTCTGGGCGGCCGTCGCCTTTTTCGGAGGCATCACTGAAAGAAAAACAACAACAGATCAAAACAGAATCATCCTAATAGCACAGTTCTATCGCACGATCTAAGATCAGAAGAAAAGACAACATCCTAAATGTCTTGTAGCCTCCTGTTTATAGATGTGGTGCACAACACACCGATAAACAAGACTCTACTAGACACGATCTGTGGACACTCCGAGGACAAACCGCTCTGATACCACTTTTGTCACGACCCAACCCCGTAGGCCGTGACTAGTGCCCGATCTGGGCACCCGAACCCATCTATCAAATATTATCTCAAATTCTATCAACTCATTCTAGTATATGGCGGAAGCCGACAAGACTTTATTTCAAATTTAGGTAATTTCCAGAAAATTTCGGCAGAGTTTCCTTTGTTTTACGGACTATCCAATATACCCTGCACGCAGAAAATACCAACAAAAGCCACACAGGGCTAACCAAGCAATATATAAACATATGCGGACCGGCCGCCTCGGCGTATAGGATCGCCCAAACAACATATGCGGACCGGCCGCCTCGGCGTATAGGATCGCCCAAACGACATGTACATACATCCATACAAAAAGACCCTAACCCACAAACATGTCCACAGACCTCTAAACAGACCGACAGAATCATATGACGGGACAAGGCCCCGCCGTACCCATGAACGAATATATACAAATGCACTAATAAATATATATATATACCAAAAGTATAAGCTCCGGAAAGAGAGAAGCACTCTGAATAGCAGAAAGGGTGTCCTAAACAGGTGGATCACCAGGCTGTGCGTCTGTACCTGCGGGCATGAAACGCAGCCCCCGGAGAAGGGGGTCAGTACGAAATATGTACTAAGTATGCAAAGCAGAAGGTACAGAAATAAATCTGAATAATAATCGAATCAGATATATAGAAAATAATACATATCAAAATGTTTATTTCCAAAGTATAAATTATGCATAGGGCACTGGAAAATGTGGTCGCCCGCCTGTCGATGGCGCCACAACACAGCATAACACCAGAAAGTTTCAAATCTCCGAATCCCCGTCACACATCACAACACAACATAACGCCAAACACAGCATAACGCCAAACATAAGTGGAACCCGGCCCTCGAGCAAGGAGCACGGTGAACCATAAACACAGCATAACACCGGAATATATCAAAAAGCGCACGACAACAGAACCGGCCCGGGAACCGGCGAACGATATCATAGTAGGCACGAGCAGAGTAGTGAGGAATCATATGCATAAAATCATTATTATAAATCCGAAGGATAAGTAAAATAGTCATATTTGAAATCGGAATAATAATTATCACTTTTTGATTCAAAGTTGTCGAATTTACATAAAGGGCGTCGCGGAACCCACGGACGAGTATAGACCCGAATTGAGTCCGCCTATGAAAAACATACCCATTATACATCAAGCAAACTCCTATAAAATTTATTGGAGCGATCCGAGCCTCTATGCGAAAAATATGGCATTCAGAGATTACAAAATTCCTTAAAGCGAACATTTTCTATGCGAATTTCGGAAAGCGATTACTTCAAATACATCATGGTTCATATTTCATAAAAACATACATAAGAGTGCCAAAGAATATATATATATGGATCATAACATGCTCGGATCTCGAATTTGGAATTCCCTTAAAGCTCTAATCTAGCCTATGTGAAACTAAGGCATGCCAAAAGAAGGAAGGTTGCTTTACATACCTCAAACGCTCTCCAATATGATCCAACTCAAGCTAAGTCCAAACTATGATTCGGGCTGCCCAAGGTCTACAAACAAGCCATAAAATGCCAAACATTAGCTAAAGACTTTTTGGGCATTAAATTCCAATTTCGCCCTTAATTCTACAGAAATCCGGGCAGCATTTCCCCTGTAAATAGGCTACCCCGAGAATTTAACTCGCTCAAAATCAACAACAACAACCACAATAACCAACCTAGTAACATTGACAACCAATCCGAAAAGCAAAATAATAATGGTAGCTCTCTTTTACGCCATTTGACAACTTCCCAATTATTCAATTCCATGGCTTACTTTAAAGCCACAATACCGTTCGTACATTTGATTATTAATCCAAACCCATACTAACAACATTCAAGGGCATTCTAAGCAATTCATACCACATTTCCAACAACCCGAATTTTTTTTTCCAAGCTGGCCGAAAACAGCCCCAACCGAGACAGCCCTTTAAAAAAAAAAATTTCTTCATTTCCAAATCATGGTTTGTATCCTCAAATTACATTCTAACAATGCTATCTCATCAATATACCAATTACCATAAATATACAATAACCTCCAAAAACAGTCCGCACATTAACAACATCATTTTGAGTCAACAAACATTCATTTCCAACATAAGATTCATAGCGACGGCGATTAAAACATTAAGCGACGTTCATTCATTCATCGTCATATAATGTGACTCATTTCAATCAACACTATATATACACATATATGGATGATTCTCAATTGTTCTTCACCTTACAATGATCCCAATCAACTAACTAAACATTAATTCATAATTTCAATCACAACACAACAACACCCATCACACGACCCACTCCCAATCATACTATATTTCATGATTTCCAACCACTATAAGATACTACAACATGAATATAACCTTCATAACACAAAAACATAATGAATGCTTACCTTCCTTCTTCACTTCCTTCAATAGTTAGGGTTTGCAATTGGGCACAACTAGTGGTTGGATGACCCAAACAACTCTTCCACGTTACTTAGGGACTTCTAAATAGTTGATTTATACCAAGGAAATAATTTTGGGGTGGCTTGATTTGGATTTGGTTTTTCTTGGTTTGTAGCCGAGAGGGGTGTTGAAGGTGGTCTTCAACTCCTTGATTTTTTTTTTCTAAGTCTTGCAATGGGGAAAAGATGACTACTTGGTCATACTTTAGGCTCATATAGTTGTTGTCCAAGTGTCCTTGGCCCACACATGGAGTGGACCAATTAAAATTGGCCACACAATGTGTGGGACCAATTCCCATTTACATGGCCACCAAGGAATTTTTTTTTTTTTTTTTTTTTTTTTTTAATTCCAATTTTATGAATTGTAGTCCCAATTTTCCCTAAGTGTTCAATGCCATCAATTTCATACATGACTTATATCTCAAATTAAAATCAAATGGTCAAAAGTCCCGACTTCAAATCCCGGAAAAATCTTGGCCTTAAATTATCATAATTAATCCGGGTTGTCCCAATGTATAAAAATACGGGACGTAACAAGATTGTTGTGGTCAAAGAAAAATCTCTTTGATTCCTCAAATGATGATGCTGACACATAAATTAAAACATAGGAAGCAAAACACACACGTTAGTTTAAATTAGATTCCTAAGGGTGGACCGATGAGTCAATTGTGAAGATTTTAATCAATAGATTTATTGAGTAACTCCAAAGAAAATTTCGTACTTCAAAGGGGACTATCACGCCCAACTATACGTGTACTCTGCATTTAGATACGCACAATTTTCATTCGGCTGCTTTTGCATTTAGATACGTGTACTCTGCATTTAGATACGCACAATTGCATTTCTGCACTTAAAATTTGAGCTCTCTAATGGGAATGGAGTGCTAATGTAATATACGTGCTTGGCCTTGTGAGTGTAGTGCTTTTTTCTGAGGTCTTCACTGTCTGCAAGAGTTTAAAGTTTTTAGTTGTATTTGGTTTGGCCACTTTGTTTCCAGAGTTATTTGTGCAATCATTCTTCTATTTGACTAAATTTTCTTTGTTTTGTAATCACAATTTTGTGTTGAGTAATGTCTTGCTAGAGAATTTACATGCATTAGTGATTGTACCTAATTTGCACATGCATCATATCTATTTGATGAATTATGACATTGTTGCCAACAATTAGTGCCGAATAAACGAAAAACTTGATCCATGAAAAAAGTCTACAATTTTGAAGTTGATTATGCACCCAAGAACTTTGTGATATATCTAGAAGGTAACATGGACTTTTTACCTTGGTCAGTGTCAATTGTACCTGCCCATCCACTTGAGAAAATGAGCTTGCTATTTTTCTTGAGATATTTTAGATTTGTGCTTTCTCCTTTCCTTTTGAATAGAAAAGTATAATAGCTAGATAGTGTTATTTTCAGATTTGCATATATACTTTAGCCATCTTAAAAGTCTTACCAAACTATATGAACAAATTGGAATTTCCTTTAAAGACCTAAACTATATTACTGACAATAGGGATATTTTCTCGTTGGATAATCTACATTTCCTTTGTTATTCTCTACTTCCTCCTCTATGATTGAGGGTGTTGACTGTTGATACGAATCGAATTGGGGAAGAACCAATTCAATCCAAAACACGGAATTTAAAGATACGAAGAAAAGGGGATGAGGAATAGAGGATAAAAGCAAGACTCAATTAGGGCAAATTTATGGACAAAACTAAGTATATTAAACTTAGACCCTTCCAATTGAATCCGATCCTAAACGAGCAGATTTCAGTTTTAAGCAACGAAGGTTTGATATTCCTGTAGCAACCCATTAAGATGCTCACTTAGGCTTAGTCCCAGACTTTCGAAACTAATTCTTAACAGACTTAAACTATTTTGTTGCTTGTGAATGCCGGAACATTTGATTTATTTTCAAGATTTCGGCAGAGCAATTGATGACATACATTTCCCAATAGCTGAAGTTCTTGATGAGCAGGGGACTTTCATGAATCAGAATAGATGTCTTTCAGAATATATTGCCACGATGTGCTCTTTTGATGTGAAATTTCAGTATGTCTTAGCTGGATAGAGGGTCGGACCATATATACGTATTCAACTCTTACCAGGTGCAACAGGCTTCGGGTTTTTAAAAATATCATAGATATGTATTTTTTTATTTTTTTCTAGAGAAGTAATGGTTTCAAATGTCGTTTTCCAATAATGTCATTAATTTGGATTGATGGTGTTCCTTTCTATGCGCAGGTTCCTAAGGAAAGAAAGTATATTATGCGAATGAAGGATGCACCAACAATTGAGATTATCCATGTACGTGTTATAACTGTGTAAAGTAACAAATTTTAATATCTATATGTCTTTGTATGCTTCAAATGAAGATTCTGCTTTTGTTATATGTCCTAAGTGTTTCTTTGCTACACTACATTATCTCTTACTTCCAAGCTTTAGGTTTATGATATAGCACTAAATTTTATTTTTGGTGCTGAGGCAGAGAGTATATTGTTGCTAATGAGCCACTTGCTCATAATTTCGCATGCCCCGCTGAAATTTCTAGATTGCATGCTTGAATTATTGACGTTTTATGCACAACAAAGATATCAAAGACTTAAAGTAGATCCACTTATCTTTAATTTATAGTTCTTGGTTTCTGAAGACCTTTATTATTGGTTTCTTTCAGTAACAACATGTGGTCTAGCAGAAGAGGCTTTATATCTGCTCCGAGAGAGAAACAATGGGTTTGACATTGTGATCAGTGATGTTAACATGCCTGACATGGATGGATTTAAGCTTCTGGAAGATGTTGGACTTGAGATGGATCTTCCCGTCATAAGTTAGTTCTCTTTCATTTAAGACTAACTATGTTTTGTTCTAGACTAATTACTAATTGTACTGATTTTTCAGATACCTTTTCCAGTGATGTCTGTTGATGGTGAAACAAGCAGGGTGATGAAGGGTATTCAACACGGTGCATGTGATTGTCTCTTAAAGCCTATACGGATGAAAGAACTTAGGAACATATGGCAGCATGTACTCTGAAAAAAGATGCATGAAGCAAGGGACATTGGAAATCATGAACTGGACCAATATGATGAAGTGTGGATGCTTAATGGAGCTGAAATCCTTTCAGGAAAGAAGAGAAAAGATTTTGAGAATAAGCATGATGAAAAAGAAATGTCTGATTGACGTGTTGATTCTTCTTCCATGAAGAAAGCCAGAGTAGTTTGCACTGTCGATCTTCATCAAAAATTTGTCAAGGCTGTAAACCAGATTGAACTTGACGACAAGTTCATTGAAATTTCTTTTTGCTCTCAAGTAAGTTGCACCAAATGATAAAAACCAAAACTTTATGTGACGGATGCCTAATACAACCTTATATTCTTATAATAGTGATATAAGTTACAAGTGAAGAGAAATGAAAGACTCACACGCACACTCACAGAGAACATTGAACATTAGCTCGAGAATTCATGAAGTGCTCTTGCCTGGACATGTGTCGTGAAGAAGATCGAAAAATTTAAGTATGTTATATATTTTTTCCCCTTCTCTATGTTTCAACATAATCAAATGTGCTTTTATAACTGTCAAAAAACTGAAAATATGGGAGGTTAATTTTAAATTTATTTTATTCTTTATCTTATTTCAAATCCTCCTCTTTGCATCTGAGATGAGAAGTATAAGTTAAAAATCAAGAATTAAATTACTATTATATTGCCCTTCATAGCACAACAAACTGAAGGCAGAACTTCAGCTTCCAATATAATAGAGGGTAATTGTGAAAAAGAGTAGGGACTTCAAATTGCTTATATGAAGAGGTTGAATTCTTTATTGTGAAAGTTGAGTTCTCATAAACTTTTATTCAGAATTGAGAGTTATTAGTACATTTAGTTCATCGATAAAAGTTGTCCACCTGCCAGATATAAGTTATTATTCCAAAATTGCTTCTCTTTCTCACTTTCCCTGTGTTTATTGTGCTTCTTCTTCCTTTTTGTTTTATGTCTGCATCTCTATTTAGTATTTAGTCATTTATGGTTACTTTTGATTCCTCAAGTGTTGCATCTTGGTAATTTCTCTTACTTACTATTTTCATTATGGAGTTCGAGAATTTAATCTTGGGTTTTGAAATTGAAATTTGAGAATTTTCAGATATGGACCAAATAATTGAAGGTATCAAACTGCGGATTGGATTTTTCTCTTTGAATTCAATGAAAAGAAACTACACGGCGGTCATCTTTGAGTTTCTCATATTTGAAAGGTAAAAAATGAACTTCTCAATTCCTCAATAAATTAATAATAGTAAGACATCTAATTATATTTTTTTCTCTTCCTTCGTTGCAATTGCACAGATTGGAAAGCTCTGAGTCCTTTTGCTACTAATCTTTTAGCCTTTGTTGGGTTTATTACATTCAATTTGGAGCCATTTTTGTGTTTTGACTTTGTCTTCCACTCTTTTCCAAACAATTGCGTCTTTTGGTATTTGAAGCTTACACTAAAACCTTGTAGGTTGCTCCATCACGAGAGAAAAAGTTACTGTTTCATCCTCAAACGTCTCAATCACATGTATTGGAGTCCTCATATAGAAGATACAAGTGGGCTTGCATTAACTTTAGTAAATACATTTAATTTCTACACTTGGAAGTTTGTAGTTTTGATTTGTGTATGTTGTAACAAATCAACATTTTCGTATGTTGCTATAATTCAACCAATGATAGTTATCACCTACATCTGAATAATGTTTTCATATGCTATTCACCAACCTTAACCAGAACGTCACCTAATTAGTTAACCAAATTGATCATAAACACGGGCATCCTGGACTAGTAGCTACTAAGCACTAGATACTGAAATTGATTTTATAAGGCAAATAATGACGTGCTTAAATAAATGTCTAAATTATACTATGTGATTTGTGTGTTTGGTAAAAGAATGTCGATGAGCATTTTTCTTTTGTTAAATGACTGCAATGTTCCTCAGAATTATCTACAAATAATATAAATTTTAAAATACTTTTATATGAAAAGGGACAAATGACGATGATATATTACAAAGATAATTAAATGTTACTGTATAATTTAAGAAGAGTATTACGAAGAATACCAAAGATATTAGGGCTAGAATAGTAGTAGTTGCGGCCGATAACCTATTAGGAACAGGGGCGGATTTAGAGGTCGCTGAGGGTGTTCACCCGAACACCCTCCGCAAAAAATTACAGTGTATATGTAGGGTAGATTTTCTGTGTTTGTGTACATATATTAACTTTTGAACATCCTGAATAAATGCAAATGGTAAGCTTAAGTGGTCCAGGATGTTTAAAATAGTGTCTACCATTCTAGGTTTGATTCCCTTCAGCAACATTATTTTATATTTAGCTTTTATTATGTATATGTAGATTTTTTGTAAGATATTTAACTAGTAGCCAGTGTAGGATATCTTAACAATTTTTATCAATTTTTTGTCTTCTTCTTTCAACGGAAAATCACTTTCCCCAATTAATAGTTACTTTTATTCTGGTTAACCACTTGTCTTCGATTCGATTGACTGGTGGTTGTTTTAAACATCCAATGGTAACTTCAGGAACCTAACAACCCAAGTTGAGTACTGCAAACAGAAAATGTCTGAATGCTTGAAGTAAAGCTCTTAAATTTGGTACAAACTTCAGACATGCATGTATGCAATTAGGCTTTGACAAATCTTAACTTCATACATTTATATTAAAAGTTTGTGTGCCGGAAGGTCAATCATGTATGGTTGAAGCTCAATCCTATATGATTGAAGTTTAGACAACTAACTTTCCCTCATAATAATCCTACAACTTCAGTCAATGAGGTCAGAAGTAATGTTGGAAGTCATAAAAGATTTTTTGTAACTTCAATCACGAATGTTTGAAGTGGATTTCGAAGAGGCTAAACTTGCAAAATTCATACACTGCATTATGGCTTAAATCGAGACCCTAAAATTGACTATCCATGCACTTCGCCGGATAAAATCATAAAAGGCTGTCTAACAAAACATGCTTATAAGTTTTTAAGCATTAAGTTAGGGGTGATCAACTTATGACTTCCTTGATTCTAGCTTCCAGCACTTTGATGTTTAGCAAACCCCAGAGTAAATTGATAAGTGCTTATAAGCTAGTTTGACCAACTTATAAACTTGGTAAACACCCTCTACAACAACAACAACAACAACCCAGTGAAATCCCACAACGTGGGGTCTGGGGAGGATAGAGTGTACGCAGACCTTACTCCTACCAAGGTAGGATGGCTGTTTCCGAGAGACCCTCGACTCAATAAAAACATAAAAACATAAAAAGAGGTCAGATACGGCTAAGAGATTCAAAGCGATATGGAAATGAAGTAACGCAAGCGACACAGATAACATAGAATAATCAAAGCACAGGAAATAACAGATAATAGCATAATAGCATAAATTAGAGCACAAGAAATTATACTACGATAATGCGACTATTAATAAGGCAGGGTAATGAGACTATCTACTAGCCTTCTACCCTAATATGGGTCCTCCAAACCCTCCTATCTAAGGTCATGTCCTCGATAAGCTGTAACTGCGCCATGTCGTGTCTAATTACCTCTCCCCAATACTTCTTTGGCCTACCCCTACCTCGTCTGAAACCATCCATGGCCAACCTCTCACACCTCCGCACTGGGGCATCCGTGTCTCTCCTCTTCACATGCCCAAACCATCTCAATCTCGCTTCTCGCATCTTGTCTTCCACCGAGGCCACTCCCACCTTGTCCCGAATATCCTCATTCCTAATCCTGTCACTCCTGGTGTGGCCACACATCCATCTCAACATTCTCATCTCAGCAACTTTCATCTTTTGAACGTGAGAAACCCTCTAGGCTTGTCAAATTCACTGGATTTAAGCTTCATAAATTCACATGGTTACATACAAATATCACACGTTCAAGGGGAACTATTATAGATGGGGTTTTTTTTTTATGACATGGGAACCCAAAGCCGCTACCCTTGGGGTGCGCACTGGGTAAACCCAGCTCCTGTGCAATAGCTCGAAAACTACACAGGAAAGATAACCCGCACTAGTATTACAGATGGGTTTGGCTAACACAAATAATAGAAAATAAATCCAGGTTTCATTACAGAGCTCCCAATCAACAAATCTCTTCATAGTTCAATAAACCAACTACATGTTGCGCGAAATAGAACTTGGCACCTGCTGTACGAGCTGTGCATCAGCGGCCAGAAGATATCCAGTCTATGGAAGCTTCCTGAAGCCTGCAAGCAAGTACGATAAATATTACAGTACACATATACTGCCATTTCCCCAATCTTGTTGATTAAGTTCGAACATTAACGGTGGCTGAAACAATTTTGTCTTCTCCATATTACTATATCCCTAGAGTCAATAATTTTATATGAGGAACTACTGAACTCGATCACTTGCTACAATGGAGTAAATGAGTGTTTCTTATTTATTCTGAAAAAAGGAGAGAAATCGTGAAATGTAAAATCTATGAAGAGACTACCTCAACAATGAAGTGAGCCCAGGTAGTCTCTGAACGCTTTTCCATCACACCCTTCAAAATTGTCAGCTCCAAACGGTGAATAACATCAAAAATCTCTAAGAGACGTCCATGGTTGTCACACATCATCTGTTTGAAATACATGACAGCTCAAAATTTCATAATGCGGATGCCGGGAATAATGATATACCTTTATAAGCATGTGTCCAGGGTGCTTCAAATCTTTGACAACTATAGGGCACATCTGGTCCGCACTTCCCAATTCTACAGCCCAACTGGTGCCTTGTTGATAATTAGTTTTCACTCCAGCTGACTGAAGGCTCTTGTCAAGAGCTACCTGCTGTACATTTATGGATCAATGAAATTAAGAACTGAGGAAATATTGGAACCCCAGAAAACGAGAGTACAGTATTGCATTCACATTCTGTTTCTTTTCTTATTCTTAATGGATGTCAGTAACTAGAGAATCGTCGCATCCTAACTCAAGCAAACTGCATTGACGCTTTCTGCAATAGGTTATTATACCCTGAAAAGAAACGACAGAGGATCTTTTACTAACCATCTCAGAGCCAATGAAGTGCAAAAAGGTCTCATCCAATCTCTACCCCAAAGAAAGATCAGAAGAAGGGAAAATTGTGTAACCTGAGTGATCGCAGTTGCATAGAAAAGATGAACAAGAGACAAGAAGGCATCTTCACATGTCAACAATGGACATGGAAGGCAATATATTATCCACATTAATGAAGAAAAAGCATCATGTGCAAGAACTGGATCAGCCGACCATCTCCAGAACTGAATATCAGGATATTGATCTTCTATTTCTGTGCATTCCAAGATGTCTTGCATATTACCTACAGAGCATACCTTCCCATGATATCATCTTTCTCTTTTACAAAGTAAAAGAAACTTAGAAGATAATTCCATGAAGCAGCAATATACCTCCAACAGATGGATCTGAAACTTCATCTGTAGAAATGCCAGTGCATATAGACTCCGCAAACAGCTGAATGCCTCTCAATCTCATGAGGACAGTGAGCGAGTTCTTTGTTCGTGTGCTTTGTACAATACTTAGTAACAAAGCCAGTATAAACCCATTTGAAGATTGGAGTTCTTCGTCCAAGGCACCAAGACTGTAGTTTGGAGTTAATGATGTCTTTCCAGATCGAGTAGCAATTTCAGTTGATACAAGAGTGTACTTAAAAGTGTCATACAGAATCAGTGAGTGACAGAGTCTACCAGATACTGTAATCTTATCATAATCTGGAAAGTACTTTCCATACAATACGTTATACACAGATTCAAGGTTTACTCTCATCCGCCCAAACTGCCGAAATGCAAGTCTTTGGAAAATCTCTCTACTTCCAGCAACATCAGCAGCACTTTGGAGGAGAAATAAAGCTTTTGGAAAATGAAGTGCATCTACTATTCCACTTGACGAGGGTGGAGGGCCAACAGCATCTGATGGACTGGTAGTTAAATGAAGGGATGTGAACCTTTCAGAATCTGCAGGTAATGCTGGCAGGACTGAGTTGGCAAGTCCTACCTGATCTGGATCTACAATATGACCTCCTTCAAAAACAATTCTTCCGGTATATCTGTACAAGAGTGATGAGACAGTTAATTATTTGAACTTAATGAATAGGACTTCCAAGCCAATTATAGAACATAATATTACATGTATTTTATAAACTCTAATGCACAAACCATTTAAGCTTTACTGGCTCAAAGCAAATTCAGGATAAGGTCAGAAAAAGAACAGCAATCCTAGAAAGAGGACAACAAGAAACTCACAAGACGCTCCCCCCCCCCCCCCCCCCACCCGGCTCCGGCCCAAAACACAACAGGAAAAAAAAGAAAAAGAAAGAAAGAAGAGAATGGAGAACCAAAGATTAAAAATAATTCAAGTCGAATTTACTAAATGGTTGGACAATAAATAGCCTCAAAGAAAGAGCTAAAACGGAAAGGATAGGAAGCATTTCCAGCTACGAAGATTCATTTTGTTTCATGATTCTCGCCCTGAGAGTGAAAAGTATCATTGTTTACCCTTATTATCAATGCATGTTTCTTCCGGTAATCTGAAGCTTAAACAAAACATAGCCTGCATAAGATAGGAAAAAGAACCACTCAGGGGCATAAATGAACAAGAATATACCCGTAAAGTGAACAAAATGAATGCTGCTGCTCCAAAAAATTTGGGAGTCCTCTATTGAACTTGTACCTTATTTGGAGCAACATCTCTAACCCTGTAAAATACAGGGTTTTGAATTCTGGCTCCCAGGGCAGACTGCCACCTGCAAGTCAACAAATCGAGAAGGCAAAACATAAGAACGTAGACTAGCTGAAATATATGAAAGATGGGAATAAGTACATTGTGAAGGTAGATTTCATAGCACTAGTGGGACCAAATGGCGTGGTAAAGTAATAACTTAGAGCCTTAATAACCAACTTACCTATGACATACTATGTCCAGATATAGAATACTATGCAAGCTACACCATGCTTCATAGATTAGCCAATGTAGTTATTCAAGGACATGGTAAACCAAGTGTATTAATTATCAACAACCACGTATTATATTAAGTGCACCTGTAATTCACTAACCCATTGGCATGCCCCCAGAACTTTGCTACTTCAGATTTGCTACTAAAATTGCAAATCATTTCATGTCCTGCACTTGTTATTGATGACATTATCTGAGTAAGTTTCAAATAATCCTGTGAGCAGCAAATGAAAAATGTGAGAGCATGGCTTTCATCCACCCCAAAGTTGATAAAGTTTTGCTTAATGATGATGAGTAGTCATTTGTCTTCATTTATTTTCCACATGAAAATTAGGAGAAAGAGAAAGACATTTCCGTCAATAAATCCCATAATGAGCAAAAGGCTATTAAGTTCACACTTATGATGAACAATCTCGAGCGCCTTATCCAGTAACAGCTTAAATTAATTAAACGAAAATCAAATGTTCATTGTTAAACCAAACAACGTGTTCAGAACACACCTAATTGATATACTTATTTCAGCTTTTTGAGACAATAAATATCAGAGAACCACACCACCAATTCTGAATTTCAGATGCTGCTTTCAAGCATGAGAAATAACTGGAATACGAGCAAGTCTAACCGTCAAACTGAAAAGGAAAGTAAAAGTAGAACAAATTAACTGTTGGACCAGGTATTACCGAAATTATGTGGTCTTCTGTTTCACTTGCCTGCATGAAGCAATAGCAGTGGATCCAGGATAGAGATCCCTTCCAGTATCTCCATCTAATAAGGCCTCTAAAGGCATCTAGGGAACGAAAAGAAATTATTGAGTTACAATACATTAGCAATATCCGCGTCTGACAACAGGACAAGAAGTTTTTTTTACTTAACAGCTTTAAGAATTGCAGGCCCCAGAAAACACAAGGTACTTTTCGAGAAAATGCATCAGTAAACCACAGCTATAACCTGCTATAAGGCTTAAGAGTAACATCAGTTCTATTTTTATTTTTTTTATCACAATAAGAGGCGACTTAGATGAAATAGAGCATGCTAAGTACAACAAATGGATTTGATCGACACAGTTTATTGCATCACAAACTAGATTACCTTCATAACTTGGTAAATGCATCACAGCATGAAGTGATGACCAGTGAATTATATGGTTTGAAATACTGTTACTTTACTCTTTCTTTTCAGAGATCAAGATTGGTTCTGACATTTGGGCACCAATCCTATTGACCTATCTCCAAAAAGTAGACATTCTTTTAGGACTTTGGCCTAAAGTTGGTGTTGTTAGAAACCATGGGCAAGCTTCTCACATTGCCCTCTTGTGGCAGTAAATTGGTTGGATTCTAATACTAAGACACAAGGTCAAAATATTACCACTGATGGTTAAAACCCTGTCAGAATTGTATTGGATTCTTACACTATGATCTACATATAGTATTAGAAAGAGACGTTCAACAAACTTGGATAAAGACAACTGACAAGCAGATAACTGGTGACCTCAGTTAAAAGATACGCATGTTGACAGGAAGATATGGTCATAGTAGATTTACCAAGAAACTCCAGAGCAGAAGCTGGTAGGTTCATGATCACATCGTCCACATGCTCCGAGGGCTTTGTGTTCAATGACTCTGAACCCTTCACTCTCTTATTTGGACCCCTTTTTTCCTACCAGCAACACAAACACCATCATTGACTGCAGATCTGCCTTCTTCCTCTAATCCACCAAATGAACAAATTCAGTTATTCATATTCAAAGCGTCCCAAAAGCATGGTATTCACAGAAACATCGGATTCAGCATTTAACGTAAATAAACAGAAAACTATCTCTAAATTATATACATCACCAATTACAACTAAGCACACTAGAGCATATATCATTTCTTTACCAGCCCTACCTTCTTGAGAACTCTCCTCACGTCTTTTCACAGAAGTCATACTCATATCTTCCATCACAGATGAGTCCCCGAGTCCTGCAATGTTGCATGACGTTCTGCCAGGTACTTCTTTGATCTCATCTGCAAGGGTGGTTCAGATTAATGGATGAGATTCTTTGTGGGTAAGATCCAGTATATAACTGAATAGTTCACATACAGTCTTCAGATAGTTTCTCCCTATGTGCTTGGCCACTGAATTTCTCGGAGCAATCAATCTCAACTTCTGCATTGCTTCCATTGCAGGGTACAGCAATGAGTTGAGAAATAAATTTCCTTGCATCCATATTGTATGGGAAAATTAGATGATCAACCTTGCTGATTACAACATTAATTTTGAGATAACGAATGCTATCTGGGTTCAAATCATTTGTGTATACCGCACATCCTTTCTGTGCTGCGGGAATAGCAAAAGGACCAATGCCAGCAAACATAACACATACGGTCTCCCCTGACTGGAATTTTGACACCAGCCTTAAATGCTCATGTTCCAATCTAGAACTCCAATACACCAAGCTATAATCAAGCTTGAATGTTGCTCCGAATTGCTTCACTTCTGTGACCATATCATCTTTCCCAGCCAGTATCTCAAATTTTGGCACACAAAACTCATTGGTAATGGCTCCAACTTTATTTACAACTGCTGGATCCTGGGGTAGTTTTTCTGAAAGGATCAGGAATGAATAAGTTATTCAAATAAAGAAGACTGGTGACTTGGGAAAGGCAAAAACAGGGTAGAATCCTCTCACTAGAAGCAAGTGAAATAATGATAGAAATATCATCACATGGATGCCTGGACATAAAGTGGAGGAGATGGAAGGAGGCATTCTGGCCCTAATGCAAATAAGGTTAAAAAAAAAAAAAAAAAAGTGTCTGGCATCAAAAATAATAATAAGGAAAGGGAATTTCATTCAGAAAGAAAGACCTTTCCTTTAGAGACGATAAATAGCGGTCAAGACATCCCTGATGCACAGGGTGTCCACACGATGAAAGATAAATTCCGTCACAATATGTTCTTAAGGATAGTTTGTTTTCATATGACTTAAGCATTATACCATTTTCTTGATCTTTCCTTCCAACACAATAAACTTTCATATTCATTCAGACTACCTTTATATACAAATTCTCAGACTACCTTTATATACAAATTCTACTGTGTGATTCAGACTACTGCTGTCACCTTTTTTTTTTTTTTTTTTTTTTTTAAATAATTTGAGATGGTAACAAGCCTGTATTGATTCACAAAAAAGGCTGTTAAGCCATAAATTAGGGGAATGAACCACAGAACAGTAAGCTGGAAAAGAAACTGTTTTACTAATCTAGAGAGACTCTACTCGGGGGTTGTTTGGTTGGGGAACAAGTTATCCTAGGATTAATTATTCCGGGATTGTTATCCCACCCTTCCACTACAATCCCGGGATAATTAATCCCGGTATAGTTATACCGTGATGTTATCCCAACCAAACGTGGGATAATAACGTGATTAAATTCATCTCAAATATAATCCCGAGTTTAATTATCCCTTATCCCTCATACAAAACGAGCTCTCAGTGTCTTCTATGTACTCTTGTTTACACCAAACATGAAAAAGCAAAATACAACTAAGTTTCATTTTTGGGACTGAGTTGCTTTTGTTTTCAAAGCATCTTGAGTTCCTTTATTTCCAAATAACCTACCATATGCTTAAATTCCATCTTCTCTTTTATTCTTTTGTGCCCCCTCTTCTGTTCCAACTGGATAGCAAATCCAGTGTGTGACACTTGTAAAATACATCTTAAACATAGGAGTAGGATATTAAGTGGAATTTTAATCTCCCATTTCAACACTACTCAAAAAAACTCAAAACACAGTCATGCACCAAGCACATGAAGCCAAAATGTGCTAAACACCAACGAGCTAAAACTCAGTACAACGTTTCTCTGAAATCACGGTTCTTTCACAGGCAACAAAAAACTAAAACCAAAAGTTACACCAAACAAATAACACTAAAGATTGAGGCCACTAATTTTTTTATTTTTTTTTGAAACTGGTACTATTAAGATTGAGGCCACTAATTACCTAGAATAGCTAAACGAAAACACCTAAAAGACAACCAAAAAAAAAAAAAAAAAATACATTGAGACAAAGAGGAAGAGATCTTTTAAATATTACTATTAGCAGAATCCAAAATGAGTAGCTCCCCACTAGACATAATCTCCACAGAATAAGGCTCAATCCCAAGTTTGCTTCCATCAAACACTGTCTCCACACTATACCCACTCTCAAATTTCATCAGTGGTCGCCCAGAAATCACCTCAAAAACACCATCATTCACCAAAAATCGTCGCGAAATTCTCAAAAATATACAGCCCAGCATTAAATATTACACCACGTAGCCCAACAACGACAACGAGCTTCCTCTAAACATGTCTCTTCCAGCTACCTCTATTTTCTTTGCAACCTTTCTGATATCTGATCAACAGCTAGCTAATCAATTTTCAATTTTCACAATTAAAGGCAAATGATCTGATATGCGGGATGTAACCAGGGATGGTTGAACACTTGGCATCAACATTTGTAATGCTTCGGAGTATAGAACCCTGTCTATCTTCAAACACCTAGCTGGATTGTTATCATCTTTATATGTTAATTTATATTCAAAATGCTCCTCAATAACATGGTCATGTCTCAGAAAATCCTCAAGTCCACGCAATTATTTTTTGGGTGGAGAATCCGACGAAAAGCTCCTCTCACAATTCAAAGAGAGATTGAAATCACCCATAACAATCCATGGGGTAGTTGGTTGCTGCAAACGAACTCTAAATGGCTCAAGATCAAGGGTTAAATCTCCGTAAACTCCAATAAAAAGAAATGATATTTGGCTTTCCAACTAACTGAAACGTTGTGATTATATAATTATTTTTGCCACGAGAGATACTTCTCTGACATGATAGAGCCGTGACAACGTCAGTGTCCCACATTAATACGATATTTTCATGTAGATAAGAAGTCAAGCCATTATTTCTCCATAGATTGATTCAGTTAAACAACAAACGATGGATTCACAGAATCAAATTCCATAACAGTTATTAAAACATAGGAGGAAATTAAACAAGGGAGAGAACTGATACATAGATAGACATATAGATCCATAAAATAAAGTAACATAGGAATGAGATCTAATCACTGTCGCTGCTGCTGCTGCTATCATGTCCATCATGCTTCTTTTCCTTCTTATCCTTCTTCTTTTTCTTCTTCTTCTTCTCCTCTCCATCCTTGTGATTGTGCTCTCCACTTTCATCTCCATGGATCTTCTCCTTTATCTTCTCAACAATCCCTTCTTTGTGCTCTCCACTATGCCCATCCTCTTTTTTGTCGTGCTTATCGTCATGGTGTTTTTCTTCCTTGTGTTTATCGTCATGTTTCTCTCCTTCCTTGTGGCCTCCCATGTGGAGTTTTTCTAGGATTCCTGACATGTTTGGTATTGACAGAATTGTGATCGGGGTGAAGAAAATGATGAATAAGAGGGGGGTATTTATTGGGGAAAAGGGAGCGTCCTCTGCGCGTTACTCCATGTCAGCATTTTACATTTATAACCCTCTTGCGCGTACTCGATTCCACCACCAAGATATTTTTTCTCTTTTAAAAGAGAAAAAGATACTCCCTCCACCCACTTTTAATTAAAGATTTATTTTACATTTATAACCCTCTAACTCGTACTCGACGAATGTTACGTTTGAGATATTTCCCTCATACTCTCTCCGTTTTTATTTATGTGAATTTATTTTTTTATTAATTTATACTGAAAAGAATAATTTATTTTATGTTTGAAAATAATTTATTTTTATGCAATTATTTATATTCACATAAAATATATGTATCTTATTTAACAACACAAATTTTAAAAAATTTACTTCTTCTTTAAATTTCATGTCCAGTTACATAGATTCACATAAATTAAAACAAAAATGACTATTATATATATTCTTGTGACAAGTGTCTACTTTACCAACTTTAAATGATAATAATATTCCATTATTGCTTTTTTCTAAATGGATATCTACTGTAAAAAAAATTGAAAAAGGGAAAGTAGAACACAATTAATCCTTTCTTTTGGGTAAGTAATAATTTTTTAATTTACCAAGTAATATTGACAAAGCTCAGGTTAAAAAACTGAGAGGTCTGGATATAAGTCACAGCCTTGCACAAACTCAGGAAACAACTGTTCTTCAGCGAACTGCTACCTTAACTAATACTTAATACTTCATATACAATAGAATAGATTTATAATACCACTAGTTAAAGAGAAAAGGAAAAATAACCAATCTAAAAACAGAAACAGGTTTTGGGAAAATTCTGAATATTGTACTCTTCCCATGTTTTATTTATATATCATATTTTTTTTTTATCTGCCTTTTTTTTTTTATCTGTTCCAAATTAATACTATTTTGATTTCAACATCTTATTTTACAAATATTGTACTCTTCCCATGTTTTATTTATATGTCATACTTTTTTTTATCAGCTCCACATTAATATTATTTTAATTCCAACATCTTATTTTACCTCCATAAAAATGACATAGCATAATTAAGACCATAATATTTAAATGTGATAACTACTATTAAAAAGGGCAAGGAATTGAAAGTCAGAAGCAAGCAAAGCTAAAAGTTAAACACAAATATTGAAACAATATTAGCAATAATTTCGATTAGAATCCTAGTTACCCCTAATACGTTCAACAAAACCACCTAAACTAGTAAAACCATCAAGAGGAAGGTTAGCGGCCTCTTGCAAAGTTCAAAGGCAACATAGAAATCACATTTAAGCTCACAAGTGTTCATCAACATAATCTAGTAAGAAAAATAAACTAGGAAACGAAGTATTTATACTAGGGTTAAATATTACATCAAATGTTCAAAATAACTTTTAAGTAGGCCTAAATACGTAATATGCCCTCCAAGGTGCTTCCGTCCTTCAAATCTTGATCTCCTTTCCATTCATTGTATGATATTGTAATATTCGGTAGGTGTCTCCAAGGGGCTCTTCAAGGTATCTATCATCATCAGGTGTCTTCCAAGATCTTGAAGTTCCTTTGCTTGACTCCTCGTGAAAGGTCTTGAAGTAATGACTATGTGTTCGTCATCAAAATGCAAATACAGGGTAATTTTAAAAAATTTGAAAGATCATTATATTATACTCAAATAAGTTCAGACATTGTTCTTTAAAAATATTTTTGGGAACACGTAAATAATAAAGATAACTACTTAAAGCACTTTTTGTATTTTGAAAAAAAATATTTAAAAAGTTGTACATCATTTTATATCGACCTATTCAAATAGGAGAAAAAATCGCACTCGCTTTGTTTCAATTTGGTTATCTACTTTTCTTTTTAGTCTGTTTAACAAAGAATGTCTCTTTTCTTTTTTGGCAACTCTTTAATTTCAACTTTTCACATGGTATGTTTAAGACCACAAGATTAAATGGCATTTTTGTACATTCTACTTATCTGTAGTTTAAGACCACAAGATTAAAAAATCTTCATTATTTTCCTAAACTCCGTGTCAAGTCAAAATCAAACAAATAAATTGAAACTATGATAAATATGGAGGTGATTTGTATTGTCCTTTCAGGATAAGTAAAAGCAACTATGGTAATATTTTGAGTTTCCTTATAGAGAAAATTAAAATCAATGTATGGTAAGAAAATCAAGGCAAAAACCCTAACAATTCTCCCCTTTCAATTTTCTGACAAGATTTGATGTACATTCTTCACGTGCATGATCATCATCATTGTTGCTTGACATGTTTAATTCCAGTTAAAAGAATTGGAGCCCTTAAGGGTTAAAATTGATTTTTTAAAAGATGCAGCAGCTGGATTGTTGAAAATATGATTGCAAATTTTCTCCGCATGCAGTATTTTGGATTTTTCTGGGACTAAAACGTCATTATTGTCAAACTTGTGCAGCTTGCCTTGAACCTGCCTTCAACTTCGCTTCACCAAACCATTGACTTTGTCACTCCCCGAACCATGGGCTGGGCATAACACAACACTCTGTGCCTTGCTGCATGTGACTGAGCGAATCACATGGCTTGCTGAATCAATATGGGACATGTACTAATGCGGAATATAAGTTAAAACATGAAATAAAACTAAATAAAGCATAGGGTTTAAATATAATACTGAAAATACTGTCTGAAAAAGTAAGTGCGGAAGAAATCTGAAAACACAATAAGTATTGAGCCAACACTAGCTATACGACTCTGAACATCTGACATGACATGCTAATAGACCGTTGTTGCTTAAAGGCTAGGAGTGCCGCTAGGAGCCTAGGTTTGGTGTTCCCGTCCTAGGCTTAAAGCTTACTGTTTATCTTTCTTAATTCTTAATAACCTGTTTCTCTAATGTCCTGCTATGTCAATTCTTTCTATCTATGTGGTTTTGGGGACGGGAACACCAAACCTAGGCTCATAGCGGCACTCCTAGCCTTTGAGCAACAACAGTCTATTCAGGCTTGCCAACGTCTTAGCCGGATATTAATCGGTGACCTCACACTAAGACTCGAAAGAGTTTGACGGTGTTAGACCAAGAGAATAAAGTTACTAAGCTCTAAGGAAGATGAATAGTAAACCTGACCTCTTAACAATATAAGAACATGACTGGATTATAACAGCATTTCGACAGAACCCTAGGATAGTATGAGAACTTAGCCACTCATACTTGGCTCTGATACCATTTTAAGGATCTTTTTATGGCTAAAATAGTAAGTAAAATAATTGCGGAATTTAAAAGAAAATACTTACAAAAGTTGAAGACTTTTTAGTCAAACATTGAAAGCATACATGGGATTTTACAAAGAGGGAAGGGAAAAGGATATTTCGAAGTAGGAGGTGAGTTTTCGAATGCCTTACTAGTTACAACTTGAGAGTCTTACATAGACCTCGAAAATAATTAACATCTCTTGGATAATTACAAGTGGACAGCTATCTTTAAAGATGCCTTCTGCTTTTGCTTTTGAAAAGTTGGACGGCAACTTTTGTAAAGTTGTCTACCACTTTCCTTTTGTCAAGTTTGGATGACTACTTTTTGTAAAGTTGTCGGCCATCTGGTTTTACCTCTTTCTTTTCTGAAGGGGTAAATATCTTTATGATAATTCTTGATAATGAAGATATGACTGGGCCATTCC